>NC_080174.1:27316156-27633909 GCF_950295315.1 Erinaceus europaeus | reverse complement strand
GTAAATGAAAGAGGAGGTATCACAACCTACACTGCAGAAATTAGACATATCATGAGAGACTTCTATGAACACCTATATGGCAGCAAGCTAGAGATCCTGGAAGAAATGGACGATTTCCTAGATACCGACTAACTTCCAAAATTAAATAAAGAGGAACTAGATAATATGAAAAGGCCCCACTGCAGCCAATAAAATTGAAACAGTTAGCAAAACCTTCCCAAGAATAAAAGTCCTGGACCAGATGGTTTTACAAATGAATTCTACAAAATCTTCAAGGAAGAACTAATACCTCTACTTTTAAAAGTCTTCTAAAAGATTGAAGACATAGGAATACTCTCTTCCAGCTTATTTAAAAAATTTTTTTTAATATTTATTTATTTTCCCTTTTGTTGCCCTTGTTTTTTATTGTTGTAATTATTATTGTTGTTATTGATGTTGTCATTGTTAGATAGGACAGAGAGAAATGGAGAGAGGAGGGGAAGACAGAGAGAGGGAAAGAAACATAGATACCTGCTGACCTGCTTTACCGCCTGTGAAGCGATTTCCCTGCAGGTGGGGATCCCGAGGCTCAAACCAGAATCCTTATGCTGGTCATTGAGCTTTGCACCACATGCATTTAACGTGCTGCACTACTGTGACTCCCTCCATTCCAGCTTCTATGAAGCCAACATCACTCTGTTACCAAAAGCAGACAGGAACACAACCAAAAAAGAAAACTACAGACCAATATCTCTGATGAACATAGATGCTAAAATATTGAACTAACTTCTAGCCAACCAGATATAGCAATATATTAAAAAGGTTGTACATCATGACCAAGTGGGGTTTATCCCAGGGATGCAAGGTTGGTTTAATATATTTACATAAATATAAATACAAAATATAAATAAATTTACATGAGCCACCACATCAATAAAAGCAATGCCCCAAACCACATGGTTATATCAATAGATTCAGAGAAAGCCTTTGACAAAATACAACATCCCTTTATGATCAAAATGCTACAATAAATAGGAATAGATGGAAAATCACTCAATATAGTGGAGTCTATATATAGCAGACCTAAGCCAACATAAAACTCAATGGTGAAAAACCTGAAACATTTCCCCTCAGATCAGGTACTAGACAAGACTGTCCACTATCACCATTACTATTCAGCATAGTGTTGGAAGTTCTTGGCATAGCAATCAGGAAGGATCAAGGAATTAAAGGGATACAGATTGAAAGAGAAGAAGTCAAACTCTCCCTATTTGTAGATGACATGATAGTATACATAGAAAATCCTGAAGAACCCAGCAAGAAGCTTTTGAAAATCATCAGGCTATACAATAATTTGTCAGGCTACAAAATTAACATTCAGAAGTCAGTGGCATTTCTATTTGCAAATACTAAGTTAGAAGAAAATGAAATCCAGAAATCATTTCCTTTTACTATAGCAACAAAACAATAAAGGATCTAGGAATAAACCTGACCAAGAAGTGAAAGACCTATATACTAACAATTATAACTCACTACTCAAGGAAATAGAAAAAGAAGTGGAAAGATATTCCATGTTCATGGGTTGGAAGAATTAACATAATCAAAATGAATATACTACTCAGAGCCATATATAAATATAATGCTATCCCCATCAAGATCCCAACCACATTTTTTAGGAGAATAGAACAAATGCTACAAATGTTTATCTGGAACCAGAAGAGACCTAGAATTGCCAAAACAATCTTGAGAAGAAAGAACAGATCTCAAACTGTATTATAGGGCCATTGTAATAAAAACTGCTTGGTACTGCAACATGAATAGACACACTGACCAGTGGAATAGAATTGAGAGCCCAGAAGTAATCCCCCACACCTATGGACATCTAATCTTTGACAAAGGTGTGGAGTCTCTTCAACAAATGGTGTTGGAAACAATGGGTTGAAACATGCAGAAGAATGAAAGTGAATCACTATATTTAACCAAACACAAAAGTAAATTCCAAGTGGATCAAGGACTTGGATGTTAGACCACAAACTATCAGATACTTAGAGGAAAATATTGGCAGAACTCTTTTCTGCATAAATTTTAAAGACATCTTCAATGAAACAAATTCAATTACAAAGAAGACTAAGGCAAGTATAAGCCTATGGGACTACATCAAATTAAAAAGCTTTAGCAGAGCCTAAGAAACCAATACCCAAACAAAGAGATCCCTCACAGAATGGGAGATGATCTTTACATGCCGTACATCAGACAAGAGTCCAATAACCAAAATATATAGAGATTGCCAAACTCACAACAAGAAAATAAATATCCCCATCCAAAAATGGGGAGAGGACATGGACATAATATTCACCACAGAAGAGATCCAGAAGGCTGAAAAACACATGAAAAAATGCTCCAGGTCTTTGTCAGAGAAATGCAAATAAAGACAACAATGAGATATCACTTCACTCTCGTGAGAATGTCATACATCAGAAAAGGTAACAGCAGCAAATGCTGGAGAGGTTGTGGGGTCAAAGGAACCCCCCTGCACTGCTGGTGGGAATGTAAATTGGTTGAACCTCTTTGGAGAACAGTCTGGAAAACACTCAGAAGGCTAGAAATGGACCTACTCTATGATCCTGCAATTCCTTTCCTGGGACTGTATCCTAAGGAAACCCAACACACCCATCCAAAAAGATTTGTATATACCTATGTTCTTTTCAGATTAATTTGTAATAGCCAAAACCTGGAAGCAACCCTGGTGTTCAACAACAGATGAGTGGCTGAGAAAATTATGGTATATATACACAATGGAATACCACTCAGCTATTAAAAACAGTGACTTCTGGTCCTTTTTACAGCCATGACATCATCTCCCCAGACAATAACTTGGATCCTGCATATCAGATTTCAGGCTCAGAGGAAAAAATAAAAAGTAAAAAAAAACTAATATAGCCATAGGCCCTTTGGAATATAACTAAAATATGCCTACTAGTTATCTACACAATGGAGGATCCCCCATATCTTCATCTGCACTATTCCAGCCTTTAGGTTCATGATTGTTCAACAATTTGTTGTCTAGTTAATTAAATAACTTGCATAGCTCATATATGCAGGAGCTGTGATGAAGATGGCTTCAGAACCTGTTCTATAGTAATCTTTTATCCCTCAGCTAGACAAATGTATTTGTGTAGAATTTAGTGTGTGCTTATATTATGGAGATAAGAAAATAAGCATAGCTCTGTTTTCTTCACTCAGTGAAGAAAACTTACTGGTTTATCTGAAGGGTAAAAAGAAAACAAATTAATTCATTGAGTAAAAGGGTGATGGTTGAATTATCACTTACACAAACTAGAAGAAAAGGGTTTAGAAAAGGGTGTGGACTAGAAAATGCTGTCACATCTCAGTGGACCAGGTGTGACAGGGATTGGACCTTGTAAAATTACGAGTAATGAGGAGGAGGAAGATAACTTTCTGGAACGCAGCATAACCTATGAACTTTTCATAAACAATGTGTTTCTAATTTCAGGGTCAAAGCTCATTTATCTTGACATTTTTTTTCTCATTAGGGAAAAAGGTTCAGTCTTTCAATATTTTCTTCCATAGTCCTTTCTAATAATATTAAATTAACTCAACAGCATTTCCCCCCAAAAAACTCTTCTAATTCTTCATTCCACCACATTAAAAATATTTCATGCCCTATGACATTAACTAGAAAAGTTAATTTCCTTTGCTTTTAATTTTGACAATACTTTCACATAAATAATGACAAGAAGAATAAAAGTTTCTTGTGACACTTCAAAGGTAAATTTGATTAAAATGTCATCTCCTTAAGCACACAGTACATTCACATGTATTGACACAAATATTTTCTTTTGCAGAATGAAAGAGACTTTAGGACTTGGTTTAATAGAGAGTCATCTGTTTTTAAAAGCATATAGTAGAACTTGGCTATTTTTTTCACAGCACATAACTGGCAGTATTAATAGATTATTTTAATAATAGATTTGTATAGTGTATCTAAAACTGACTTAATGATCTTACTCCTCAAATCTGTTCCTCCCTATCTTGGATGTTTCCTCTCCATTTGCCCACCCTCCCCGTTCTAAGTACTCTCTAACCACTGGAACCTGTTGTTTGTCTCAGATTATCTCATAGTATCCCTCAAATGCCTGATCCAACATGCAGGTCAGAAGGCAAGTGGCTAAGAAAAGATGAATACCACCATCTAAAGAAAACACTAAATACCAGATTAAGAGCTGTGATAAGGGAATGTGTCTCAGTAGATTCGTTGGGCATTTCTAAACTAAGAATTATGACAAAGGAGGACAGGGAACCCAAAAAGACAGAAAGGAGATTCAGTGTGGTAGGAGGAAAATCCAGCAATTCAAACTGTCATGGAAGGCCATAGCACAAAATATTTCTAGTAGGATCTAGTGATGGACTACACCCAACACTGTCTAGAGATTATAGGAAGATAAATTGATATTTACTTTGGCAAGATGTAGTCTATTTATGTCCTTGATAAATGTAGTTTCAGTGAAAAGCTAGGAACAATAGTCCAAATACGAGTGGACTAAAGAGATGAAGAAGTTGATATTTGCTGTGAAAATAAAAAAAAAAGCACTCGCTTTTCTGATAGATATTTCATTTTAAAGCACACATAAAAATTTCATTATAAAACACATGTAAGATATGTTAAATCTACTATTAAAATGTTGCTAGTCACATCATCTATATGTAGAAGCTTATTGTTGTTATTCCAAACATAATTTACTTAATATTTAATATCTCTTAAACAACTTTGACACTGGTAGACCTAACTTTCTAACCCATATATCTTAGGTGAGTTCCAAAAGAATGGACAATAACAGCTTAAGATACAACACAATTTTGAAATAGGCTCAAATATTTTTTATCAGAATAGTAGATGAGGAAGCACTTTCAAATTTTAGATATCAAATTTTAAATATCTTACATTCATAAACCCGAGCATTGTTTCTATCATAACACAGCAAAGCAAACAATTGCTTTCCCTTCTAAAGAGCTGTCATTATGATCTGCTCATCAAACTCTAGAGTCTGACCTGAAAGTTGAGACAATTGATCATAATTTAGGTATGTAGACAGTGTAAACCAATTTTAGTCTCCAAATTTGGGTTGAAGTGAGTGGTGACTGGTAAGTTATTTCTCTGGGGGTCTAGCAAGGATTATGACTGTCCTTTTGGTTAACAACTGCACAAATAGAAGCAGACTGTTTGTGAATGCAGCTTCACCCAGTTATTTGAAGTATGAAGCTATCTCTGATCTATATTTATTATTTCAGCTCTTAGTATAAAGAGGAAGAAAAACTGTGTTTATTTTAAGCTTTTCCCATTAAAGGATCAGTGATGTTATTTCCCCACTCTGTGTGGACCTATCCAACCATATGAACAGTCCAGGACCATGGCTAAGCAAAACACCCAAACAAGAATTCTCCCCCATCCCAGCATGGAGTCTATTTAAAGAGCAAGTCTTCTTGGTTTTACTTTTGTGCATTCTTTAATTTGGGGCTGGAGCTATGAAATTGAAAATAAATAAATAAATAAATAAATAAATAAATAAATAAACAACAAACAGATAGGAGGTCATAGTTTTAGAGTTTTGGCTAGTCTTCCTCCTTTCTGGTAAAACACTTCTTTTGGGAAGGAACTCACTCAGGACTTCAGACAACACAATGGTATTGTTTGTCTACAAACCTTTGTGAAAAGTTCTGGATGGGAATGAGAAAGTCTGTTGCCTACCTTGCCCATTGGATACTGATTGCAAAGGATGACAAAGACATCTATTCAGGTTTTATTGCCCTTTTGGTTGGCATGCTCCCACTTGATTGCTATTGGCTTGCAAGTGAAGGAAATGTCGACATGTTGAGATTTTATTGAGTTGGCTGCTGCCAATAAAGCACCTTTCCAATTCTTATGCTCAAAGTCCCAGGAGTTCAACCTCAATCCACAATTTTCAGGGTTTTGAAGTGAGTGGTGTCCCTGATGGTATAAATTACCCACTGTTCTCTCTATTTTCAGTCAAAGATTGACCACATTTTATGTTAGACTGAAAAAATATTTAAATAAAGCCTAAGGTATTAGAAACCTAAAAAATAGGCATAACCCTTCAACATTAAAGGAATATATAATTGATAATAGTTTAAATTCACTTGAAATCTTCTAAAAAATTTTTTATATATTTATTTATTTTCTCTTTTGTTGCCCTTGTTTTTTATTGTTGTTGTAGTTATGATTATTGTTGTTATTAATGTCATCATTGTTAGCTAGGACAGAGAGAAATGGAGGGAGGAGGGAGACAAAGCGGGGGAGAGAAAGATAGACACCTGTAGACCTGCTTCACCACCTGTAAAGCGACTCCCCTGCAGAGGGGATCTGGGGGCTGGTCCTTGAGCTTCCAGCTACATGTGTTTAACTGCACTCCTAATTCACTTAAAATCTTACAAAGATAACAAATACTCATTAAAAAAAAAGTACATATTAACTGAAAAAATCCATTCTCTCCACTATAAGGGTCTTAGAACTTTGTAATTGCAGAACATTTATTATACATATTAACACTATATATTTGTGTATACACACGCACACACACACACACACACACACACACACACACACACACACACACATAATCTGTTCTTTAAAAAGTAGAACTTTTTCCCTTTTTATTTTATTTTATTTTTTTTACCAGAGCACTGATGAGCTCTGGTTTATGGAGGTATAGGGGTTGAGCCTGAGACTTTGGAGTCTCAGGAATGAGTCTCTTTGCATAACCATTATGCTCCCCACCCATACCCTAAAGTGGAATTTTAAAGCAAAGGATAATAATCACAACAGATCCTGGAACTCAGAAGTGGAAAGGAGAAGAACTAAAGAGAGGTTGGGGAAATCTAAGTCCGTATGGTGGAAAAGGATGTTCTTTTGGTGAAGGGTGAAATGTACGGATACCTATCTTGTAGAGATGTGCCCTTGTGACAACAATGATGCTGTAAATCAACATTCCCTCAATAAAGTAATACTAAATTTAAAAAAGCAATTCTAGTATTATTTTGGCAATTTGTGGTTTTATTGACATTTGACATAAAAATTTTGTCTGTGACACAGACAGTCTGAGTCCATTGCAGTATAATGTAGATTTACAAATGAACGGGAGATAGAGATCTGGAACATTCACTTATTTATTCAAAAATATTTACAAGGCCCTGCTATGTGTTTGGCAGAAATGAATCACTTTCAGATTTCAGTTTGAGATACTATCTATTTATTTTATATTGTGGACAAAGCAAATTCAACTCTCTAGTTTCATGTATTCCATGATTGTGGAGCTACCATGCAGCAGTTGAGTCAAGAAATGTACTTTCCACTTGATCTCTCTTCCCAGTAGTCCTGAGGGGATGGGTAGTGGGGTAGTAGAGCAATTATTCTATGATTAATCAGACTTCTAGTTTTATAATTCAAGTCTTCAATGTACCAACTGAGGTAAACAGGATCAAAAATTTCAACTTCTGCGAGTCGGGCGGCAGCGCACTGGGTTAAGCACACATGGTGCCAAGCACAAGGACCTGCGCAAGGATTCAGGATGCAGCCCCTGGCTCCCCACCTGCAGGTGAGTCGCTCCACAGGTGGTGAAGCATGTCTGCAGGCATCTATCTTTCTCTCCCCCTCTCTGTCTTCCCCTCCTGTCTCCATTTTTCTCTGTCTTATTTAACAACAATGACATCGGTAACCAACAACAATAAGAAAACAAGGACAACAAAAGGAGGGAAAAAGAAAAAAAAAAGAATTTCAACTTCTGATGGCAGAGGAGTACCTAGGTGAGGGTTAGAGTGCTATGTGGAAAACTGAGAAATGTTATAGGTATACCAACTACTGTATTTTACTGTTGACTGCAAACCATTAATTCCTCCAATAAAGAGGGGAAAAAAAAAGAATTTCAACTTCTCTGTGCCTCATTCTCTTCATAGAAGTCACCACTTCACAGGAATTCTGTAAAGCTCAAGTGAGTTATTTTATATTCAAAAGTTAGAGCAATGCCTGGCAAGCACTGCATATTATGCAAGGGTTTGTTCTCTTCATTATATCTTGTGAGAAAGGGAATAAGGGAGGTAATTTTTCAAACTTTTAAAACACGTGATAAATAGTTCAGCAGTGTAGAGAGATCCATGTTGAAAATCATCATTCCCAATAATTTGAAAGCATTGCTGTATTTGTCTTCTAGAGGCAGAATTTATTTTCATGAAATCTTATACTGTTCTATGTTCTTTTTGTGTGTATCTATAGCTGATTTTTATTAGTATTTTCTTTGCTTTGTCCTTCTGGAAATTTTTAGTATATTCTGTCAATATACTAAAAATTTCCAGATAGACAAAGTATATTATGTATATCAAGTATATTAAGTATATTGTTAAGTATAATATGACAGTATATTCTGTCAATATCTAGTTGTCCCATTTTTTTGGTGATTTCTGTGAATAATGATCCTTTCTTTTTTAGGGTACTCAATAGATGCTTTTACATGAGGAGATTATATACTTTAACTTACAGATTTTGCATCCTATTTTTAGAACAATTTATTTATCTATTTATTGGGTAGAGGCATTAAGAGAAAAATCTACAGGAAAGTGAGAGATCATGAGAGAGAGAGAGAATGAAAGCTATCTATAGCACAGATGCACTACTCATGAAGCTTTCTCTCTGTAGGTAGGGAGCAGGGGCATGCACCTGTGTCCTTGAGCATTGTAACTTGTGTGTTCTACAAGGTATGCCACTGTCCAGCCCCTAGCATTTCATTTGTGATAATTTACTTTCCTTTAGTTTTTATGCTTGTTCTTTCTGGACCTCTTATTAACTATATATCCTTCTCCCTAGGATAAAAACCTCCAATTTCCCAATCGTTTGCTTCCTATTTTCAATCTCTTTGATTGTTTTGCTCCAGTTTTGGAGTATTATGTCAACTTTACTTTTCAACTCTTCAATGAAAACATTCATTTAACTATTTTAAAGTTTTATTGAATTTATTCCTTGAATGTTTCTCACTTTTAAAAAATTCCACCTTCTTTATTTTATCTTATCTACATATGCTAATATTTTACAGTCATCTCAGTTTTGTCCATTGCTCTTTTTTCCCCTCCAGTTTCATATTGACTTTTGTTTAAATCTTTCTTCTATGTGAGGTACTTCTCTAGAGACTAAGCTTCCACCTCTTTGAGTGAGGGAGAGGACTAGAAGACTTTAACACAGACTTTAAAGCAATTATTCTGTTGCCACTGGAGAGATCACTTTGTTTCACTGGATCACGGTCTCCCTCTGGTTCCTATAGATACTCAGCTTCCCTAGATGCCCTGGCTTCCATAAATACCAGGACCTCAAATTCCTAGAACATTTCCAGTCTGGTGGCATGAATTTCTTATATCTTGATGACTTCTTCCCTTAGAGGTCTCTAGATGTATATATGACTCACTCTGTTAAATCATTTTTCACTTTTCATTTCTATTTCCTTCACTTTTTTTTTTTCTCCAGGGTTATCGCTGGGGCTCAGTGCCAGCTCTACAAATCCACTACTCCCTGCTTGGTGGATTTTTTCCTCCTCCCCCCATTTTATTTGATAAGAAATAGAAAAATTGAGAGGGGAGGGTGTTTTTTTTTGTTTTTGTTTTTTTCCCTCCAGGGTTATTGCTGGGCTTGGTGCCTGCACCATGAATCCACCGCTCCTGGAGGCCATTTTCCCCCCTTTTTGTTGCCCTAGTTGTTGCAGCCTCGTTGCAGTCATTATTGCCATTGTTGACGTTGCTTTGTTGTTGGATAGGACAGAGAGAAATGGAGAGAGGAGGGGAAGACAGAGAGAGAGGGGAGAGAAAGATAGACACCTGCAGACCTGCTTCACCGCCTGTGAAGTGACTCCCCTGCAGGTGGGGAGCCAGGGGCTCAAACCGGGATCCTTACGCCGATCCCTGCGCTTTGCGCCACATGCACTTAACCCACTGCGCCACCGCCCGACTCCCATGGGTGTTGTTTTTATCTAGGGCTGGCTTCTCAGGCGGGTAACAGAGATGACCAGAGACACATGGCTGAGCTGAGAACACAGTTCAATCTTTATTCACGAGTGGGCAAATCACCACACCATGTGCTTCCCCATCTTTCTCCTCCAGCGGCACAGAGGGACTCCCCAAGTACATAGGATAGGGGGCGGGGAGAAGGAGAGGCGCCAAACTAGCAGGGGCTATACCAAATCTCCCAGAGGTGGGGGGGAACTAAACCAATGTGAAGCATAGCAACAATTTCCCCTTTTCTTTTTTAACTAAATGACCATAGTATCAGGAGTGTGGGGTGAACAGAAACCTATATCGTACAGGCATTTTTAAAAAAGAAACTGGCACAAACATGGAGGAACATGTAAGCGAGCAACAAGAACCAGTGTGCTGTCAAAGGAAGGCCTGAGGGGGACATATTTTTTGCCTCTGGGGGGCGTTACTTGCCTCGATGGGCATTTTCTAGCATGGGGGTGGGGAACGGCCTAGAGTCCCAAGGCAGCTGGCTGCAGTCAGTCTTTGAGAAATCCAGCAGTATAAAGGGAAGCTGCTAGTTTTGTGCAAAGTGTCCAAGAGGTGTACCAGTGAGTCCGACAGAAGTGTCAGTCCAAAGCAAGATGTCCACAGAAGAATGCCAGGAGGTGGAATGTTGTATGTCTGTCTCGATGGGGAATTCAGCCATCAGAATTCTGCTTTTCTGTAGAGAAGTTGACAGCTGCAATTCACTTACTTAGGAAACAAAACTTGTAGCAGGTTAGAAGTTTACCACAATTGATAACTCTGTTACAATTGGAAGTCTTTTTTAGTTAAACAATAAAATGTGGAAAGGTAAACAGAAGAACCATGGGAAAAAAAAGCCTCAAGTATGAGAATCATTAGCATAACCATAGTGCAATCTAACGTTTCTAACTGAGAAGGAATTTGAGAGTTTTACATATCAACAGCATCTTTTTAACCTTTTGTTACACCCATTTAAGATGGAGACACACCCTAGGTGTGTGCAGGTTTTTTTTTAGACCAACTTAGTTAAAATATATTGATTTTTAACTAATTTTTACCTCAGACTTTAAATGTAAGTTAATTTTATCTTTATGAGAATTACTTTGAAAACTTTTTTCATTTAACTCTGTTTGGTAAGAATATAGCCTTAAAGTTACATTTTTAACCTTAAAGTTAATGTTTACCAAACTTTAAACACACACTTAAACATGGTCTTTAATACACAGGGAGAGAAACCTTTGTTACAAAGACATGTCATTTTAAACACAAATGTAGATCTGTACTGTCTTAGCTGTTCGGGGAGTGCATTGTCTAGCAGTGGCCTCTTGCGCAACTTCAGATTCAGGAATTGTAGGTAGTGCTCTCTGCAGGAATCTCTGTGTATTCTAGCTTTTCTGCCTTCGGACCTGAGTTGAGGATCTCGGCCAGGGGGCCCAGTTTCGGCAGGGAGCCCATGGTCTCTGGGTGGTCTGGGATCTGCCCAAACTTCCTAGCAGGAGGGCAGCGGGCCAGCCATGCAGAAGGCGCGGGCCGAGGTGCCCTGAAGTGGAGGCCAGTATGGGCTGCAGCCCTGCCCGCCATGTCTGCTGCCCTGCTCCCAGCGGCCGAGCAGCGTGGGGGGAGCCCGCACCCAATGCCCTGCGCCATGCAGCGGTGAGCCGGCGGGCGGGCAGGCGGCGGGCAGAAAGCAGTGTGTGGTCCAGAGATAAATGTTCCAGAAACAGCATAACAATCTCATGAAGAAAGGGCAGAGGCCTTTGGAAACCTCTTCACAAGCAGACAAGAAGGCCATAGTGCATAGATAGCCAAATCTTCACTTACCTGAGAGATGCGCAGGTCAGGCCTCACGTTGTAGGTGCCATATGTTGTTTTATCCGGAGCTGGCTTCTCGGCTGTGTAACAGAGACGACCAGAGACACATGGATGAGCTGAGAACACAGTTCAATCTTTATTCACGAGCGGGCAAATCACCACACCATGTGCTTCCCCATCTTTCTCCACCGGTGGCACAGAGGGACTCCCCAAGTACGTAGGATAGGGGGCAGGGAGAAGGAGAGGTGCGAAACTAGCAGGGGCTATACCAAATCTCCCAGAGGTTGGGGGGACCAAACCGATGTGAAGCATAGCAACAGGAAGGGAAAATTGATAGGGGAGAGAGAGAAAGAGATAAAGAGTATGTGAGAAAGACCTGAGACCTGCATCCCCACTGCAGGTGGGGAGTAGGGGCTCGAACTAAGGTCCTGGAGCAGGTCCATATGCATAGCGCTATGTGTACTTAACCCTGTGTACCACAGCCCAGCCCATCTTCTTCAGTTTTTATTGATGGCTTTGCTTTGATCCTGTCTTTATTTAAATGTTATTTTAAAAAGATGTATTCACATATTTATGAAAGAGGGAAAGAAAGAGAAGATGAAGATAAAAAAGGAAGGAGAGGGAAGGAGAGGAAGTGATGGAGGAGGAAGTGGAGGAGGAGGAGACCACAGCACCA
The DNA here is from genome assembly GCF_950295315.1 of Erinaceus europaeus. Classification (NCBI taxonomy): domain Eukaryota; kingdom Metazoa; phylum Chordata; class Mammalia; order Eulipotyphla; family Erinaceidae; genus Erinaceus; species Erinaceus europaeus. The sequence goes on along the minus strand of NC_080174.1, from coordinate 27,621,389 downwards.
CTCTGGGACATGTGATACCTGGGACTAAACTTGAGCCCTTACACTCCAGAGTCCAGTGCTTTGTCCAGTGCAACACCTCTCAGGCTGCTTCATCTTTTTTAGTGTCTCCTTGTCCCTGTGGGCTATAGGTTATGTTATTTTCTTTTCCCCCCTCTTTTCTGGGTGGTGGGGGGTGGGGGGTGTTTGTGCTACAAATCCACTGCTTCTGGAGGCTGTCTTTTCCATTTTTGTTTCCATTGTTGTTGTTAATATTAATGTTGTTTTATAGGCTAGAGAGAAATGGACAGAGGAGGGAAAGACAGAGAGGGGAAGAGAAAGATAGACACCTGCAGACTGGCTTCACCATTTGAGAAGTGACCCCCTGCAGGTGGAGAGCGAGAGCGGGATCGGGGGTGCTCCAACAGAGCTCTTTGTGCTGGTCCTTGTACTTGGTGCCATGTGCTCTTAACACACTGCATTATTGCCTGTCCCTGGCATTAAAAAAATTAAGTTGTTGTGGCCCAGGTGGTGATGCAGTGGATAAAGCATTGGACTCTCAGGCATGAGGTCCCAGGTTCAATTCCCGGAAGTGCATGTGCCAGAGTAATATCTGGTTCTTTCTTTCTCTCCTCATATCTTTCTTATTAAAGTAAAATCTTAAAAAATTCAGGTGTTTATTAGAGTCTGATAACATGCCAAACTTGGCTAAAGTGAGGAGATACATCTTGTATTTTTTAGCACTTAAAACTTGTATTTTTTTAGCACTTAAAACTTTTATTCAAAATATGTCTCAGCCTTTTAAAAATTAAATAATTTCACCAAATGCTACTATAATTTCGTCTTGCTTACTCTAGGCAGATGACTTCACAAATACATCCTGGAACCTCACCTCTCCAGAGCCCTACTCTACTAGGGAAAGATAGCAACAGTCTGGGGATATGGATCAATCTGCCAATGTCCATGCCCAGCAGAGAAGCAACTACAGAAGTCATAAATCCCACCTTCTGTACCCCATAAAGAATTTTGGTCCATACTTCCAGCAGGTAAGTGTTAGTGGAAAATGACCAGAGTGCTCTGAATTCCAATTCCATCAGGGTCTGGAGAGAGAACAGGAAAAGAAGAAGAAGAAGAAGAAGAAGAAGAAGAAGAAGAAGGAGGAGGAGGAGGAGGAGGAGGAGGAGGAGGAGGAGGAGGAGGAGGAGGAGGAGGAGGAGGAGGAGGGGGAGGAGGAGGAGGAGGAGGAGGAGGAGAAGGAGAAGGAAAGACACTCAGGGGTGAAAAGAAGGCAGAGACATAGAAAAAATGGGGAGATATATATATAATAGTCAGCCAATATCTGTGACCTAATGCAATTTCCAGTGGAAGTAATGGGGACAGAGAACACTGGTGGTGGGAACAGTGTGGAATTATACCCTTGTTATCTCATAATTCTGTAACTCAATATTAAGTCATTAATAAAAATTGAATCATTTAAGTATTTTGCACCAAACAATATTGTATATGAAATAATTAACTTATTTGGACTGTTGAAGTTACTGAATGCATATGAAAAAAAATTAAAGAGTATTGTTTATTTATTTATTTATTTAAGAAAGGAGACATTAACAAAACCGTAGGATAGGAGGGGTAAAACTCCACACAATTCCCACCACCCAGTCTCCATATCTCATCCCCTCCCCCGATATCTTTCCCATTCTCTATCCCTCTGGGAGTATGGACCCATGGTCATTGTGGGTTGCAGAAGGTGGAAGGTCTGGCTTCTGTAATTGCTTCCCCGCTGAACATCGGCACTGACTGGTCGATCCATACTCCCAGTCTGCCTCTCTCTTTCCCTAGTGGGGTGGAGCTCTGGGGAAGCAGAGCTCCAGGACACATTGGTGGGGTTGTCAGTCCAGGGAAGTCTGGTCGTCATCATGCTGGCATCTGGAACCTGGTGGCTGAAAAGAGAGTTAACATACAAAGCCAAAAAAATTGTTGAACAATCATGGACTTAAAGGCTGGAATAGTGCAGATGAAATGTTGGGGTGGTACTCGCTGTAGACTTTTGTGTACTTCTGCTTTCAGGTATATATTTTTCCCTGGTTCATGGACACATGTGAACATATGCTCTATCTCAGGGGACTTGGTCTATATCTAGGTTTGGGGACTTTATTGGGGAGTGGAACACCTGGAATGGAATTAGAGAATACTATGAAAGGAAAGGTCTCATCCGAGTGATGAAGCTAAAGAGTATTGTTCATAGTCATCATCAAACTTACATGTCCTAGGTTTTTGCTAGTCTCCTGGCACAACAATATACTACAATGGTGTACTGGCTTGTCTCTTTCTGTCTCACATGAATATCTTTCTCTGTCATATGTAGTAGATTAAATAAATCCAAACTTTTTATGAATTAGATTAAAAGTATGCAAGTTTGTGCAAGTATGTGAATATGTATGTGACTGTGGGCCTTTTCCTTATTTAAAAATGTTTTAATTTTAATTCATTTTTATTTTTTAATTTTATTTGATAAAATAGAAAGAAAGTGAGAAGGGAGGAGGAGATAGAGAGGAAGAGAGACACTAGTAGTACTGCTTTAGCTATTTACTAGAGGGGAGTGGGCAATAGAGGGAAAAGACAGAGAGAGAGACAACTGAAGGCCAGCTTCACCAGTCATTAAGCTTTCCCCCTGAAGGTGGGGACCAGGGACTTTGAACCTGGGTCCTTGCACACTGTAATATGTGCACTTAACCAGGTGCACCACTGCCTCACCCTGAGCACTGCTTTAGTACTCATGAAGTTTCCCTGCTACAGTTGAGAACCAGGGGCTTGAACCTGGTCCTTGCACATAGTAAAACATGTGCTTTACCAGGTGCACTACCACCACACCCTGAATGTGGGTATTTCCATGTGAAAGTTTGTGTATACAGGCCTGAGCCTGTGTGTGCATGTGTTTTTTGTATGCATGTATGTGTTTATGGCACTAATAGAAGGTGACTCTAATGGTTATTCAACACCGAGTTCCTTGTAATTCCCCTATGCTTCTGTTTCTTCACTTGCAAAACTGGAATTGCCATCCATTTTGTAGATATTGAAATGCACCATATTATAAAACACTTGGAAATAGCTCTATTAGATGTAAAATAAACTGCTGCCTATAAAAGTGGGATTAATGAAACATTAGAAGCAAAGGTGTTTTCACTCATGAGGCTTATGTCCCACTCAGGCAAGATTACTGCATCTGGATTTGTTCTTGCTTCCTGGAATTATACTACTTTTCCATTTGAGAATCCAGGCCAGTTAAGGAATTCTGTTGATGAGCTACCACAAGATTGTCTTTGTTCTATTCTCAGATGGTGAGCAAAAGGAAAAGAAGTTTTGGAAGGACGTTAATCTTTAGAACTAAAAGCCCTCTAGGGGGATCATTATAAAATTAAATAAAAGCAGATAATCTTAAGTTCCTTAAAAAGTTGCTGTGTAGCACCAGGAATGTTCTTTCACACAACTAACCAGTTAGATAGCCTGCATTCAGAGATATAAATAAAATACTTCTTTCAACCAGATATCATAAGGCTTTAGATAACAAATATGCCACCCTTCAATGTGCAGTTAAAAAAACACTTACTTCATTCAACAGTTAAGAGAGTGACTAACTGGTCCTCATTATATCTGTGATTTACAATGACTATGCAGGCCAATGTTACCCACGTCAGAGACCACCAGTATACAGTGTAGCAAATGGGATTTTTATCTTTCAGCACGCCTCAGAGTTGTTGCACAAGATACACTTCTCAGCCTGCATATAATCAATCTAACATGAACCATTATCTTTACACAAAAGACTAAGCTGAGAGCTCCTATGCTCAGGATCATACTTAAACATGCCTGACATTCACAACTCCCTGGATTCCTCACAAAACCCTGGACCTTGCAAGATGTTTCATTCAGAGACAATGCTGGTCTGGTTGTGAGAATAAAGAGCATACTATCTCATGGAGAGTTTGTTGACAGGCTGGGGAGTGAACATTTCACCAAAAACCCAAGGGTGATTTGTTCCCAGGCTTCCAAATTAATTGGTAAATGCTGGTATATTAGAAGAAGGATTATCCTTCAAGTTTAAACTAAAGATCAAAAGTTTTTATTTCTTGCAATTAAAGTGGTATGCATCATTTCAAATTGCTTTTGCTTTCTATCACTATTAGAGATTTTAAAAGATGATTGGACTAGGTTTGTTACAGACAACAATAATAGTATTATGTTCCAGTAGAAGATTTAATAGAGGACAAATTATACTGCCATTTTATCTTTATAAACCTTTTTAATATTTTTTATTTATTGAGGTATTAAAAGTTTATAGTCGACAGTAAAATATAGTAGCTTGTACATGTGTAACATTTCTCAGTTTTCCACATAACAATACAACCCCCTCTAGGTCCTCCTCTGCCATCATGTTCCAGGACCTGAACCTTTCCTCCTAACCCGAGTGTTTTGCTTTAGTGCAGTACACCAAACCCAGTCCAAGTTCTGCTTTGTGTTTTCTTATTTTTCAACTTATTTTAAAAATTATTAGTAGTGATTTAGTAATGATATACAAGATTGTGGGATCAGAGAGGTACAATTCATACAGTCCCCACCACCAGAGTGCCAGATCCCATCCCCTAAATTGGAAACTTCCCTTTTCTTTATTCCCCTGGGAGTATGGAAAAATCTCTATGGGGTGCAGAAAGTAGAAAGTCTGGTTTCTGTAATTGCTTCTTCACTTTATTTATTATTGCACTGACAGGTCAATCCATACCCATGGCCTGTCTCTACTTTTACCTAATGGGGTAAGGTTCTGGGGAGGTGGGGTTCCAGGACATATTGGTGAGGTCATCTGCCTAGGGAAGACAGGTTGGCATCATGGTAGTATTTTTCAACTTCTGGATTTCTTCTTCTGCTACCTTAGTGTTTGCATAGAGGAATGCACTCTCTTTACTTACCTGAAATGAGCTGAGTAGTGCTCTTGGGCCCTGTGAGTTTCTAAATAAGTCCTTGTTATATTCTGTTAGTTCTGAGGCAACAATTCACTCTGTTTCCTAATTTATCTGGAGAATAATGTGAAAAAGATCCTACTATATAACCACACCTCCAGAACACTAGGAGTGTAGATTTTCTGCTGAGTCATTCAGCCAGTTCTCTGCCCCCTTATGAGTGTATAGAGTTCTCTGCTGCTGTTCTAGCCTCTGAAGGGCAACAGCAATGAAGACTCACAGTTGTAAATTGGTTAGTTTTAGGTGATTTTCTCCTCTTTTCACCAGCCTTTTCATTGATAAAACTCAGACTAAAAGTGCTGTGTCAACTGGCAAACTAACCAGCTGGTACTAGCCACTCCTGAGTATGGGCTTTTATCCCCCCAAATGTCTCCTTAAGCCCCTCTCTGTCCATGAGCCACATGTGTTTGCACTCACCTGTGGTTTGGCGCATTCCTGGAGTTATCCTAATCTTATTTTGTTGCATTCTAAGGTGATCCCCATTGCTATTCCTAGTTGATTGGAAGAGCAAATGCAGCTGCTGCCAAACCTCCAGAAGTCCCCTCATTTATATACCTTTTTATCAACTATTTATTTTATTTCATTTGTCGTCAGGGTTATCACAAGGGCTTATTGACTGCATGATTCAATCACACCCACTAACCATTTTTCTTTTGATAGAGGGTGAGATACAGAGAGATTGAGAGGGAGAGATAGAGAGATTGAAAGAAGAGGCACCTGCAGTACTACTCCACTGCTCATGAAGCTTCACTATGCATATGGGAACCAAGTATTTTGATTTTAGGCCTTGAGTATGGAAACAAGTATTCTTCCTGATAAGTCATCACCTGGCTCTTATTATATTACTTTTCTGAAGTACTAAAAACCCACCCTTAATGAAAATGTCCAACACATATTCTCATCTTTAACTCTTAAAACTTTCTTATTTGCATCTCTGGGATAATTTTCTCTTAAGGTAAGAATTGCATTAGTTGCATTAGTGATAAAATGATAGACTAGCCTTTACTAGCATTCATTTTGAAATTAATGAAAAAGTCTTTTTATTCCATCAATAAGTGACAAGTGAGTGTCAACCAAGGTGTCTGAGAAACCATACAAGATATTACCTATTCCTCAGTTTGTAAACTTTTGGGGCAAGGTATCTAGTCTTATAAATGCAAAGTAGTCCAGAAAAATATGAATATACATTATTTTATGTGTGCTCAATATGTGCTTTGTTTCAAGAGAAAGTAATAATAGCACATTACTTTTTTAGTTTATTTATTTCTCTTGAGAACTAAAGAAAAAGTTTGATCACAATCATAATTACTTTTGTTCACAGTAGTATCTGATTAATGTTGGTTAGTGTTGATAATATAAGCACTAAAAGAATATTATTTAATAGGAGAAAAGAGAGTTGATTAAATATATCAGTTCCAATAGATAATTGGAATGTTAAATCAAACACAACCGAGTGATTAAACCAACACAATTCAGCTTATCATTTTTTCAAGTACATCTCATAATACCTATAAAAGCATACTTTTAATTTTCCCAATAATATGAAAAGCAATTTTCAAATAACCTTTAGCAACTTAGTGCAATTCAATTGTTTTTATAGTGTTTCCAGAATAGACTCCAAACCCTAAATGAAATTCTTTGGCATTCTTTCCCCAAGACCTTGTAGAGTCTTTACTGACCACTATGGGTAAGTAAAAATGCCTCAATATTTATTTCTGCATAGTTAAACTGAGCTAGGCTAGCTTCTATTTTAAGGAATTGCTTGTTGCCAACATAAAAAGGTCTCCACAGAGTTTCTGTTAAAAAGTGATTCTTCGGGAATAGACTGTGGCGCAGTGGGTTAAGCGCACGTGGCGTAACGCATAAGGACCGGCATAAGGATCCCAGTTCTTCAAGCCCCCGGCTCCCCACCTGCAGGGGAGTCACTTCACAAGTGGTGAAACAGGTCTGCAGGTGTCTGTCTTTCTCTCCCCTCTATGTCTTCCCCTCTTCTCTTCATTTCTCTCTGTCCTGTCCAACAACAATGACATCAATAACCACAACAATATTAAACAACAAGGGCAACAAAATGGAAAATAAATAAATATGTAAAAAAAAGAAGGAATTTTTTTTTTAAAAGTGATTCTTCATTTCCTGCCCTATAGTACAACTTTACATTCTTTTTTTTTAATCCTTGAAACTGACTATTTTGTATTGGGGCATGGGGAACTAGTGGTTCCTTTACTTTTGAGACCATTTTTAGATAGTAAGTGGCCAGATCTATTCATATATTTTCCAAAGGTCAGCATTCTTATTCTTTACCTTGTAGTTTTCTAGGAGATATCTCTCAGAAATTTCAATTACTGAGTGATATAAAATTTATAGCATTGACATAATTGTTTTCAGATAAAAATAAAAACGTGATAAGGCAAGTTTCAGCAAAATAATAATTATTAAACTTTTTAAAAGTACAATCAGTGCACTGCATTGTTTATCACATTTAAAAGAAAGGTTATTATTTTCATGTTGATCATTGTTCCATTCTATATCATCCCTTATTTCCTATGATTTCACCATGCTGGGTTCCATTGGCCACTATCCTCATTACTCAACAGTATATTCTCATATAAAGTTATGCACTTAAAAAATACTGTTCACCACAAGTCTGTCAAACAATATCATAAGTAAGAAAACATTGTTTGTTACCATGACAACTAAAACCTATTCTTTCAAATGTGAATTTTTGAATTTACCAAATAAATGCTTTCCCCCCTTTCTTTTATAAATGCTTAAAAATAATAAGACGTCAACTAAATTCTTTGGTAAACATTGGGGAAGTTATGGAATTTTTCCTAGGATATTTGAAGTATGTTTTGCAAAGTAAGATATGGTATGCAATACACACACAAATTCAAGTTACAAGCAGTATTTTATTATACAAGGAGAGGAAAGGGTAACTATTTCCTTTTTTTTTTTTCACATTTGCCATGTGGCATCTTGTTACAGGGCATCTGGTTATTTCTGTCACTGCATTCCACATTTCTGATGGATGACTTAACACATGTCTACTTAGAACATTACAAACTTGGAAAAGCAAACTCTGCTATGAGTTAGTCACCATCTTCTCATCCATCACTGGGTGCAGCAGTTTCATTTCAGTGTCATCTTCTTCTGAGTACTGCCAGACACTAGAATACATGGGACTGGGAAAATAACTAATACCAAAGATTTTATAGCTATTATAAGTTGACAATGCATTTTTTCAATACTGATATCACTTGGCAATGTACTTTTAGCTATTATTACATGTGTCAAACTGGTTAAAATATCCCAATTCAAGGAGGAATGTGACTGTTTAAAAAGAGAGAGAAAAAAAGAACTGTTGACTCTTGTTTAACTGAACAAAAACAAACAAACAAATTTGTGATACTCTTGGGCCAAAAGTACATAGATGAAAAATATATACAACTAGACTTTGAAAGAGGATGGGGAAATGGTGGGTTAAGGAGTAATGATTCAATAATAGAAAGAGAAAACAACTTCAGGGAAATGAAGAAAATCTTGGAAAGATAAAATAGATATAGCTTAAATTATTGATATTAATTATAGATTATATTTGTTGAGGGGTAGCTATTGATTTAAATGCTTGGCAGTTACTAATTTACCCTCACAATAATCTTCTCGTTAGTATCTCTCCTTTGTAAATAGGAAGACCTGGGCATGAATAACTGAATGAGTTATCCAGATTCTCACAGTTCATAAATGATGATATATGCAACTAATTCCCCTGGGGAAAATTGGTGACTTTGTTCTCAACCACTGGATAACATCACTTTTTTTTTAACCAGAGCACTGCCCAGGTCTGGTTCATTTATGATGGTGCAGGGTATTGGACCTGGGACTTTGGACCCTCAATCATGAACATCTTTTTGTATAAGGACTATGCTCTCTCTCCTGCTGTAATGTCACCTTCTTAATGAGTCAACTTTCTATTTTTTTAAATTTATTTATTGGAGGGATTAATGTTTTATAGTCAATGAGTCAACTTTCTTTTTTTAATATTTATTTTCCCTTTTGTTGCCATTGTTCTTTTTATTGTTGTTGTAGTTATTATTGTTCTTGTTATTGATGTCATCACTGTTAGGACAGAGAGAAGTGGAGAGAGGAGGAGAAGACAGAGAGGAAGAGAGAAAGACACCTGATGACCTGCTTCACCACCTGTGAAGCGACACCCCTGCAGGTGGGGTACTTGGGGCTCGATCCGGTCCTTGCGCCACTTGCGCTTAACCCACTGCTCTACTGACAGACTCCCGATGAGTCAGCTTTCTTTTTTTTTTTAAAAAAATTATTTATAAAAAGGAAACATTGACTAAACCATAGGATAAGAGAGGTAAAACTCCACACAATTCCTACCACCAGAACTCTGTATCCCATCCCATCCCCTGATAGCTTTCCTATCCTTTAACCCTCTGGGAGTATGGACACAAGATCATTGTGGGATGCAGAAGGTGGAAGATCGAGCTTCTATAATAGCTTCTTTGCTGAATGTAGGCGTTGACAGGTTCATCCATAGTCTCAACCTGCCTCTCTCTTTCCCTTGTGTGGCGGGGTTCTGGGTAAGTGGAGCTCCAGGACACATTGGTGGGGTTGTCTGTCCAGGGAAGTCTGGTCAACATCATGCTAGCATCTGGAACCTGGTGGTTAAAAAGAGAATTAACATACAAAGCCAAACAAATCGTTGACCATTCATGGACCTAAAGGCTGGAATAGTGCAGATGAAGAATTGTTTTACACTTGCTTGTTCTCAGTTGCTCGAGCAGAACCATTTAAAACACATGTGAAGTAAATTTAAAAACCACCCTCAACTGGGGATGGATTTAATGTCCCCAGGTAAGGACAGAAACAAACAAATAAACAAAAGCCAAGACAATGCTACATGAATAAATAGGTTCTGATTTTTGTTTGTTTGTTTTGTTTAGTTTCTGTTTTTCCTACTAGGGCACTTACTGCTCAGCTCTGGCTTATGATGAAGGGGGAGACTAAACCTGGGACCTTGGAGCCTCAAGAATGAAAGTCTTTTTGTGTCACTATTATACTGTCTACACAGTCCCCAGGCTCTGCTTCTGAAAGTGGCTAATGCTGGGCTATAGGAGTGGTTGTTTGTAGTCCCCAAAGAACAGATACCACTTGGCATAGGGAAAACACACTAGAGAAGATCTCACATGTTGTATCTATCCCCTTGCTCTTTCTTAAATAAAAAAAAAAGGCAGTGCTTTTGAAATCTTGAATTCAAAAACATAAAATTTCTCATACACAGACTGGAAGGTGGTATAGAGGACACAGTCTTGGATTTTATTTTATTTTTCATATTATCATATTATTTATATTATTTTCTGCCAGGGTTATTGCTGGGGCTCAGTGCATCATTCCAGGTTGACCCCCTTTTTAACTGACAAGGAGAGAGAAAGAGAAGGAGAAAGTCAGAGAGACACCTGCAGCACTGCTCCACTGCTCATGAAGCTTCCCCATACAAGTGGGGACTAAAGGCTTGAACCCTTGAGCATGGTAATGCTTTGTTGGATGTGCTACAGTCTGACCCTCAAGTGTTGGACTTTAAAGTGTGAGGTTCTGAGCAGCTTGATCCCTGGCATTGTCTGTGCCAGAGTGATACTCTGGTTTCTGCTCCACCCCCTTCACTCCCTCTCTCATTAGTAAATAAATCTTTATAAAAAGGAAGGTAAAATTATTTATCATATAAGTAAAGAAGAAACGAAGTAATCTCCCTAGCAGCATTGATACTGTTCCCTTGTTTGGAAAGTTAACTATCCTTTCCGGACAAAGTAAAAAATTAACAAATGGACTATCTCATCCTCAAGCATTTTCCTGTCACTCTGAGGGTTTTTTGCTGTTTTGTAAGTGTGGTAACTGTATAAACACACTCATGTCCATATTTGTGCTTCTTTCAGTATCTTATAAAGTCCTTGCTCTGGGAAGTCTTTCCCTGTATTTCTTTCTCCGTATTTCTTTTTCTCTTTTTCCACATGCTTTTTTTCTTCTTAGTTAATTTTTAAGATTTTTTTATTCTTTTATTAAAAGAAAACACACAAAACCCTGCTCCACTATCCAGGGAGTCTCTGTGGCACATGGGATTGAACCAAGGACCTCTGTGTTCAAGGGAGATGTTCTACCACTGAGTCACCACCATAACCCCCTGATACATCCCTTTGAAGAACAGAAAAGCTTCCAATGGAGGGGATAGGATACAGAACTCTGGTGGTGGGAATTGTGTTTTTCAATAAAATAGCTTTGGGTCCATGATTGCTCAACAATTTGTTTGGCTTTGTATGTTAACTCTCTTTTCAGTCACCAGGTTCCAGATGTCATCAGGATGCCGGCCAGGCTTCCCTAGACTGCAGACCCCACCAATGTGTCCTGGAGCTCCACTTCCCCAGAGACCCACCCTACTAGGGAAAGAGAGAGGCAGACTGGGAGTATGCACTGACCAGTCAGCGCCCATGTTCAGCGGGGAAACAATTACGGAAGCCAGACCTTCCACCTTCTATAACCCACAATGACCCTGGGTCCATGCTCCCAGAGGGATAGAGAGTGGGGAAGCTATCAGGGGAGGGGGTGGGATATGGAGATTGGGTGGTGGGAATTATGTGGAGTTGTACCCCTCCTACCCTATGGTTTTGTTAATTTATCCTTTCTTAAATAAAAAAAATAACTAATGTACTTTTATTGAGGAAGTGTTATTTTACAAGACTGTTTTTTCATAGAGGTACAATTTCACATCTACCCCCCCCCTTAAATGTGTCACCACACAACATCCACTATCAAAATGATGTCTTTCTTTGTCATAGAGCTCTTGGACCCCACCCACCTGTTTAACCCCCCATTAGAAATCTTTAGATTTATGTTAAATTTTTTAGAATGATGTTAAGTGAGCTAAGTCAGAGAGGCAACGATGAGTATGGGACGATCCCACTCATAAACAGAAGTTGAGAAAGAAGAACAGAAAGGTAAACTCAAAGCAGGTTTTGACTGATTTTGGAGTAGGGCAGGCACCAAAGTAAAAATCTCTGGGTTGAGGCCAAGGGTAGAAGTTTGGCTTCTGGGGGGTTGGGGGGGGGCAGGGATGGGATATGACACAATCTTTTGGTGGCAGGAATGGTGTTTATGTACACTCTAAAAAAGAAAAAGAAAAAGAAATCTTTAGATCTGCTGAAATTGATCAGAGGTTTATTAATTCTACATATATCTTCAGATAAGGGAATAAATTAACCAGACTATTTTCCAGTAATTTGTCACTGGTTTTGAAGTGAGACAGACAGAAGCGGATCTTAGCTCAGCCTTTCCTATCCCCAAGTCTGTGAGAAACAGCAGTTTGCTTATGTGCTAAATGGGATTGTTTTGAAAAATAATTAAGAGGACATGTGAAAACTCTGCACATGCATGTGCCCCTCCCTCACAGTGACAATGCTTAATGAGTGATTATTTTTATATTATAAGAAAGTTAGGCGTCAAACTACATTTAGGCCTTAACACCTCTACATATCCAGGTTCCCACTAAACTGACCAGGCTTCTTTTTCTAAACAAAGCCAGGTCCTAGAGGAAATGAGTTAGTGACAAGTCTTCTGAAAGTGTTCTTGAACTAGCGTCTTTTTCTTCCCACATCTCTTTCTATTTTGTGCTAAATCTATCTGGAGGAGCTGAGGAAAAAAAAATGTTTTCAGGAAGAGTAGTTCACATTGAGATACAGCCATGGCTTCAATCACCTGCATATCAATCAACTTCTGTGAGGGCAAAGTTCAATTAATGGATGACACCCTGGAGACACCTAAAGCAGTTAACAAGTCTCCAGAACATAGTGAAAAAAACAAGTTATAAAATCCAGTCTCCCATAAATTTCCATTGTGAGGTCCCATCTCCTAATTTATTCTTCCATGCCAAACTCCCCTCTGTGAAGAAATAATTTTGATGAAGATAACATAGAAGTCAGGCACTAAAAAGGACACAACATATCCAAATGAAATATTAAGACACAATACTTCTTATCTATGACCATCAGATGGATATCATTTTTAAATTGTAAAATATAATTATTTGTTTAATGTTTTAGTTTTTATTAGTGATTTATATTGATTTACAATTGTTAGGGGGATAACTGTAATATGAGTGTGATTCCTTACAGTTCTCACCATCAGAGTTCTGTGTCCCATCCCCTCCACTGAAAACTTCCCTACTGTTTATCCCACTGGGAGTGTGGACCAAAATTCCTTTTGGGGTGCAGAAGGTGGGAAGTCTGTCTTCTGTAATTGCTTCTCTGCTTGACATGGACTTTGGCAGATCAATCCTTACCTCCATCCAATCCTTACCTCTATCTTTCTCTAATGAAGTAAGACTCTGGAAAGGGGAGGTTCCAGGAAGCATTGGTGAGGTCATCTGCACAGCAAAGTGAGGATGGAATCACGGTAGCGTGTGGAACTTCACAGTTCTTTCTTTTTCCCTAGCAGGGTTATCATAGGGGCTCAGTTCTTGCACTTTGACTGTCTCCTCCTAGTGGCCATTCTCCTCTCCCCCTTTCTTTTCTTTATAAAGACAGAGAAAAATTGAAAGGGAAGGTGGGGGATAGATTGGGAAAGATAAAGAGAAATACTTAAAGTACAGTTTTTCCACCTATGGAGATTTCTTCCATACATTGGGAACCAAGGGTTTGAACCAGAGTCCTTGGGCATGGTAATAATGTGTGTGCTCTACTGGGTGCAGCACTACCCAACCTTATCATTTCATTTTTAATTTGTTCATTGATTTACTTATTTATTTTACTTGAGCACTGCTAAAGCTCTGGATTATGCTGGTACTAGGAATTAAACCTAGGACCTTTGGTGCCTTAAGTATGAAAGCCTTTTTGCATCACCAATATGTTATATTCTCAGTCCAACATAATCTATTTTCAAGAGAAGAAGTATTTTAATTTAACTGTGACATTTCATAAAGTAACATTATTCTCACCAGCACACATGTTAGCCTGTCGTTATATTAGTGTCCATGATTGTCAGTGAGATTTGTTGAAAGGCTGGAGCACAAGTAGCCCAGAGAAGACGTTGGGTGAGGTCTGATAAAGTAGTTAAAGAAAGAGACCATTATATTGAACTAACTCAAATGCCAAATTATCTTCATAAGCAAACTATACCTAACGCAAGGTGAATGTGCTAGAATCCTAGAAAACGAAACAAGCAACCAATCACAATCAATCAGGAGCTCTCCTAAATCAGCCAATCAGATAGTTTATTTTCTTTGTTTCAGTGTTTTTCTTATAAAAATCTTTTCAGGCTGGGGGGTGTGGATTGGCCTGCCAATGCCCATGTCCAGCTAAGAAGTAATTACAGAAGCCAGAACTCCCACCTTCTTCACCCCCAAAAGAATTTCAGTCCATACTCCAAATGGGGGAGAAATGATAGAGGAAGATGACCAGATGAACTCCAACTCCATCAGGACCCAGAGAGAAAAGAGGAAAAAAGGAGGACCATTTAGATGTAGTAATAGGTGTATGTGTGACTTGGAAAAGAAAAGAAGATGGAACCATAGAAAAAAGAAAAAAAAAGGCAAATATATACAAGTATAGACAGATTGTTGTAGAAACAATAGTTAACCCATATCTACAACTTTAAGTGAACTGCTGTAGCTTATAATGGAAGATTGGGGATTCAGAACTCTGGTAATAGAAACGGTGCGGAATTGTATCCCCTGTTGTCTTGTAATTCTGTAAATCAATATTGAATCACTAATAAAGAAATTTTAAAAAGACATGCACATGAGAGAGAGAGAAGAGAGAGAGAAAGAAAAAGAAAAGAAAAGCCTTGTTTCAGACTCCTGTCTGTAGATTATTCCTTGCTACTTCCAGTTCAGCACTGCCAGAAACAAAAAGATATTTGTTCAAATAAGCTCACTGATATTTCAGTGTGCTTCTGTCTATCCTTTAATGATTCCTATAACAAGGGATGAGACAAGGGATGAGGGAAGCTAGGTAATCCACTGTTGTTTTCAGACCTTTGGGTTAATAACTGAATCCAAAGCACCTTAGCAGTTCTCAGGAAGTCTCTGTTGGTCTAGAGGTTATGCCTCCCCTCATTTTTATGTAGAGAGGTGACATATTATGACAACATATCTACAAGTGAAAGAATCTACAGATGGGGATTGTGTAGGATGGGGAGAGCCAAGGCAATGCTTCGACTCCAGGGACAAGTTCATATTCTTTTTTTTTTTTTTCATTTTTACTATGTGGACCAATGTCTCCAGATAATAGTTTTCACAAGCACCAGGACCACACCCACTTAGGTGAGTATCTCTACTTCTCTACGCAGGGAGAATACTGGTACATGTTTGTTTCTGAACAAACACCTCATCACAGACCCCTGCAAGCGTCAACCCGGCTTTGACCTAGCACGTTATGATTGGGCCCTCCTCAATCGCTATCGAACAGGCCATGGCCGGTGCGCCGCTATGTTCCATCGCTGGGGAGCCAGAGACGACCCGAACTGCCCCTGCGGCTACAGACAGACTATGACCCACATAGTCAACGACTGCCACCTCTCCAGATTCAAAGGAGGTCTCGAAACTTTACATCAGGCTCAACCTGATGCTGTTGACTGGCTATGGAAGAAGGGCAAACGCTAGAAGAAGAATCTTTAACTTGCTGCTTTTGGAGGTCATAAATATTCTGTTTATCTATACATGTGGTGTTTGCCTGTCTGATCCCCACCCGTGATGCCAGCCCCTTGAGTTTAGGGTTAATATTTTTTCTACTCTAGATTTAATCAAATGCTCAGAGTAATGTATGGTCATTATACCTTATAAGTAAACTTATGGTCAGTTTACTTGCCAGATCTTTTGAATTTGTATGTAGACAACACATTTCCCCCCAGTTTATTGGTGGGGTTGGGGTGGGGGTTAATGGTTTACAGTGCAATTATTGACATATAGGTAAAACCCATTTGCTTCCCTTGATAGATGTCTGCAAGACACCCTCACCCTTAATCTAGGCCATTTTCCATCATCATACACCAGGGTCCCAGAACTTCTCCATCTCATCCTTTTTCATTCTTTGTTTACTTCTCTTTCTTTCCTTCTTTCTTTTTGTCTTCTTTCTCCCACCCCCCCTTTTTTTTATCAGAGCACTACGCAAATCTGGGTTATGGTAGTATAGGGGGACTGAACCTGGGACTTTGGAGCCTCAGGTATGAGAATCTCTTTGAATAACCATTTTTTTGTCTATCCCAGTTTCATCTCATCCTTTTTATTCCTTCCTTGGAGTTCTTTGCTTTCATGCAAGACACCACACCCAGTCCAAATTTTGATTTTTGTTTTTCCTTAATGTCCTTGCTTCTTAAATTTCACCTGTGAATAAGATTACTTGGGATGTGTCTTTCTCTTTCTGGTTTATCTCAAAATGATACCTTCAAATTCTGTGGCAAAGAAGATATGGCAAAGAAGGTGACTTAATTATTTTCAACAGTGGCATAGTACTCCATTGTGTACATATACAAAACTTTCTTATCCACTCATCCATCCTTGGGCACCTGGGTGGCTTCCAAGTTTGTGCTATTAGAAACTGTGCTTTGTAGCACATTTTAATTTTGTATTTTAATTCTATGTCTAGTTTAGGAGAGAATGCTCTTCTATGTTTAGTTTTGTTCTATGTTTAGTTTTGGAACTACACTGTGATGGAAGCAAAACAATTGGGGGGGGGAGGTGGTAACACACTGCTTAAACGCATATAGTACTAAGCACAAGGACTAACACAAAGACTCAGGTTGGAGCCTTCACTCCCCACTTGTAAGGGGGAAACTTTACAAATAGTGAAGCAGTTCTGCAGGTGTCTTTCTCTTTCCCTCTATAGCTCCCCCTCATCTCTAAATATCAATATGTCTTATTTTATAAAATGGTAAAAATGGCCTCCAGAAGCAGTGGATTCATAGTTCCCACAATCAGCCTCAGAAATAAACATGGAGGTGAAAAATAAAAAGAAAGAATTTTAATTTTTAACCCTTCAGAAAAGCAAACTCAAGTACAAAAACTGTACAATGAGTTTCAGCTTACAGAAAACTGTTTAAAATACCTCTCTCTTATAAAACAATAGTATACATGTTGTAACTCATTTGGATTTTTCATCATTGAGTTTTGTGTTAGCTTTAAATTTAAAGACAAATTCATAAAAGATCTATGAAAACGTACCTTTCATGAATTAAAGCCAGCATCTCACTAAATTATGAAGTTGGAAAATCCAGTAAGAAGTCAATGGGAAGGGGTAATTCCTATGATGACTTTCACAGGATAGTGAAGGTGCCTCCAGGTTCCATTTCATGCTTCTATCATGGGCTCATCAGACAAGTCCTCCAGGGCCAAAGTTGAATCCAAGAGCATGTATTTCATAATTTGGTATGCTTAAATAAATTTTATTTCAATACAAAATATTTATTCCATTTTTATTAGAAAGCACAAAGAGATTTAATATGCTTATATTCATCTCTCATAACTATTAACATTTTGTTAAAACTGTTGCTAAGAGATTATACTAATTTTCCATTTTTAAAATAAGTTATTGTTTTAACCCCAAAGAAGTCATGCATTTTGAACATTGTGACTCCAGGCACAGACCATGTCACCAATTTATTTGATGGCAGCAGTTTCTTACTAGAGAACATAGTACAGAATAGATTTGAATCATTGCTCAGAGTCATTAGATTTAAAATATTTGGGTTTGTAAATATACATCAAATGAGAAGGTGCAAAAGTTTCTTCTATAATTTTACCCATTGTGCATGTGAGCCATTACCATATGTTTCAAAGTACTCTTTTATTTAAGATTTATTTTATTCTAAAGATGGGTTTCTGTACTATAACTTTTGAGTAAAATATAGTCCTTCTATTACAAGAATGGCATTCACTTTATCCCAAACGCATTGTAACATCTATGCTTTACCGGGTGCACCACTGACTGGCCCCATGACAATTAATATAAATAAAAAGTTACAGGCTAGCAAAATAGCTCATCTATTTTGTCATGTGTTCAGCCAGGTTAAAGCATTGCCATTGCCAGTGTCTGGGTAGAAACTGTACTTTTCTGCATCTTTTTAAGCTTAGATAAAATGCTATCCTCCTGGTGATGTTTAAATGATTATGTAATTATTTTTGTGGGGGAAGGTCTTGAATCTGTGTGATAACACTTTGGGAAAAAAATTTAGCCCTAGAAAGAGTAGAGTACCTAGGATATTTTTGGAACAGCCTCAGATAATTTGACACTAATCAGAAGCCCCCAAATATATATTGTTAATCTAGCCAAGCACTTCCTGCTTGGAATTTGTTTATTTACATACACAAGGATAACTCAGGGGACACTGTAGCAATTTGAGGTTTGTATGTGAGTGATAGCTGTCATCTCAGCTCTGAGAAAATGAGGCTGTTGGGCTTAATAAACTTACCAGTTCTCCTCATCTTGGGTGGTGAAAATCATAGCAATTGTGTCCAAATGAGCTTTGAATACCAGAGCTTTATGGAAAAGATTAGTTCATTTTCCTCCTGCTGCATTTTTTTTCATATACAGAAAAAAATACCTAAGTCCGTAAGTTATAAGAACCTCTAGCTGATAAGTGATTTATAGTAAAAACATTGAACATAGTCAGGAGAAAGCAATTCCTGCTATTTCCCCAGTTTGGAATTTGGACCTACTCCAGGCATTTCTCTCTGTATTAGGCCCAACCATTTTTCAGCTGGGTCACTAGCAAACTGATGGGATCTCCTGCCTCCTAAAACTTCTATAACTTTAAAAAGCAAAAGGACTTGGGTTTATAGTTCTTTGAACAAATTGCCTAGATATATATTTTTTATTTTAGATGATACTTAAGCATTTCTTTTATACTTCTACACTATTCAAAAGTGGAAGAGATTATTACTGTTATTATTGGTGGGGAGCTTAAACTTGTGTGATTGTACTACTCTCAAACCAACTTTTCCATTCTTTTTCACTTCAAATAGAGAGAGACAGAGACAGAGAGGGTGAGATGCACTAGCACTGGAGCTTCCCTAGGACTGTGGTTCCAGGCTTTGAACCTAGATCTTGTATACAGCAAAGCACAGATGAGCTGTCTTCTGACTCTGAGATTATGTTTATTTTTTTCCAAATCACTTTATTGGGGGGAAATAATGATTTAAAAGACAGTTACTGTCATGTTAGTACAATATTTTATCTACCTATAATAAGTGCTATGCACCACTCATACCAGCAACATAAGTCTTCTTCCATTAGTTCCTCAGCGTTCTCCTAATTCCCAATCACTCCCTCCCCAGTTCTTGTTTCTGCTACAATAGTCCACATTTAGTCCAAAATTCACCCAGTGTTTCCCTTTTTATTCTCTTTGTTTCTCAAGTTCCACTCAGAGTGAGGTCATCTGGTATTCATCCTTAAGAGAATATGTTTTAAAATAAATTCTGACATTAAACTTTATATTACTGTTTGTGAAACAAGTTGAACTTTCTGTAGCAGACTAGTGCCACTTGAATGAATTCATGACTCATGTGAGCAGGATGGCTGATGCAATCAGCAATCTAACCAGTTGTGCTTTTTACATGGAAGAGACCCACATGTGTAGGAATCAACCTCCCACTCCAGATCCTTAAACATATCCTGGAGCAATCAGAAGTTGAGATATTTAACTTGAAATGAAGAAAATGTACCTGTGAAGGCTCACACTCCTTGTTATTTCCACAAAATTACAAGGTTGGAAGCTCTAATAGTTTATTTTTTCTTTCTCTCTGACTCTGATAGTCTTTTCATTTAAACAGCATCAAGAAGATGCTGTTAGATGCCACTCAATGCAAGTTGAAAAGGATGAAGATTAGCAAAATTTCTTTTTTTTATTATTTATAAAAAGGAAGCATTGACAAAACTCCACACAATTCCCACCAACAGATCTCCATATCCCATCCCCTCCCCTGATAGCTTTCCTATTTTTTAACCCTCTGGGAGTATGAACCCAAGGTCATTATGATATGCAGAAGGTGGAAGGTCTGGCTTCTGTAATTGCTTCCCCTCTGAATATGGGCATTGACAGGTCTATTCATACTCCCATCCTGCCTCTCTCTTTCCCTAGTAGGGTGGGGTTCTGGGTAAGCAGAGCTCTAGGACACATTGTTGAGGTTGCTTGTCCAGGGAAGTCTGGTTGGCATCATGCTAGCATCTGGAACCTGGTGGTTGAAAAGAGAGTTAACATACAAAGCCAAAAAAATTGTTGACTAATCATGAAACTAAAGGCTAGAATAGTGCAGATGAAGAGTTGGGGGAGTCCTCCATTATGTAGATAGCTAGTAGGCATATTTTAGTATATATTCCAAAGGGCCTGTGGCTATACTAGTTTTTTTTTTTTACCTGAGTCTGAAATCTTATATGCAGGTGGATCCAAGTTATTGTCTGTGGAGATGATGTCATGGTTGGAAAAGGAACAAAAAGCTACATCAGGGAAGAGAGTAGCTCCCTAATAGGGGAAAGGGCTATAAATATTGTTGACTGTAAACCCCATCTATTTGATTTAGTCTGGGGACCATATGCAACTTAGGAGCCTATGTGACCTTTGCATCCTTGTATATCTGAGCTCACATTCTGTGGTCATGAGTCGGAATGTTTCAAGCTGCCCCAATATCGATCCATCTTCCTCAGGTGTAGCATAGAGTATGTTGTCCATCCTCCCTTTAGAGGATGGAACATTCTCTACCGTTGTTGATCCAAGTTGAGGGCAAGGTCCCATGGGGGGCCCACAAAGGGGTTTATTTTGTTGTTCCTGATAGAGATGACCAGTAACAATGGAGAGAGGGATTTATTTGAGGTCTAGGCCCATCATACCTGTTTGGGAATCTCACATCTCCCCGACTAGAGCCCCAGCTGATGGGGTGGCCTGATAATGACTAAAGAGTCATCATTAAAGTATGCCGGTCTCTTGCCCTTATTCAGCTTTTGCAGTCCTTGCTTTGCTAAGGTTAGCTTTGGAGTAAGTAAGAGAACTGTAATAGGAAGTAGATGAAGAGGGTATCTAAGTCTAATTAGATAGTATTTCATTAGGAACTTTATATTGACACACTGCAGACTATTGTGTATACTGTGCACTTTTGCTTTCAGGTATATATTTTGCCCTAATTTATGGATACATGTGAACATATGCTCTATCTCATGGGACCTAGTCTATATGTAGGTTTTGGGACTTTGTTAGGAAGTGAACCACCTAGAATGGAATTAGAGAATCCTATGAAAGGAAAGGTCTCACCTGAGTAATGAGGCTGAAGGGTTGACATTGCCTGACGTATGAGCAATATTTCTACCCAGACATTGGCAATGCTTCAACCTGAGCTTTATACATGACAAAGCAGGTGCACTATGCAGATAAGCTATTTTTGCCAGCCTATAACTTTTTAAAAATTCTAGTTGTTATTTTGCACTTTTTTTTTTATTTCCACCAGGTCTTTTTGCTGGGGTCAGTGACAACACTAAGAATCCATTGGTCCTGGTCAGTTTTTCCTTTTTTTTTCTTTCTATTTTTATTTGACAGAACAGAGAGAAAGTGAGGGGGGGGGTGACAGAGAAGGAGAGAGAAAGACAGACACCTGCAGACGTGTTCCATTGCAGGTCCCCTTGCAGGGGTAGAGTGGGGTCTCAAACCCAGGCCATTGTGCATGGTAATATGTGCCCTTAAAAATGTATGCCACCATCTGGCCCCCATGTACACTTTAACATAGACAAAACACTCATCTAAGTGTCAGAATAGCTCATTTGAATAAATAGGTAAGTATATTTCTATTTTTTAATTCCAATTTTTTTTTTTGCAAAATGGAAAGAGAGCTTATTGTGTTCCTTAGAGCCATAATCATCTTTTAAGATGGCACTGGGGGATATATTTTATACTGTTGAATGGAATTTTGGGTATGATTTTCCTCGGTTTTTTGCATTTAGAGAGTTGTGAGAGGGAAGGCAGGCAGACAGAGAAGAGGGAGAGATAGATAGATAGATAGATAGATAGATAGATAGATAGATAGATAGATAGATGGAGAGAGAGAGAAAGAGGGAGAGAGAGAGAGAGAGAAAGAGGGAGAGAGAGAGAGAGAGAGTGAGAGAGAGAGAGTGAGAGAGAGAGAGAGAGAGACCTCTTCATTATTCAAGGAGATCACCCTGAGCATCTGTGCCCATGGTTCTTCCATATGGTACTAGAGATAAAGCTCATGGTCTCATAGGAAGAAACTCTTTCCTGGATAAGTTCTATGCCAGATCTTTAGATTCATAGTTCTCTTAAAATAAGATTATTAAAGATACAGCAAAAATTCATATCCACCACTCTTTTGTCAGTGCACTAGAGTACAGTTAATTCAGTCAGCATATATCAATGCCACTGAACTACAGTCTACATCTACTAAAATGTTTAATACAGTCTTGTCCTCTTCTGATAGATCAACTAGCCATTATGACAGTATCAGAGATGAGGTCAACCTAAAATATAGCATCAAGTGGTATATAAGTATCTGTGAGATTAGCCCTGGTAAAATTAATTTGAGATTAAGCATCTGTTAAGGAGCATAATTTTTATTTTGACTGAACTCACAAGTCAGTGAGGCTATAATGTGCATAAACTCAGAACTCCCACTGATTTCAGCCTCTTGTAATGAACTTCAGAATGGCATTCAGGAGGAGTGTACATTCATCACCGCCACTGGAAATAGCAAAGAAAATTTAAAAAATAACATTTGTGCGTTTCTTGTAGTCACTAATTAGCACAAAAGAGGGAAGGCTGATATATTACCCTTTAGACAATCAAAGTTGATGCTCTTAGATTGTTACTAAAGTGATAATCAGAAAACTCTCCTAACGGTTGCAATAAAAGCAGGCAAAATCTGGTTAACCGTTCAAGGCTAAGCCTTGGGACATATATAATTTGGGAATCATCTCAGATATAAAGACAACCAGCTCTGAAATCGGAAAGTCCTGCTGTTGTTATTTTTGTGGTAGTGGTCAAGCTTTAAGTAGTTGATTTATAGTCCAAAGAAATAGAGGATTGATTTATGAACACTGATATTAAGTTATAAATTTAAATGTCTCTTAATGGGCTTCAAATGAGAGTAAATGGAATTGGATATTCTTTGGAGATAACTGTATCAAGATTGATTAATTATACTCCCTATTGTAGAAGCATGTTCTTGCCTAAAAGAATTTGATGGGCCATTTGGAAACAAAGTTTTCCCTCCTCCTGCTCCTAGCTTCTTTCTTCAACTGGGAATTAAGGAAGAGTTTTGTGAGAAGATATGTCGATTCTATTTCTGTTCAGGAAAGTAGGTCCTATTTTACCATCAGAGTCAATAATATTGCAGTAAATTGGACATACAAACATTTTTACACTATGCTTGAGAATGAACTTTTTGAAAAATATTTACTTATTTATTTTCCCTTTTTGTTACCCTTGATTTATATTGTTGTTGTAGTTACTATTATTGTTGTTATTGATGTCATTATTGTTGGATAGGACAGAGAGAAATGGAGGGAGAAGGGGAAGACAGAGAGGGGGAGAAAAAGACAGACACTTGCAGACCTGCTTCACCACCCGTGAAGCGACTTCCCTGAAGGTGGGGAGCCGCTCCAACTGGGATTCTTAACGCTGGTCCTTGCACTTTGCTCCACTTGCTCTTAACCTGCTGCCCTACATCCCGACCCCAAGAATGAACTTTTAAAGAGCCAGTGTCATTTTGCAATAGTCATTATAAAGGGGGGGAGTGAGTTGACTAGGGATATTTATGGGAAGATGGTTGAAGATCAGTGATTGTGTATGTGTCCATCTTCCTTAACAATCACTCCATATCTACCCACAGACACCCAGAGATTATAGGTGTGTAGAGTCACTCAGGACTCTGTCAGGTAAGCAGATACAAATGGATTGAGGATGGTTGGGTGATGAGTTCTGTATTCTAAATAAATATCATCTGCCTGCCCACCTTTGAGGAGCAAATTATCAGTATCTATTTTAACAAGCACCAAGTCCCAGGATGAAGTGTCTTTTTTCCCCCCTCCAACTCTTATTCAAATTTTTAATGCTCTTTCTTAAAATACAGTGGAATGGAAAATTGAGTGTAAAGGTTCCTTGCTGAATTTTGATTGTTTGTCTACAAAATATTTTGCATTTTGGAACAAAACACTCTAATGTACAATGATTCATAGCAATTCTATCCATTCTATATCGTGGATAGTTAGGTTCTGAAGAAAGTAGCATCACATATCTTTTTAAAAATTTTATTAGTGATTTAATATTGAATTACAAAATTATAAGATAACAGGGATATAATTCCACATCATTCCCATCACTAGAGTTCTGTGTCACCATTCCCTACATTAGAAATTACATTAGTTCTCCCAAGATCACAGATATGGATAAACCACATATCTTGATTCTCCCAATCTGTATCTGGTGAAGAGCAAAATGAATTTCTATCTTTTAAATATCTCGAATAGGGGATAGGTAGCATAATGGCTATGCAAAGAGACTCTCATGCCTGAGGCTTATAGTCCCAGGTTCACACCCCCCACCACCACCCTGCACCAACATAAACCAGAGCTGAGGAGTGCTCTGGTAAATAAAACAAGATAAAAAAAAATTAGGTATCTTGAATAATTCAACTGAATGTCTCTTTTATCATAAACCACTTAATTTTCTTAAAAGAATACAGTAGGAAATGATAAAAAAAAATCTACTTAAAAAAAAAACACTTCCTGTCTCTTTCAGGATTTACTTAAAACTATGTTTGTATTTTTTGTATTTCCCTCCTGACTTCCAAGTCCAATTACTATCTATCAAAGACAAAATTTTGCTAGTTTCTTGCTGAGGACTTACGGGAAAGTAGATAAATCTTTCCAAAATCCTACCAAGAGTTGAACAACTTGTGAAATCCATGCTGCATAACTTCTCATATACTTTTAGCATAGTGTGTGACACCTTCTACTCTGGTCCCTAATGTCTAGATAGTGTTTATTTGATCTCATTGATGATGAAAGAGAAAAGAAAGAAAAAAAAATAAAACCTAGTGTGATTAGTGGAATAAGAAAATGTGTTCTAATAGATCCCTTTGTGCCCCCCCCCCCATAGGACCTTACCCTCAGTATGGATCAACAATGGTAGATAATGTTCCATCCTCCAAAAGGAGGCTGGATAACATACTCTGTCTATCACCTGAGGAAGATGGGTCCTGAAATTGGGGCAGCTTGGAATGTTACTACTCATGACCACAGAATGTGAGCTCAGACCTACAGGGATGCAGAGGTTACATCAGCTCCTAAGCTGAATATGGGCCCCAGATCAAATCAATGGGGTCTACAGTGAATAATATTTATATACCTTTCCTATATTAGGGAGCTACTCTCTTCCCTGATCCAGATTTCTTGCCCTTTTTCCAGCTATAACATCAACTCCCCAAACAATAACTTGGGCCCACCTGCATATCAGAGGTCAGGCTCAGGAAAAATACTAGTATAGTCATTGGCCCTTAACTAAAAGAGGACTACGACTACAAGCTATCTTCAAAACAGAGATCCCAAATCTTCATCTGCAATATTCCAGGATTTAGGTTCATGAATAGTCAACAATTTGTTTGGCTTTATAGGTTAACTCCTCTTTCAGCTACCAGGTTACAGATGCTACCATGATGCCAACTGGGCTTCCCTGGGGAGACGACCCCACCAATGGGTCCTGGAGCCCTGCTTCCCCAGAGCCCTGCCTCACTAGGGAAAGAGAGAGACAGGCTGGGAGTATGGATTGACCTGCCAACACCCATGTTCATCAGGGAAGCAATTACAGAAGTCAGACCTACCACCTTCTGCACCCCATAATGACCCTGGGTCCATATTCCCAGAGAGTTAAAGAATAGGAAAGCTATCAGAGGAGGGGAGGAGATGCAGAGTTCTGGTGGTGGGAACTGTGTGGAGTTGTACCCCTCTTATCCTATGGGTTTTGTCAGTGTTTCCTTCTTATAAATAAAAATTAAAAAAGAAAATGTGTTCAGTAGTAACAATTATAAATGAGACAGATACTATCATTTAATTCATTTGATAAGTATTTATTGGATACTGAACTTGTACCAAGCAGTTAAGGTATAAATGAGCAATTATAAAAACAATACTGTGATTTGTGCTGTGGGGAAGAAGATATCCTCAAAGGATGGAAAAGGAATCTCTTTGGCTCACATCATCATAGCTAAGATATGAAAGATCCAGTCAAAACTACAGGGATGAAGGTCAGAGACAATTCTTGAAGGGGAACATCCAGGGAGGGAGAAATGAATGGATTTTTAAGGCAAAGAAACAGGTAAAGATATGAAGATAAACATTAGTTCTGAGACTTTATGCAGAAGAATCTGAGATGACCATCAACATACAGCTTCCTGGATCTTGCTCCCCCAAAATTCTGGTACATATAGGTTTCAAGAAATGCCAGAAAAGTTTCTTTCTTTCTTCTTTTTAAATCACCTTTATTGGAGGACTAGTATTATACAGTATAGTTGTTGATAACTAGGCACATCCTCTCATCCCTTCATGACAGATGTCTGAAGTACACTCTCTCCTAACCTAGTTTCTTTTTCTTTTTATTTAAGAAAGGATAAATTAACAAAACCATAGGGTAGGAGGGCTACAACTTCACACAATTCCCACCACCCAATCTCCATATCCCAACCCCTCCCCTGATAGCTTTCCCATTCTCTATCCCTCTGGGAGCATGGACCCAGGGTCATTGTGGGTTGCAGAAGGTAGAAGGTCTGGCTTCTGTAATTGCTTCCCTGCTGAACATGGGCATTGACTGGTCAGTCCATACTCCCAGTCTGCCTCTGCTTTCCCTAGTAGGGTGTGTCTCTGGGGAAGCTGAGCTCCAGGACACATTGGTGGAGTCTTCAATCCAGGGAAGCCTGGCCAGCATCCTGATGGCATCTGGAACCTGGTGACTGAAAAGAGAGTTAACATATAAAGCCAAACAAATTGTTGATCAATCATGGACCCAAAGCTTGGAATAGTGGAGAGAAGTGTTAGGGAGGTACCTACAGCAAGCTTTAGTGTACTTCTGCTTTCAGGTGTATATTTTGCAGTAGTTTATAGATATGTGTGAAGATATGCTCTCTCTCACAGAAACTGGTGTATATCTAGGTTATGGGACTTTGTTAGAAAGTGAACCACCTGAGATGAAATTAGTGTATACTATGAAAGGAAAGGTCTCACCCGAGTAATGAAGCTGAAGAGTTGTCATTCCACATGTGAAATCTCTGGACACAGTCTGAAGTGAAGCATGTTGAGGTGACAATCGTTGCGTTGGTTAGGTTGTGATCGGCGGATGCAATATTATTTTATTTGGATTGGGAGTGGCATACGGGAAAATGGGCCCTATCCAAGGGTTCCAGGACTGGGGGAAGTAGGGGCTCTATAGTGGAGATGTGAGGTTCCTGCTATCTTAGGGTTCCAAAAGACAATCGATAGTTAATGTTATCATCACATTATTTGGTAATTGGGTTAACTTTGAAAAGTCCTTTTGTTAGGGTTTGCTGTACAGTACCCAGTATCTTGTATATAGCTGTGCTATTGGATGCTTCTGATCTACTTGGTCTAGGCTTTTGAGAGAGTCCGCATATCAAATACACAGCCTATATATTAAAAAGATTCAGTTTGTGTTTTGAAAAACTTTGAGACATACAATTGATTTTCCCCCTCTCATATTACTTAACTAGTGATTTATATGTCTACATTTACTAGGAGTGTACACAAACACCATTCCCACCACCAAAAGACTGTGACCCATCCCTCCCACCCACTCCCACCCCCCACTGGCGCAGGAAACTGCATGTCTACCCCTCACCACAGGGTTTTTACTTTGGTGCCCTACTTACAATTTGGTCAGGTCCTGATTTTAGTTTCCCTTTCATATCTTCTTCCTCAACTTATGTTGATGAGTGGGATCATCCCATACTCATCTTTATCTTTCTGACTTAGCTCACTTAACATAATTCCTTCTAGCTCTGTCCAAGATGGGTCAGAGAAGGTGGGTTCATTGTTCTTCATAGCTTTATAGTATTCCATTGTGTATATATACCAAAGCATTCTCAGCCACTCATCTGTTGTTGGGCACCTGGGTTGCTTCCAGGTTTTAGCTATTATGAATTGTGCTGCTATGAACATAGGAGTACACACCTCTTTTTGGTTGGGTGTTATGGAGTCCTTGGGGTATAAGCCCAGGAGAGGAATTACTGGATCATATGGAAGGTCCATGTCTAGCCTTCTGAGAGTCTTCCAGACTGCTCTCCACAGAGGCTGGACCAATTTACATTCCCACCAGCAATGTAAAAGGGTTCCTCTGTTCCCACAACCTCTCCAGCATTTGTTGCTGCTGTCCTTTTTGATGTATGCCATTACAGGAGTGAGGTGGTATCTTAGTGTTGTCTTAATTTGCATTTCTCAAATATCAGTGACCTAGAGCAGTTTTTCATATGTTTGTTAGCCTTTTGGATCTCCTCTGTAGTGAATGTTTTGTTCATATCCTCTGCCCATTTTTGGATGGGGTCATTTGCTTTTTTGGTGCTAAGTTTGCTGAGATCTTTATATATTTTGGTGATTAGTTTCTTGTCTGATGTATGGCATGTGAAGATCTTCTCCCATTCAGTGAGGGGTCTCTTTGTTTGTTTAATAGTTTCTTTGGATGTGCAGAAGCTTTTCAATTTGATGTAGTCCCATTGGTTTGTTTCTGCTTTAGTCTTCCTTGCAATTGGGTTTGATTCATCAAAGATGTCCTTGAGGTGTAGGTGGAAAGTGTTTTACCAATGTTTTCCTCTAAGTATTTGATTGTTTCTGGTCTACATCTAGGTCTTTGATCCATTTGGAGTTGATTTTTGTTTCTGGTGAGATAAAGTGGTTCAATTTCATTCTTCTGCATGTTACAACCCAGTTTTCCCAGCACCATTTATTGAAGAGAGCCTCCCTTTTCCATTTAATACTTTGGGCCCCTTTATCAAAGAGTAGATGTCCATAGGTGTGGGGATTTATTTTTGGGCTTTCAATTCTGTGTACCTATTTTTGTTCCAGTACCATGCTGTTTTGATGATGATGGCTTTATAATATAGTTTAAGGTCTGGGAGTGTGATGCCTTCATTTCTGTTTCTTTTCCTCAAGATTGTTTTGGTAATTCTAGGTGTTTTCAGGTTCCAGATAAATGATTGTAATGTTTGTTCTATTCTCTTAGAAAAGCTTGGTGGAACTTTGATGGGTATTGCACTAAATTTGTATATGGCTCTGGGGGGAATATTCATTTTGATGATATTTATTCTTCCAATCCATGAGCATGGGATATCTTTCCATTTCTTGGTATCAGTTTCTATTTCCTTGAGTAGCGACTCATAGTTTTCAGCATACAAGTCTTTCAGTAAATGGGAGTGATTTCTGGATGTCTTCTTCAGATTTAGTGTTTGTATAAAGAAATGCCACTGATTTTTGTACATTGATTTTGTAGCCTGATACCTTGCTATATTGCCTAATAACTTCCAGTAGTTTTCTGCTAGATTCTTTAGGTTTTTACTATGTATACTATCATATCATCTGCAAATAGTGAGAGCTTGACTTCTTCCCTTCCAATCTGTATTCCTTTGATTTCTTTCTCTTGCCTAATTGCTATGGCAAGAACTTCCAATACTATGTTGAAGAGTAATGGTGACAGTGGACAGCCCTGGCTAGTCCCCTATCTGAGGGGGAATGCTTTCAGCTTCTGTCCATTGAGTATGATATTGGCTGTAGGTTTGCTATATATAGACTCCACTCTCTTGAGGAATTTCCCATCTATTCCCATTTTTTGTAGAGTTTTGAGCATGAATGGGTGTTGGATTTTATCAAAGGTTTTCTCTGCATCTATTGAGATAATCATGTGGTTTTTGGCTTTGCTTTTATTGATGTGGTGAATGTCATTGATTGACTTATGGATGTTGAACCAGCCTTGCATTCCTGGGATGAATTCCACTTGGTCATGATGAACAATCTTTTTGATATGTTGCTGTATCTGATTGGCCAAGATCTTGTTTAGTATTTTGGCATCTATGTTCATCAGAGATATTGGTCTGTAGTTTTCCTTTTTTGTTCTGTCCCTATCAGCTTTCGGTATCAGGGTGATGTTGGCTTCATAGAAGGTGGAAGGGAGTATCCCTGTTTCTTCAATCTTATGGAAAAGCTTAAGAAGTATGGGTACTAACTGTTTCCTGAAAGCTTTGTAGAATTAATTTGTGAAGCCATCTGGTCCAGGACTTTTGTTGTTGGGGAGATTCTTAATAACGGTTTCAATTTCTTTGTCTGTGATTGGTGCATTTAGATTTTGTAGTTCTTCTTGGTTCAGTTTTGGAAGGGCATATGCTTCTAGGAATTGTTCCATTTCTTCCAGATTCTCTAGCTTGGTGGCGTATAGTTCTTTATAGAAGTTTCGCAGGATTCTCTGGATTTCTGTGGTGTCAGTTGTGATATCTCCTTGATAATTTACAATTCTATTAATTTGAGTCTGCTCCCTTTTTTGATTTGTGAGTCTGCTAGGGGTTTGTCAATTTTGTTTAATCTTTCAAAGAACCAACATTTGGCTTCATTGATCTTGTGTATGGTTCTTTTATTTTCGATGTTGTTTATTTCTGCTCTAACTTTAGTAATTTCTGTCCTTCTGATTGCTTTAGGGTTCCTTTGTTCCTCTTCCTCTAAGTCCTTGAGGTGTGCAGTAAGGTCGTTCATTTGAGCTTCTTCTTGGTGTTTAATATGTGATTATGGCTATAAGTTTCCCTCTCAGTACTGCTTTAGCTGTGTCCCAAATATTTTGATAGGTTGTGTCTTCATTTTCATTTGTTTCCAGGAACATTTGAATTTCCTGCTTGAGTGAGTCTCTGACCCACCCTGTGCCTTTTGATGGGTGAGTTTAAGCCATTGACGTTTATTGATATTATGGATTTAATGTATTGTAGTGCCATTCTTCAAAAAAAATTTTTTTGTTTGCTCTGATATATTGCAAGTATTATAGTGATGTTCTTGTTTATAAGAGGTCTTTTAGAACCTCTTTCAGGGCCAACTTGGTGATGGTTTCCTCCTTTAACTGTTGTTTGTCTAAGAAGGTTTTGATCCCTCCATCTAGTTTGAATGAAAGTCTAGCAGGATATATTATCCTTGGTCGAAACCCTTTTTCCGATATCTTGCCATCCCTTCTGGCTTTTAGAGTTTGAGTGGAGAAGTCTGCAGATAATCTTATGGGTTTTCCCTTGTATGTGACTTTTTGTTTCTCTCTTGCAGCCTTTAGGATCCTTTCTTTATCCTTATTTCTTCTCATTGTGACTATGATGTGTCTTTGTGTCTTCAGGTCTGGGTTGATTCTGTTTGGTACTCTCTGGGCCTCTTGAATCTTGATGTCCTTTCTGTTATTCAGGTCTGGGAAGTTTTCTTCTATTATTTCCTCTAGAATGTTTGCTTCCCCTTCCTCTCTTTCTTCCTCTGGCAGGCCATTTATAAGAATGCTACATCTTTTGAGATCATCCCATATGTCTCTGTTGTTGTTTTCAGTGTCTCTCAATCTCTTTTTAAGCTCTTTCACCTCTTTATTTGTTTTCTCTAACTCATCCTCTGACTAATTCTGTTTTCTGCTTCTGTTAGTCTGCTTTCCCTTCCCTCAGCTTCTTTCTTCATTACAGCTATTTCAGCTTTCAGTTCTCTAATTGCCTCAAGATAATCAGTATTTTCCTTGGGGGTCTCAACTGTTATTTCCCTAATACTTCCATTCATTTCCTCCAGTGTTGTTTTCATTTCTGTGATTAATAAGTTTATTATTGCTTGCATACTTTTCTTATCTATGGTTAATTCTCGCTGATTTGTAGTTTCTTCTGGGCTCTTGTCTTCATTCATTGGAGTAGCAGTTCTATTTGTTTTTGATCTACCCATTTTTTTGATTTATGTGTTTTTTTTTCTTATATGCTCTGTTCCTCAGTTGTTGTGTATGAGTACAAGCAACACTGTAGTAAATACCTTTATGACAATTGCACTCACCAACCTCAGGAATTACAGTAGCAACTGAAGCAAGTATTGAAGCAGTTTAATCACTACCAGCTAGCCAAACAATTTCTCTAGTCCATGAAAAAATAGTAACCAAATCCCAGTGAATAAGAAAGAGGAAAGAAAGAAGGGATAGCAAGAATAGACCATTATGCAAATCTACTATCCACTGTATATTCTAGGGGTAACAAGAGGGGAAAGGGAAGTAGAGCAGAGATACACACATAGAGAGTCCACTCTGAGTCAGATTTCTTCCCCAAAATAATTCACAAATTCAGAAAGGCAAAGAAGAAGGAAGGAAGAAGTGTATGACAAGATAAAAAAAAAAAGAAGGGACAAGAGAGAGAAAAGGGAAAAGATAAGAAAAAGAGCTGTAATTAAAGAGCAGTGAAAGGAAAGGGTTTTTTATTACTTTATTTTTAATTTAATTTAATTTAATTTAATTTTTTTTGATTAGCTAGGAGGGGGAGGGAGGGGAGAGTCTGTACAGGAGGTAGGATTAAGGAGACAAGTTCCTCCCACAATAGATAATATGCCCACTACCCTAGCACTGAAATATATGCTAAGAGTTAATTCTGATCAACCTAAAGGGGGGGAAGATATATGCCTTTATATAATATTAATAGTAAAATAGAACAGGGTAAAAAAAATAAAGTAAAATAAAATCCCTGTCCCAGATTACCTCAAACCTTGTGATCAGAGGCAGCTGATTGTTAAGAGTGAGAAAAAAAAACAACCCTCAGGACTAGACAAGGATAGCTGAAATAGACAGTTATGCAAATCTACTATCCACTGTATATTCTAGGGGTGGCTAAAGGAGGAAGGGAAGTTGAGCAGAGACACTCACAGTGAGAGTCCACACTGAGTCAGAATTCTTCCCCAAAATAATTCCCAAATGTGTATCAGTGAATTCAAAAAAGCACACTGTTTAGTGGTGTGGGGGCTGGGGGCTGTGACTTTGGAAGCTGTAGGATTGAGGAAGAAAGGATGACAAGAATGAGAAAAAGAAAAAAAAAGAAAGAGAGAGAGAGAAAAAAGAAAAAGATAAGAAAAAGAAGTCATAAAAGAGCAGTGAAAGGAAAGGGTTTTTTTATATTTATTTATTTTTAACTATTTAATTAGCTATGCAGGGTGAGGTGGGGTGGTTGGCCACTTAGAAAGAAAAAAGGCCAGAGGTTTCAGAAGGGTATAGACTTAGAATGAATGATATTCCCTGATGGGACAGGAATTTGGTAAAGAAAGAGGCTCCTAGCAGGCTCCCCTGCTAAGAGCTGGTCTCCAGGGACTGGTTATGGGGGGGGGGGGCAAGGGGGAGGAGGTATGGTTAAAAATTAAAAGGAAAAAAAAATTTTTCCCCTTTTTTCCTACTCTAATTCTTAACCCAAATTAATTTATAGTCACCTCCTTGGTGTCATTGCTAGGACCCCTTATTGATTGGCCTACTAAAGGCAGAAAATCCTACTGTTTCCAGGAGATGTGGTCAGAGCTCAAGCCACTAGCAGCTTCTCAGTCCGCCATCTTCCGGGAACCCCCCCCACAATATTATTTTATATGGATTGGGAGAGGCATACAGGAAAGTGGGCCCTATCCAAGGGTTCCAGGACTGGGGGAAGTAGAGGCTCTATAGTGGAGATGTGAGGTTCCTGCTGTCTTAGGGTTCCAAAAGACAATCGATAGTTAATGTTATCATCACATTATTTGGTAATTGCGTTAACTTTGAAAAGTCCTGACCAAATTGTAAGTAGGGCACCAAAGTAAAAGCCCTGTGGCGAGGGGTAGACATGCAGCTTCCTGGGGCAGTGGGGGGTGGGAGTGGGTGGGAGAAATGGGTCACAGTCTTTTTGGTGGTGGGAATGGTGTTTATGTATACTTCCACTTCTAGTGGAATGTAGTCATATAAATCACTAGTTAATTAATATGAGAGGGGGAAAATTAATTGTATGTCTCGAAGTTTTTTAAAACACAGACTGAATCTTTTTAATATATAGGCTGTGTATTTGATAGGCGGACTCTCTCAAAAGCCTAGACCAAGTAGATCAGAAGCAACCAATAGCACAGCTATATACAAGATACTGGGTACTGTACAGCAAACCTAGTTCCTTATCCACCATCATGCCACAGGAACCCAGTGTCCTCTGCTGCACTTCTATCTCTCCTTCTCCAGAGTCCTTTACATTGGTGCAATACACCACATCCAGTCTAAATTCAACTGTATGTTTAAAAGAAGCATACCTAGTGATTCTAATTCTGTCAGTGCCTTCTTACTTCATTCTATTCCCCCCCCCCCCCACACACACACACATACCTTCTCTTGGTAAGTGGAGGTAACTGGAAGAAAACAGGTATAGAAGCTCCACTGAAATCATCCTAATGGCGTATTGCACCAAAGTAAAAGACTCTGGGGTGGGGGTGGGGGAAATACAGGTCCAAGAAGTATGACAGAGGACCTAGAGGGGGTTGTATTGTTATGGAAAACTGAGAAATGCTATGTTTGTACAAACTATTGTATTTACTGTCAAATGTAAAACATTAATTCCCCAATAAAGAAATTAAAAAAAAAAACAACAAAGACCAGAGCTCAGCACTGCTCTAGTCTCTCTCTCTCTCTGTATCTTCCTTATTAAAAATGAATAAAATATTTTTAAATATAAAAAAGAAATCATCCTAATGGCCACCCAGTGACTAGAGAAGGATGAAGCAGATTGAAGGAACACAAACAATGAACTAGAACAACATAAATTTCTTCTTGAAAGATGGCTTCACTTTTTAAACTGCCTAGAATTCTGGAGAGCTGATATATTGTTGTTAACTGAGGTCACTACCTCACATTCTACCTTTGCTACCTGACCCTGACTTTGCTGACCAGACTACAGACATCAGGCTCTGTGGCCCCAGATGTGGGCTGCTCCCTGGGCACCTTGAACGCTATCTGCAGAATAGTGAGTGTGACCTTTGTCCTAGAGAGTCTATTTCTCAGTTCACAACCCCTCTTCCCCAATTACCTCCTGTGACCTTTCTGGAGCATGTGAAAATCTCTCTGTAAGCAAAGTTGGCAGCATCCTGACTTTGATTGAAAATTGGACCAGTGGAAGGCATACTGTGAAGCAGTAGCTCCCCACAGCAAGGGAGACCCTAAAGTATGATTTATAGTAATGCCACTCTCTTCTGTAGTTTAAAGACCTCTTCCATGAGCACTGAGTTAAACATGTCTTATTAACACTGGTAATTTTTAGCACTTCCTTCCTTTTGTCGTAATAGTAACTTCTC
The DNA here is from genome assembly GCF_950295315.1 of Erinaceus europaeus. Lineage (NCBI taxonomy): Eukaryota > Metazoa > Chordata > Mammalia > Eulipotyphla > Erinaceidae > Erinaceus > Erinaceus europaeus. The sequence goes on along the minus strand of NC_080174.1, from coordinate 27,586,042 downwards.
TAAGACTTCTTGTTAAGGACCAAGCATAAGAAATTGACAGACTGCAGAATCTTGCTGCAGGCTTTCCCAAGGCTGGCCACTAATTACTTTAGCTGAATCAACTTGCTGAAACTTAAGATTCAAGTACAGTTTCAAGTTGAAAGCCCTGTACTTTAAGACACACTGCTTTTTAATGTGTTCTGAATGAATCAAACACATATTTTATTTTCAAAAGTTTATGATTCATTGGAAACACACATACATGTAATTAGAACTCTACAGTAACTCTCTTTGAGTCATTATCCAGATTCGAAAATTGTCTAAAACTTTCTACTTTTTCCCCTCTCCTTTTGACCCCTATGGACTGTTTGAAAACAAATTCCGTATTGAGTGCTGTTTTACTCTTACATGTATTGAACATATATCTTTTAAAACAGCTATTTTCCTACACTTTCTATAGTGTCATTAATGATTCTAATAACATTCAATCATTGATATCATCTTGTACATGGACCATAATTAAAATTCCTGAAATGTATATATATATGTTAATTGCTTACTTTAAGTCAGGAGTCATTATGAAATCTAAATTTTATTGAGATTATTTTCAATTTTAGTTTTGGATTTATGACAGACAGTGGTCAGTCTAATCATATATATATATATGCAAGCACAAAGTAAATTAACTTTTAAACTTAATTTTTATTTTATTTTATTTTATTTTATTTATTTTGCTACCTCTTTGGGATCCATAAACTTTGGGATCTAAATGGTAAACTTAGGCAGGGAAGATCACATAATAATTATGCAAAGAAACCAAAGAAACTCTCATGTCTGAGGCTTCTAAGTCTCAGGTTCAATTCCCCCACACCACCATAAGCCAGAAAGAAGTAGTAGTAGTATTCTGATCTTTCTCTTTTTCTATATCTCTCATTACAGTAAAATAAAATATATTTTAAAATTATAGATGAATAAAATAAAAATAAACAAAAAGACAACTTATTTTTCATGCAATCTTGCATATTAATAAATGAGGTTTAATTCAATATTTACCAACTTATTTTTTTACTTAATTTTTTATTTGTGACTAATAGTGGGTCATAAGATTGTAAGAGTACAGGGTATAATTTCACATTACTACTTATTCTGATAGAGTTGGAGTTTCTTTTTTATATTTTATTTATTTATGAGAAAGATAGGAGGATAGAGAAAGAACCAGACATCACTCTGGCACATGTGCTACTGGGGATCGAATTTGGGACTTCATGCTTGAGAGTCCAAAGTTTTACCACTGCGCCACCTCCCAGACCACAAGTTGGAGTTTATATATGTGTGATTTCACTGCTCTGCAATTTTTTTTTCATTTAGTTAGACACAGAAAGGAAGAAACCATCCACAACACCTCCCATGTGGTTCCAGGGTTCAGTCCTGGGCATCACACATGGCAAAGCATAAACCCTACCAGATGAAAAGTCTCTCTAACCTAAAGGCTTAATTTTAAAGACAGGATTAATATGAAATTTCCCTCACAGAGATAATCTGACATTTTTTTGCACTTTTCTTTTTTTTTTAATTTTTTATTTATAAAATGGAAATATTGATAAGACTATAGGATAAGAAGGGTACATTTCCACACAATGCCTATCCCCAGAGCTCCATATCCAATCCCCTCCCTTGATAGTTTCCCTATTCATTATCCCTCTGGAAGCATAGACCCGGGATCATTGTGGGATGCAGAAGGTGGAAGGTCTGGCTTCTGTAATTGCTTCTCCGCTAAACATGGGCATTGGCAGGTCAATCCATACTTCCAGTCTGTCTCTTTCTTCCCCTAGTGGGGTGGGGATCTGGGGAGGTGGGGCTTCAAGACACATCTGCCCAGAGAAGTCAGGTTGGCATCATAGTGTAGTAACATCTGGAACCTAGTGGCTGAAAAAAAGTTAAGATATAAAGCAGAACAAATTGTTGACTAGTCATGAACCTAAAGGCTGAAATGTTGCAGATGAAGATTTGGGGTCTCTGTTTTGGAAAAAGCTGGCAGGTCTATTTTAGGTATATTCCAAGTGACCCATGACGCTACTAGGTTTGCCTGCGCCTGACATCTAATATGCAGGTGGACCCAGGTATTGTCTGGGGAGATGGTGTCATTGTTGGAAAAAGGACTTGAAATTAGGATCAGGAAAGTGAGTAGCTCCTAAATATGGGGAAAGCATATAAATATATAACTGTATATATACATATAACTGTAACCCCTATCGATTTGATCTGGGGCCCATAGTCAGCACAGGAGCCTATGTAACTTCTGCATCCTTGTAGATCTGAGCTTGCATTCTGTGGTCATGGCTAGGAGCATTCCAGGCTGCACTAATTTCAGGACCCATCTTCTTCGGGTAGTAGGTAGAGTATGTTATCCAACCTCCCTTCAGAGAATGGAACATTCCTTACCATTACTGATCCACATTGAGGGCAAGGTCTTATGGGGGCCCACAAAGAAGACATAATGGATTATGTTGTTCCTGATGGAGATGGCTAGTGACAGTGATGAGCAGGATCTATTAGAGGTCTAAGTCCATCATGTCTGTGATGGGCTCCCTGACTAGGGCCCCAGGTGATGGGGAAGGCTGGTAGTGACTGAAGAGTCGTCATTGAAGTATGCCAGTCTCTTGTCCTTATTCAGCTTTTGTAGTTCTTACTTTATCTGATAAGGTTTGCTTTGGAATAATTGAAGGACATGTAATAGGAGGTAGGTGAGGAGGGTATCTAGGTCTAAGTAGAAACTGTTTCACTAGGTACTTTATGATCTTTCTACTTGTTTGTTGCCTTTATTGACTCACTGCAAATTATTGTGCACTTTTGCTTTAAGGTATATATTTTCCCCTAACATATGAATATGTGTACATATGCCCTATCTCATGGGCCCTGGTCTACATCTAGATTTTGAGGTTTTGTTTATAAGTGAACCATCCAAAGTGGAATTAAGGAGTCCTATGAGTTAGAAAAGGTCTCACCAGAGTAATAAAGCTGAAGGGTTGATATTCTACTCCTGAAGTCTCTGGACACAGTTCAAAGTGAAGCATGCTGAGGTGGTACTAGTTGCTTCATCTTCTGCACTTTACTGGTGAAAACAGGTGTTGAGCAGGAAGTATGTCCTTGGCTATCTATACTGTTCAGGAACTTAACAATGGTTCCCTAAAACCTTCTCAGTGAACCTCATTTCTGAAAAATATCTGGAGTCAATAGGAAGCTGCTGTTATTTTTTTTAGGTTGTGCTATAAAAAATAAATGATAAATAAATAGGTAAATAGATATATTCCAGCACCTGCCATGCTATTCAGACATTTCTAGTATTTCCAGTTAAGACCAATTCCAAAGTGACACAGTACATAGATTTTGGAGTCAGATACCCCTAGTCAGCTATCCCTAAGTCTGTCCTCAGTAACTGTATTAGGAATCTAATCATTGTCACTTTCCTTGTCTACAAAACGTGTAGGACAGTATGTATATTAGAGATTAGTTTGTGAAGATAAAATGGGGTAATAGTTACATGACCCACCTTGACATATGCTGTCTGTGGCTATTTATATGCTATTTTCTTTCTCTGCTTTTCCTTCTTAAACTAATCAATGAGAATTGTATTCTCTTCTCTTCTCTTCTCTTCTCTTCTCTTCTCTTCTCAGATAGAGACAGACAGAGGGAGGGGAGAGAGAGAGAGAGAGAAAGAGAGAGAGTCCATAGCATCAAGTCTCCTTTAATGTGGTGGTATGCTCAAACCTGGCTCATATACCATGTAAGTGAGCTATTTTGATGTCTTTCTTTCTTTCTTTCTTTCTTTCTTTCTTTCTTTCTTTCTTTCTTTCTTTCTTTCTTTCTTTCTCTCTTATCACAGGGACTTCACTGCTATAGGCCAGCTCTTTCAGACAGAAGTATAAGGACAGGAATGAGAGAGTGAGAACAGCACTAAATCTGAGTCATGTACATAACAGACCAGTCATCTTCCCAGGTGACTATGTTGCAGGCCCACAAAATAGGAAGCTTTTGAAAACATCTTGAAAAATATGTGTTTTGACTTTTCCTCTGGGATTTTTTTTAAAGAGTAATTTCTCTAGTCCTTTCCCCTGGTAAGCCTACCTTGACTTGGCAAAACTAACATGCAAATGGGATGCCTGCTATTGATTTTAAGAGATAAGTGTAGCTGTGTGGATGGTTTAGAGACAGTTTACATGCTGGTTCAGCAAGCAAGCCTCCCGAGGCCTCTTTATATCTACATTGGCCAACTGCAGCTTAATCTGACAAGGATAATGTGCAGAATGTAAATACAACCATTTGTTCCATGTCATCTCAGATCAGACACTAATTTGCAAATGTAATTTATCATGTCTAAAGAAAACCAAAATGACAGCTCTTACCAGTACTTGGTATTTTTGTGTTAACAATAGTTCGTTTATGATTGTTATTGTTTCAGGCAGAAAATATGCCTAAGTATGTTCTGCTGACAATGTGGGCTTTTGCATCACGTGTCTCTTCTAGTCTTTTCATTTCTCTCCCTTGTTGTGTGCTACTACCTAGGCTACTCTCTAATTGAGTGCCTGTCTTTGCTGTACTTTTTATGTAGCTGAAGAAATTAAGTTTGGGCATTATTTCAGGTTCAGGAATATGTTTTGGAAATAGACTTCATGGCTAGTCATAAAGACAGATATTTGACAGAAAGTACATTTTTGTCTTTTTTTTCAACAAGTTTCTCCACAAAAGAACTATTGGGGGATTTGGAAAGTCATGATACATTTTTTTGCATAGAAAAACAGAAGAAATATATCATAACTTTCCAAAAAGCCAATAAATAGGGAATAGCACAATTATTGGAAAAATTGATCAAGTCCAAATTATGGAAAATTTTAAGATGGTTAACTTTTGGCTCAAAATTTCAAGAACTTTCCAGTGAATAGATTAACCAAGAAACTAAATATTCAAATCATGAAACACATATGAACCACAAAGTACTAAATCTATGTCCAAAGCAAAACCGTTTTTAGGAGAAAAATAGGGTGTTTTTTTTCATCATTGTCAGTGTTTAACCACTCTGATCTAACTTATTATAGAAAGAGACAGAGACAGAGGGAGAGGAAGAAAGTAAACTCAGCACCAAAACTTCATCTAGTGCAGTGGGAGCTAGGATCCAACATGGGCAATCAGCATGTTAAAACAGGCACCCTCCCAGGTAAAGCTTTTTTGCCAGTCCTACTTCCTTTGTAATGCTAGCTGGGCTCCCATTTATTCACAATTTGTTATCCATCCCCATTCTCCTTTTTCAGAATTCTTATAAGGTTGGCAAGGCTAGATCGTGGCAAGTTAGTAATCTCTTTTATCTCTGTAGCACCATGGCAGCTCATCGTCTAGAAAACTGTAGAAAGACTAATACATCCTTGCATGACCATAGGCATGTTGGATGCCAGGAAAGAGAGAGAGAGAGAGCAGCATTTGCCACTAGACTTGGCGGTTTCAGAGTGGAGACCTGCCAATCCCAGTAAAACACTCATGACATTTCAGAAGAACAGGCTCTTTCTGCCTCATTTCGCACATGGAAACAGAGAGATTCAAGTATCCCCAGCTGGAAGGAAAAGATTCTTGTTTATCCTTCATTGAAAACAGTGTTCCAGCTCAGAACTTAACACCAGGTCTTGTGCTTCTCCCAGTGGAGAATGGCACAGAAAATAAGAGCCTTAAATGTCTTTCTCTCAGCCTTAGGCCCACAGATAACATTTTTTTCTGTCATTCTGATTGGAAAAGCTTCTACAGCTGCTTTGATTCAGGAAAGCTACATTTCCAAAGATTGCCTTGACCGTTACTTAAACTGCCTTTGAGACAGCCTATTTTTGTTATTGTCTGATGAGCTAGAAGGAGCTTATAAATTAATCACAGTGTGAATAAATCATTAAAAAGTGCAAGATAACCGATGAAGAGTTCTGAGCTGAGACTTAGCACCTGGTTGGTGGCAGCAATGTAAACAGAGTTCAGGGAGCCGCAAGTTGGATTTCCTTTCCATGTGTGTGTGTGTGTGTGTGTGCGCGCGCGCGCGCGCACACACACACACACACATATATGCACAGACACACTAGTTTCTAGATTGCTGTGCGTTATGGTTGGGATATACATTTGGAAGACTCAGCAGTATTAACTCAGCAGTATTAACTCAGCATTATTAACCCAATTTGTGTGAAATTGTTATGAGTCCTTGTACGACAAAGCTGAATTTTGGAGTGGTCTGAATTTCAGTATTTTTATCTCTCTCTCTTTTATTTTCATTTTTATTGAGAGGGTTAATGGTTTCCACTGCCATAATTGAGTGCAATTACATTGTGTACCAGGACCCCAATATTCTATTCTACTCCTTCTTCTACCTCCTTAGAGACAGACATGGAGAGGGAAGGAGGAGAGAAAGAGGAAGAGAGAGACATCTACAGTACTGCTTCAGCTCTCATAAGCCTTCTCATAAACCTGCACATGGGGACCAGGCGCTAAAACATGCATGCTCTACTGGGTATAATGCAATAGATTACAACTTCACCTTTCTGCCACGCATAATTGAAATCTGGTCCTTTGTTAGTCACCAAAGAGCAGCTTATTGGAATGGATATAGTCCCTGTTCATTTAAAAGTATTTGGTATTTATACCATTGATTAAGGATCTGACTGAACTTCATCAATAAAGGATGTGGGCTTCCATATGCTTCCCTATTTGCCACTGTTTATAATACTATAAAAGGGGTAGAGGATCTGAGAGCACAGGATCAAACACTTTTTAAAAATATTATTTATTGAAGAGACAGAAAAAACAGGAGGCTGGCAGTGGCACAGCAGGTTAAGCACATATAGTACGGAAATGCAAGGATCCAGTTTGAACCCTGGGCTCCCCACCTTCAGGGGGGATGCTTCAGAAGTGATGAAACAGTTCTTCAGGTGTGTATCTGTCTCTCTCCCTCTCCATCTCCCCCTCCTCTCTCAATTTCTCTCTTGTCCTATCCAAAATGGAAAAAATAGCCACCAGGAGCAGTGGATTTGTAGTTCAGGGACCAAGCCATAACCCTGAAGGAAAAAAAAAAAGGAAGACAGAGAGGAAAAAGCATGGGAAGGGAGAGAAAGAGAAACAATTGCACCACTGTTTCACTGGTCCTGAAACTTTCCCCCTGTAGGTGGGGACCATGGGTTTGAACTGGATTCTTATATACTGTGACATGTACTCTCAACCAAATGTTCCAAAATTCTTTGTATCTGGCTGGTTGTAGTAGTTTTAGGAAAAGAAAAAAGTCTAGTTGAATGGAGATAACAATGAAGGGGGTGGATATTCAGGTTACGGTGGAAAGCAATGACAGATTTTTGGGGGGCGGGCTCTGAATGTTGTGTGTGAGACTTTGCATGCCAGGTTGAAGAATTTGAACTTGATTCTAAAAACTATTGGAAAACTACTATTGAACTTTGAGCTAGACAGTAATCAGATAATAACCGTTCCTTAAGAAAGCTACGGGAGTGGGACTAGAGAGATAGTTCATCAGGTGAGGTGTATCCTTTGCTTTGTGTGCAGCCTAGATTCAAATCCAACACCATATGAGAGGGCCCACAGTACCAGGGGAAGCTCTGTTGATGTGGTAAATCTCTCTCTCTCTCTTTCTATCTATCTGAATTAAAAAAATCTGCCAGAAGCATTGAAATCATGGATAAGGCCCCAACTTGGACAAAGGGAGAGAGAGAGAGAGAGAATGAGAATGGCTGGTGGTGGTGCACCTGTTTGAGCACACGTTACAGTGCACAAGGACCCAGGTTCGAGCCCTCAGTCCCCACCTGCAGAGAGAAAGCTTTGCAAATTGTAAAGCAGTGCTGCAGGTGTTTCTCTGTCTCTCTCACTCTCTATCATCCTTTTCCCTTTCAATTTATGGCAGTCTCTTTCCAATAAATAAACAAAGATAATTTTTACAAAAGGGGGAGAGAGAAAGACTGAGAGAGAGAGAGACCACATTACAGTGTACAAGGACCTAAGTTCAAGCCCCCACCCCCACCCTGCTTCACAAGTGATGAAGCAATGCTGCAGGTGTCTCTATCTCCCTCTTTTCTTTCAATTTCTCTCTGTATCAATCTTAAATAAATAAAATAAAAATTAATAAATAATAAAATAAAAATAATTATTGCAGACATATTGTATTTGAAGAACTTTAGATAAGATTGTTTTAGTGACAAAGTCACATTGAAAATTTACTCATTAAACATTTATGTAGCATGTGCTATGCTTCAAGTTATATGTTATGGTCAGTGATAAAAAATGAAATTAAGTCTTATAAACTCCAAGAAAAATGATGGTGTGAGTCTATGCAATGAATGTAGTCCACATTTCTTACTATAATGTGGAGTGATTTCATATTTTAAAAAAGTACACTTTTACATTTCTAATTCAACAGGTACTAGCCGCTCTAGTCTTATTTCCAGCAATTTAAACCCCATAGGTCAAGTGCATTTGAATAGTATATTAGTTTTCTATTGCTTTTGTAGCAAGTTACTACAAACATTGTGCTTAAAAAAACACACATGTGTTATACAATTTTTTAGGTCAGGAGTCCAATGTGGGTTACACAGGAATAAAAACTAGGTGTTAGCAGGACTACATTCCTTTCTGGGGGCTCCAGGGAAGAATCCATTTCCTTGCTCAATCAGGTTGTGGGCAGAATTCAATTCTTTGTGATTCTAAGACTAAGGATTTATAACCTGGCTGTGAACTTCAGGCTGGCTGTTTCTAGTTTCTACAAGTAGTGTATTTCTTGGCTTATGCCCCCTTTCCTTTCAAATGCAGCAATGGTAGACTAAGACCTTCTCACACTTGGAATCTCTTCTTGTCTTTTCTTTCATCACATTTCTCTGCCTGCTATTTTTTTCTACATTTTAGGGTTCATATGAAAACCTTGGGCCTATTCAGATAATACAGGATAATCTCCCTATTTTAAGGTGATTTGATTAATAACCTTATTACACACCCTTTTAGGCCACAACCTAATATATTCAAAGACTCTGGAGTGTCTTATATTGGAGCATCTTTGGAAGTCATTATTTTGCCTTTTACAGAGTAGAAGAGAGTAAATTTAATGTCAAGATAAGAGGTGTCAGATTTTTTTTCAAGGACTGCAGAAGGCAGGTTCTTTAATCTCATCTCCTTTTCCCTGTCTTACTCTATATCATATTTGAGAGAGAAAATAGAAAGGCACATTGCAAGAAATATTGCCTTATTTAAATATTAAGGCTTAATGGGAGACTGCCCTTTGTGTGTGGAGATATGCATGTTCAGGTGGTACATTTTTTCATCTCAAATAAAAATATAAGAGAATGAATGGCAAAGAAAAAGAGTCCTACTCTCAAATTGATAAAGTTCTAGATGTGACTAACTGGACAAATAACTTACTATAATTCAGCAGTGTCTTCCCTCTGCTGTGCTACCTAATTGGAATTACAAATCACTGTGGAGAATAGAGAAAGGAGAGATAATTTTTATCTAAGATATCAAGGAATAACAAGGGTATTGAAAAATAAGCAGGTTTTCACAAGGGAGAAAGAAAAGAGACTTCTTGTTAGAGTAAGGTTTACCAAATTAAGTACAGGATTAGCAGGCAACTGTGTAACATTAAGTAATTGAAATTCCTTCAGACTGGAAAAAAAAAGTAAATAGTTCACCAGGATGAAAAATGCAGTATTATACATATTGGAACAAATACCACAGAGGGACATATTTTTCAGGTGCAAGATTCTAGACTTCCCCCCCCCCCAAGGGAGAATGAGGAGACACTAAATGCATTTGGGCAGAGAAAGAATAAAATTCATGCTATGCATTCAGAAGTGAACTGGAGAGAGGGAGAGAGAGAGAGAGACAGGGAAAGAGAGGAGAGGGGAGGGGAGGGGAGGGGAGGAGAAGGGAGGGGAGGGGAAGGGAAGGAAAGGGAAGGGAGGAGAGGAGAGGGGAGGGGAGGAGAAGAGAGGGGAGAGGGGGAGAGGAGGAGAGGGGAGGGGAGGGGAGGGGAGGGGAGGGGAGGGGAGAGGGGGAGAGGAGGAGAGGGGAGGGGAGGGGAGGTGAGGGGAGGGGAGGGGAAGGGAAGGGAAGGGAAGGGAAGGGAAGGGAAGGGAAGGGAAGAGAAGGGAAAAGAAGAGAAGAGAAGAGAAGAGAAGAGAAGAGAAGAGAAGAGAAGAGAAGAGAAGGAAGAGAAGAGAAGAGAAGGAAGAGGAGAGGAGAGGAGAGGAGAGGAGAGGAGAGGAGAGGAGAGGAGAGGAAAGAAGAGAAGTGCCAGGCTAGCTTAGCAGGTGGGAGAGACAACCAGGAACACATGGCTGAGCAGGCACACAATCCAATGTTTATTGATCAGAAAAGAATCTGTGTTTATACCTTCCGAGGTGGAAGTGGCAGGGTGGAAAAAAGGAAGTGCATAGGATAAGGGGTGGGGAGAAGGAAAGAGTGCGGAAGTATCAAACTTCCATCTAACCAGTGAGGATTAAACCAATGTCCTGCAGGCAGGGAGGGTCTCAGACAAAACAATGATTATGTAAATAGACTACTGCATTAAGCAATGCAGGGGAATCTGGCGTGATGACCAACACGGATAGAAACAGAAGCAGAATTAGCCAAATGAGAAATGATGAACAACAGAGAAGAGAAGGAGAGGGAGAGAGATGCCTCTAAATAGTAATACCTGCTCCAAAGGACAAAAGTCATAGTAAGTATTTCTTGGGGCCAGAAGACAGATCATGTGGTAGATTACACCTGATTATGTTGAGGACTTAGGCTTGAGTCTGATGTGCCATATAAGATGACAAAAACAAAAACAAAACAAAGGAAAACAAAACAAAACACATCCTCCAGAGGCAGAAAACATGGGAGTTGGGATTCCTGTAGGCAAAACAACAACACACAAAAACAAAAGACAAAAACAAATAAACCAGGTGACTTCCTAACTGAGTTACAGACAGCAGAGGAAATGAGAAGGATATTAGGACCACAGAACAAAAAACAAAGAGCTAATGTTTTGAAGTGAAACAGAGTGAAAGAAATGATCAGTATAAGATAATTCTAAGAGCCTGGACAGGAGGGTCTAGGAAAATAGAGGTGGGCTGGATAGAAAGAATTAAATCAGGAAAAAGAAAAGCTGGGGTGGAAGCATGAAGACAGTGGGATTGCTGTCAACCTAAGTGTGAGAAGCTGATAGAGAATTCAGTTAGAGATGATTGATGTAATGGGTAGCCCCTAGCAGAGGTAGGAAGTAGGTCCAAGAGGGTTTCATAAGTAATATGGTAAGAAAAGATGGACATGATCTGGGATGGACACAGTGGCCTGGGGAATTTAATGAAATAATCTTCTCTCAGTTGCTGGGAAAGCACCAAAGGGGGGGGGGGAAGCAGATACAGTGATCTCTCTCTCTCTCTCTCTTTCTCTCTCTCTCTCTCATTTCTCCCTCTCATTTCCCTCACCTTCTTTATTCCTTTCTGTCTTTTTCCAGAGTTATCATGGGACTCAGTGCCTGCAAGACTCCAATGCTTTGGGTGATGATATTTTTTTTCTCTTTCTTTAGAAAAGTATAAGAGATAGAGAGGGATACAGACAGAGATAAGGCAAAGAGCCATAACACAGCTCCACCAATGGTGAAACTTTTCCCTTGCAGGGGCTCTCATCTGACAGTCCAGGGCTCAAATCCAGGTCTTGAACATACTAACAGGTGCTCTACCCAGTAAACTACCTGCTTGACCACCCTCTTTTCCTTATTTATAGCTTACTTCGTCATTGCCTTGGGGGAGGAATCAAGGTAAAAGACCAGTTTGAAGAAATTTTTTTTGTTATTGTTGAGAAAATACCCTGAGAGGGAGTCTGGATTAATTCATTTAGCATGATTCCTTCAAGCTTTATCCAAGAGGAGGCAAAGAAAATTGCTTCATTTTTAATAGCTTACTAGCATTTCATCAATTCTAAAAAAAAAAAGTACCTTTTTGTTGTTGTTACTTCAGACTTTAATTTCTGGTAGTGGGGGTAAGGGGTGGTCAGTGAGACAGTTCATCTAGATATACACCTGCTTTGTTATGCATGCAACCCAGGTTCAAACTTGGCCGCCATTTCTTTGGAGGAAGTTTTGGTGTTGTAGTATCTTTCCCTCTTTTCCTTTATCCTCTCTCTCTCTTGTTTCTGTCTCTGTATTTCTTTTTTTTTTATTTAAGAAAGGATTAATTAACAAAACCATAGGGGAGGAGGGGTACAACTCCACACAATTCCCACCATCCAATCTCCATTTCCCACCCCCTCCCCTGATAGCTTTCCCATTCTCTATCCCTCTGGGAGCATGGACCCAGGGTCACTGTGGGTTGCAGAAGGTAGAAGGTCATTGTGGCTTCTGTAATTGCTTCCCTGCTGAACATGGGCATTGACTCATCGGTTCATACTCCCAGTCTGCCTCTCTCTTTCCCTAGTAGGGTGGGGCTCTGGGGAAGCTGAGCTCCAGGACACGTTGGTGGAGTCTTCAATCCAGGGAAGCCTGGCCAGCATCCTGATGGCATCTGGAACCTGGTGACTGAAAAGAGAGTTAACATATGAAGCCAAACAAATTGTTGATCAATCATGGACCCAAAGCTTGGAATAATGGAGAGGAAGTGTTAGGGAGGTACTCATGGCAAACTCTAGTGTACTTCTGCTTTCAGGTATATATTTTGCAGTAGTTTATGGATACGTGTGAACATATGCTCTCTCTCACAGAAACTGGTGTATATCTAGGTTTTGGGACTTTGTTAGAAAGTGAACCACCTGAGATGGAATTAGAGTATACTATGAAAGGAAAGGTCTCACCCGAGTAATGAAGCTGAAGGGTTGTCATTCCACATGTGAAGTCTCTGGACACAGTCTGAATTGAAGCATGTTGAGGTGGCAATCGTTGCGTTGGTTAGTTTGTGATCGGCGGATGCAATATTATTTGATATGGATTGGGAGAGGCATGCGGGCCCTATCCAAGGGTTCCAGGACTGGGGGAAGTAGGGGCTCTATAGTGGAGATGTGAGGTTCCTGCTGTCTTAGGGTTCAAAAAAGACAATCGATAGTTAATGTTATCATCACATTATTTGGTAATTGGGTTAACTTTGAAAAGTCCTTTTATTATGGTTTGCTGTACAGTACCCAGTATCTTGTATATAGCTGTGCTATTGGATGATTCTGATCCATGTGGTCTAGGCTTTTGAGAGAGTCCGCATATCAAATACACAGTTTATATATTAAAAAGATTCAGTTTGTGTTTTGAAAAACTTTGCTGTCTCTGTATTTCTATATGAAAAAGTGAAACCTCAGTGACAACAAAGATAAATAATAATCACGTCAATAAATATATTCTCGCAACAAGCATCTTGTGTATATAAACATCCAATGTGAATCCTGTTTTTAAGTAACTCCAGTTTTACCTCAAGTTTTCAAATCCTAGCCAGGTATGTAAAATACCTTGACTATTACCAGGCAAGGCCATGGATTTGCTCAGGACATCTCAGCTGAGTAACAGGGCTTCAGGAGATTCTCAGGTGGTCCTCAGTAATTAGTGAGCAAAAAGGAATGTGGTGTGAGCCGTCATCTACAACTTATCTGGGACGGCGTAACAGAGGCTGAGCTTGACAGTGAAATTCTAACCTCGAACAGTGATGAGATGCCAGCTTGTCCCTGCTTCATCAGGACTGCCGGGCAGGCATATCACTCCTTACTTCATAGGGGTGTGACCGGTATTTAAGCTCTGATAACAATAATCTCGGTGATGAGACATCAATATGGAGAACATTCCAGAAAAGTGAATGGCTGAACAAAGAGCCTGGGCCTGAAGAACTGAGATTCAGGAACTCAACCAAGTTCATGTAGGCAGAAGGGCATGACACCAAGTGGAGGCTGCCAGAACATTTTCTGGAGGAACACAGAGCACTCATAGGCTTATGTTTTAAATAGGAGTGGTGGAGAGGAGAAGGAAATATGTTTGGTCTCTGGCCTAGAATCACACTACTTTTGTTGAGGAATTTTTTTTTTCCATGTCTCTAAGGGGCAGCTGGGGCAGAGAGCCTGGCCTATGGAAATCCTGGCTAAAAGCAGTTGCCTCTTGAAAAATATGATCTTTATTCAATCATCCCAGCAGGAAACACAAAAAGGAAGCATCACATATTTCTTCACTTCCCAAACCTTTCTCAGAACTCTATCTGTATGTTTGGTTGACTTTTCACTTGTGGTTGTTTTTCTGTCTTTAAGAACTAAAACCTATAAATACACTACAGTGATCAATCCTTAATTAGACCAAAACCTTCCCCTGGGCTTAGATGGAATCTAAATTTGTGTGAAAGGGAACACCAATACAGAGGTCAGAGCAGAATGTCATAGTAACAAAATAGCAAGTGGATATATTTGGTGAATGTACTTCTTTTTTTTCTTATGCTGGTCACAGAGAGAAATAGGGTAAGATAGGGAATACAGAAGGAAAGGGAAAGAGAGGCACCTGAAGCCTGCTTTTCTGCTTGTGAAGCTTCCACAGATGGGGAAGGGGACCAGGGGTTTGAACCCAGGTCCTAGCACATGGTCACTTATAGACTTTACTGGTTGCACCACTGTTCAGCTCCAAGGTGAACATATTTCTAAAATTTCCCCTCCTTCTCTTTCTTCCTCTGGTAAGCCAATAATGTGTATATTATTTCTTTTGAAGTTATCCCATATGTCTCTGTTGTTATTTTCAGTATCTCTTAATCTCTTTTTGAGATCCCTTACTTCTTTTTCAGTTGTCTATAATTCATCCTCGAACTTGCTAGTTCTGTTTTCAGCCTTATTTATTCTATTCTGTCTCCCCTCTACTGTTTTCTGTAGTTCATCTATTTTGTTACCCTGTTCTAATACTATTTTAACTTTTTCAGCTCATTGTGTTCTTAGCTCAGCTATTTCAGCTTTCAGCTCTCTATTGACATTGAGGTAGTTTTCTTCCAGAGTCTCATTTGTTGTTTAAGTATTTTGATGACAATTCTTTTAAACTCTTTACTCACTCCTGTGACTATTTCCTTGGCTAGAATTTGTATGTTGACCTTATTATTCTGTGCTTCAGTGTTTGGGGAGCTTTTATCCTGGTTCATTTCCTCAATATTTCTTCTTGTTGGTTTAACCATTCTAAATAGTATGTTATGAGGTCCCTCTCTCAGTACTTTTCAAATTACTGATCACTCTTGCCTGGATTGACTTGTGTCTAAGTAGGTACTTAAAGAGTTCACAGTTGTGGAAATTAACAGTTGTTGCAATATTATTTCAATCCCTGAGTTGGAGCAGAGAAACTGTTAAATACCTCTTTTGTTCTTTTTCTTCCCTGTAGGCTATGGGAGCCTGAGGGCTTTTAGACTATAAGTGGGCTTCTTAGCTTACTCACTCACTTCTGACCAAGAGATAAAGCAGAGTGAGGAAGAGACAGCACAGTGGTTATGCAAAGAGACTCTTACACCCCAAGGGTCCAAAGCTCCGGACTCAATTCAGTTTCTCTACCAAGCCAGGCAGCACTGCTGGGCCCAGTGAGTTTCTAAACAAGTCCCGTTTATAGTCTATAAATTCTAAGGCAATTATTCACCATTATCTTATCAAGAGAGTAATGGAAAGGCTTCTACCACATAGCCCCATTGCTAGGCCACTGAGGTGCAGCTCTTCGCCTGAGTTTCCTGCTCAGTTCTCTGTTCCCAGATATCAGCACAGGGCCTCCCCCCTGCTAATCCAGCCTCTGAGGGCAGTAGCAATGGAAATTGACAATTGCATTTGGTGAGTCTTAGGGGAGTCCTATCCTCCCTTCAGCAGTCTTTTTGTTGGTAAAATAGACTGGATGTGGTGCTTCAACTGGTAAACTGCCAGACTGTTACCAGCCACTCAATCTCTCTTTGGGCTCCTCTCTTTCCAAGAGCCACACATGTTTACACTTATTGGTGATTTTGGTGGGTTCCTGAAGCTGTTCTAGTCCTTTCTTGTGGTCCCAGGTGATCTTCTTTGGTATTTCTCATTGACATGGGAGATGAGAGGAGAAAAACACAGATGCTGCTGTTCCATAGCCCCAAATCCCTAAATTCTATCTTAACTTTCTGCCTTTAGAAAAATTCACTCTCTCCCCCCACCAGGACTCATGCATACATGAATTCCCTGACACTTTGACATTCATATAGAGACAGAGAAAAAGAGACATCAGAGCATCACAATATTCTCAGTTAACCTTAGAATCTCCTCTGCAGTGTCAGAGCTCCAGCCTGGGCCACACACATAACCCTATGGGGCCACCTTCCTCTCCAGCTCTAGAAGGATTTTAAAAGAGAAGTTGAATTCACTGGGAGAGCTGCCAGGGATACACTAGAACTGTGTACTGTGTACAAAAACAGTGACAAGAAAAGGAAGCCAATTTGTTGCTGACTAGAGCAAAGTACATGGACTTGGGATTTCAGTGCAGGCTTTGAGAAGTGCTTGACACCAGGCAAATTTTAATTTTGTGTCATGGTGGAAAATCAGCTTTAATAAATGTTATGTCCTCTAAGGTTGCACATTTATTGTCTTTCTGAGTAATATAAAAATTCACACTTTGATGACATCATAATTGTTCTCAGACAAAATCAGAACTGGTTAGGGATCCCCCAGAAGCTACACAGTTCTTTCTCCCCTCCTTTCAAACACCCACAAGAGAGTGTGCTTTATTCTATTGAC
The DNA here is from genome assembly GCF_950295315.1 of Erinaceus europaeus. Taxonomy (NCBI): domain Eukaryota; kingdom Metazoa; phylum Chordata; class Mammalia; order Eulipotyphla; family Erinaceidae; genus Erinaceus; species Erinaceus europaeus. The sequence continues at coordinate 27,569,341 of NC_080174.1, read as the reverse complement.
TTGGATCTTTATTCATACCTTTGTCCTCCCTAGTCATAGTCCAGAATTTCTCACCTTCTTTTGCTATTAACTTTTGGGCTGGAACTGTCTGTATTTTACTGGCACAGGGCTTGGCAAATTTCAAACATTGTAACATTACATAAACAATGGATAGGTTCATGGTACATTATTCTCAAAAATCTGAGAGGCAGAAGGCATTGGCTTTTAATCAACCAGTCTGCTCAAGTTTCATGGCAATATTGTTTGCCTGAAAGATTTTCAAGAGAGAGGAAAAGTGGAGCCAGAATCCTTTTGTATGTCATAGCAATTGCATTTTTATCATGCTCATTCATTTTCTGGTGGTGACAATTTTGGTGTACCAGCTTGACCTGATTTTCCTGTCATCTGTACCCATTTCTCAGAGAGACATATTAAGCACTTTGTTGTTGGCTTAGAAGCTTAAACCCAAGCTAAGATACAGTTTATCCACAAATTAAGCTTAGTATTTTGTTAAATATTTTATATATCCCTATAGTACTTCCTTTTAATTCCCAGTTATAGTAAACAGAGAGAGGCATTTCCTAGACACTTACTCTCTTTCTGAGTCTGGATTAGAGTTAACATGCTTATATTTGATAAAATATTATGTAAGAAACTTTAGTTTATTAGCCATATAAAGGAAAAAGTATTAGTAACATCTCAGTAAGTATTCTGACATGCTGCATATTTTATATTTAACAAGTGTACTTGTAATATTTTATTTTCAAAAATGCAAACTAGCTTATGTATTTGTCTGATTTACCAAGAACTTTACATGCAAATATATGTATGCATATTCAAGTTATTCTTTTTTTGTGTGTTTCATTAATTTTATTTTTTTGTAATATTTATTCCCTTTTGTTGCCCTTTTTATTGTAGTTATTATTGTTGTTGTTATTGATGTCATTGTTGTACAGGACAGAGAGAAATGGAGAGAGGAGGGAAATACAGAGAGGGGGAGAAGTGAGGTAAGAAAACTTTGTGGATTAATATGGAGTGCTACATTAAGTTTATGATGATTCTTTTTTTTCAGTCATAAAGTGGAACTTCATTTTTTAATTTTATTTGTGATTAATAGTAGGTTACAAGATTGTAGAATTACAGGGTATAGTTACACAACACATCCAGCATCAAGTTCTGTGTCCCCACCCTTTCAATGGTAATCACCATAGTTCTAATAGTCTTAGAGACTATTGTTTGCTTCTTCTTCTGTTTATTTTCTTTGTGTGTGTGTGTGTGTGTGTGAGTCCATGTGTTTCAGTTCTCTAGACTTCACATGTGAGTAAAATCATCTGGTTGTAGTCTTTTATCTCTTATTTTGCTAAGCATAATCACTTCTAGTTCCTTCCTTCCATTTTGTTCCAGAAGACACAAGATCATCATTTTATATTGCAGAGTAGTATTCAATAATGTATATATTTCATAACTTCATAGAGTATATATTTCATAACTTCTTTATCCAGTAATCTGTCAATTAGGCTGCTTCCATGCTTTTTCTGTTGTGAATAATGTGGTTACCTTAGAATAAGTGTTTTGTGTCCTTTGGATAAATGCCCAAGAGTAGTATTTGTTGGATCATAAGGTAATCCCATTTGTATTTGCTTAAGAACTCTCCATACAGTCCTCCAAGGGGGCTATACCAGTTTGTATTCCCATCAGCAGTGTAATAGGGTCTCTTATTGTCCACAGACTCATCAACACTTATCATTTCCTGTTTTGTTGATGTACGCTATTCTTACAGGTGTAAGGTGAAATCTCATGTAGTTTTGATTTGTGTTGCTTTTTTTCTTAAATTTTTGATTTGCTACTAATAGTAGGTTATAAAATTACACCACACCCACTACCAAAGTTCTGAAAAAACACCATCTAACTTCCTAAAAGATAATCAATATAATTCTCACAAATATTAGAAAGTTTACTTGCTTCTTTTTTAAATTTTATTTCAAGTTCATGTGTATCAGATCTCTAGATTCTACACATGAGTTAAACCACCTGGAAGCTGTTTTACATCTCTACTTATTTCACTATGCATAATTACTTCTAGTTCATTAATTTTTGTTCCAACAGACACAAAATCATCTTTTTGATTGCAGAGTAGTATTCTATGGAATACTACTTTTCACTTCTTGAATGATAAGTGAAATGGAGCCTTTCTTGATAGGTTTGAGGGCCACTTAGAAAAATGCCCATTTTTCTAATTGGTGATGACCTCACCAATGTGAACTGAAACCTCACCTCTCCAGAGCCCTACTCTGCTAGGGAAAGATAGAAATAGGGTGGGGGTATGGATCAACCTGCCAACATCCATGTTCAGCAGAATCCAGAACTCTCACCTTCTGCACCCCATAAAGCATTTTGGTCCATAATCCAAGGGGGAAGTATGTTAGGGAAAGATGACTAGAGGGCTCTGAACTCCAACACCATCTGGATAGAGAATAGGGAAAACAGAAGGACATTCAGGAATAGTAATAGTTGTAAGTGTGACTTAGAAAAGAAGAGAAGGCACAACCATAGGGAAAAAAATGATAAAAAAATATAGACAGATAGATAGCTATAGAAATAAAAGTCAACCCATATCTGTGACCTTGGGAAGAACTACTACAGTTTCCAGTAGAGGGAATAGGGACACAGAATTCTGGTGGTGGAAATGGTGTGGAATTATATCCCTGTTATTTCATAATTTTGTAAATCAATATAAAAAGCACTAATAAAATAAGAAATATGCCTATTTAGTTCTTTGATTCACTTTTTATTGGGTTATTAGGTTTCTTTTCTTGAGCAATACCAACATTTTTAAAGAATTCTATTTTTTATTGAAAGAGTTAATTGTTTAAAGTAAACAGTAAATACAGTCCCTGGGACATATGTAAAATTCTTCAGTTTTCTGCAAAATAGTCTAATCCCTTGCCTACTTTCTCCTCCACCACTGTGCACCAGGACCTGGACCCACGCCCCCTAGAGTCCTCTACTTTGGTGCAATGCCCCAAACTCAGTCCAAATTCTGTTTTGTGTATCCTTTTCTATTCTTACTTCTCAACTTCTGTCTAAGCGTGAGATCATCCCATATTCATCCTTCTCTTTATGACTTATCTCACTGAACATAATTTCTTCAAGCTCCAGCCAAGATAAGGTGAAAAAGGTAGAGCCATCATTTTACATATTTTTCCAATTTTCAATGGTTCTGCATTCACTTCTTTTCTAAGTAATCCTGACACCAATTACTATTTCTGAGTATCTTTCCTTTTTTCCTCTTCTCTCTCAGGTAAGAGAAACTGTGCTTAGATTCCTCTGGTGTTTCCCAGATTTTTTCCCCTCCCATTGATGGTAAAAAATATCTAGTGATAACTCAGGCTTAAAGTACAGGACTTACATATCTGAGGTCCTAGAGGCACCAGGGCCACTCTCTGGGACCACTATGTCAGTGCTAGTGTTGCTCTTTTCTCTCTCTCTCTCTCTCTCTCTCTCTCTCTCTTCCTCTCTTTTCCTCATATAAATAAATAAATAATAAAAAACCCAAATCAAGAGAAATACAATGACCCAGGTTCAAGCCTTCTGCATGAGGGAAATTTCATAAGCAGTGAAGCAGTGTTACAGGTATTTCTCCTTTTCTCTGGCTCTGTTTCTCTATTTCTATCCTGCTTTATTTTCTCATTCTCTACCAAAAATATATGAAAGTTGGAAACAGTGGAGTCATCATGTAGGTACTGAGGTCCAGTGGTTACTTTGGTAGCAAAAAAGAAATAAAATCAAATTGCAAATAATAAAATTTAAAGGACTGAGTCAAAATGTCTTTAGGAGTTTGTTCTAAAATTAGAATCCCAAAAGATTTAATTCAGTTAAAGAATCTAAGTTATTGATAGAAGTTATCAATATTAAATTTCTTGATTAATTTTAGTACTTGTTTTTTTAATTATTTACATCATCTTGTACTTACCACCACAATAGAGAAATGGCATAGGCTGTTTTCATCTATGCTCATGTACATAGAAAAGTCCCTTCTGTTTTTTGTCAGTGGTATTTTTTCCTCTTAAAACTTCATTCCTTTCAAATTCATCATATTTCTTTCTCTCTCTTATGTGTGTGTGTGTGTGTGTGTGTGTGTGTTTGTGAAGAAATCTGACTTAAAAAATTAGTTCAGCTGCTCAGCAAATTTTAAAATTGTGATTGATTTGTGACCTTTTACGTTTATTAAAAGTATAGGCTTCTCTTCTCCTCATCCTTTCTCTCCTGATAGACTTGCCCTCCTAATACTCTTTAACCCCTTGGGCTTACCTTATCTCCCTTGACTTTTTGGCTTTTCTTATCACAATCCTGTTATCCTTAACTGATGTAATTTGTTTTCTTTGGGTTTCCTCCTGTGTAAAGACATGACCACTCACTCTGAATATTTCTCACCTCCTGCATTAGTCTTTGTCAGTGGAATCCTAATCTAGCAGACTTTTCATGAAAGTTCATAGCCAAGTCCAAATTTTTCTCATAGTTCTGAATTTCTCTATCTCCCTGTGGAGTGTCATATTTTACACAAGAAACCTAACTCCTTGTAGTTTGTTTTATATATCATTTTATTGTCCTATATGAAATTAGCCCTGGTATCAGGTTTGGAATTAGCAGTTGATCTCAACTTTGAGGGAATAATTGAGTGGAGAGTGAATTTGAGTGGAGAATTAAAATCTATTCTATGCATTATTTTCTATCTACCTTGAAGTCTAATCTCAGGCCACTAATATCTCTGTGACCCTCAGAAAAATAAAAGGTTGGTATGTCATTATTTTGAGGATTTTAATACATAAACATTTTTGAAAACAATAGTTGGGATCTATGAACAATTCTAAACTTTAAAAATAAGATTATAGGAAGTGTTAGGGGGGGTACTCACTGCAAACTCTAGTGTACTTCTGCTTTCAGGTATATATTTTGCAGTAGTTTACGGATACGTGTGAACATATGCTCTCTCACAGAAACTGGTGTATATCTAGGTTTTGGGACTTTGTTAGAAAGTGAACCACCTGAGATGGAATTAGAGTATACTATGAAAGGAAAGGTCTCACCCGAGTAATGAAGCTGAAGGGTTGTCATTCCACACGTGAAGTCTCTGGACACAGTCTGAAGTGAAGTATGTTGAGGTGGCAATCGTTGTGTTGGTTAGGTTGTGATCGCAGATGCAATATTATTTGATATGGATTGGGAGAGGCATACGGGAAAGTGGGCCCTATCCAAGGGTTCATGATTGCTCAACAATTTGTTTGGCTTCTATGTTAACTCTCTTCAGTCACCAGGTTCCAGATGTCATCAGGATGCCGGCCAGGCTTCCCTAGACTGAAGACCCCACCAATGGAGCTCAGCTTCTCCAGAGACCCACCCTACTAGGGAAAGAGAGAGGCAGACTGGGAGTATGGACCAACCAGTCAACGCCCATGTTCAGGGGGAAGCAATTACAGAAGCCAGACCTTCTACCTTCTGCAACCCACAATGACCCTGGGTCCATGCTCCCAGAGGGATAGAGAGTGGGGAAGCTATCAGGGGAGGGGGTGGGATATGAAGATTGGGTGGTGGGAATTGTGTGGAATTGTACCCCTCCTACCCTATGGTTTTGTTAATTAATCCTTTCTTAAATAAAAAAAATAATAAGATTACATACTCTCAAATTTCCTTGTGTTGAGTTAGAAATTATTTCAGGTCATTGTGGAGTGGGACACTTGGATCAGAAGCTCAGACACATATATTTACTAATGACTCTTTTAGATGATAACTATATTTAATATATTCACTTTAGTTGAAGGTTCCCCTTCCCTGCCCCTCCAACCCACTGTCCAAAGGCGAGATGAGGGCAACAGAGATAAATTAAATCCTGGCAGGAAGAAATTTGGAAACTGCTGATCTAGATAGACCCCAGAGTCTCTGATGTTTCTTTGGTTTCGTCAGTGCATGGTTCATTTGGGGGAAGGCTGGGATTTATCTATGGGAGAGCCTGTTAACTCTCAGGATCTTGACTCTGTAGTTGACTGGCGAGATGGAAGGCAGGTTTCACTCTGAGAAAGGGTCAATTGTGAAATTGCCATCTTTTTCTCCACAATAGGCTTGAACTTACACAGGCTGAGAATTTGTTTAATAATCCCTGAGAATTTGTTTAATACTCCGGAGTTAAATGGGAATCAAATGTAACTTCAAGCACATTTTGACCTTGTTTTGGTTTATTTATTTATTATTTTTATTTTTTATTAGTTTTAAGGATACCAGGAAAATAACCTAGGGAGAAAGCTGTTGCTCTGAGAGTATCTTAAGTATCTAGGTACAAATCTTAATGTTGTTTTCGACGGGTTAGGTTGTTTTCGCCGGGCTGGCTTCACGGGCGGGTAACAGATGACCAGGGACTCATGGTTGAGCTGTAGGCAGTATCTCTTTATTCATGCAGGACGCAGCACAATCTAAGACAAGCTAAGCTAAACTCAAGGTACAGTACTCTAAAACTCACAATGCTGTCTTTATATATACTTCCCAAGTAGGGTGGAAACAGGATGTGACATAGAGAGGGTGGAGAGAAAAGTGACTGGTGAAAATCAGAGTGTGACAAAGAGGGGGCAGATTAGGCGAGAATCCTATCACTGAACCACAAATGCCCTGGAGGGAGGGTGGAACTTGTTAACAGTGGTTATGTAAATAGAATAGTGTTAAGCAGGGGGGATTTAAACCAAATGAAACAGAAGGGGTCTCATGCATACCAACATCTTAACTTCATGACTTACTTACTGTATGGCTTTGGACAAGTGATCTGTCCTGCCATCTTGTCATCCTGTGTCTTTGTTTTCTTCTTTCCTTCCCTACTCCCTACTTTCTATCTTTTTCACTTTGCTACAAAGAAAGAGAATCAGAGAGACCATGAGAAAAAGAGTGAAAAAGACCACAATGCTGAAACTTCTTTCAATGTTGTCAGTGCTGGACTCAAACCTAGGTGGTGGCCCTGCCCTGGTTTTCTTTCTTTTTTTCTATTTTTTTGTATTGATTTAATTATGATCAACAAGTCTGTTTGGTAAGAGGGGGTATAATTCCACACAATTCGCACCACAAGAGTTCCACATACCATCCCCTCCATTGGCAGCTTTCCTGTTCTTTACTACACTGTGAGTATGGACTTAGGATCAGCAAGGGTGTGCTTCTGTAATTGTTTCTCTACTGGACATGGCCTTGGCAGGTTGAGTCATATTCCCAGCCAGTTTCTATCTTTCCCTAGTGGGGCAGGGCTCTGGAGAGGTGGAGTTCTAATACACATTGGTGAGGCTATCTGCCCAAGGAAGCTAGGTTGGCATCATGGTAGCATCTGTAACTTGGTGGCTGAAAAGCATTAAGATATAAAGCAGAATAAATAGTTTAATAATAAGAAACCAAAAGCTAAGAATATAGCAGATGAGATTTGGAGTCTCTGTTTTGGAAAAAGCTAGGAAAACATATGAATATAGCAAATGAGAATTGGGGTCATGTTAGAAGAATCTAGGAAATCTATTTTATATGGCAAAATGTGGGACTAATAGTTTCTACTTTCATATATTTGTTAGATGATAGATGTTATATATACATATATTGAATAGTTAGAACAGTGTCTGACACAAAACACACAATAAATATGGTTATGAATAAGACTATGAAGATCTTCAACAATCAGGAAAATAGCACAAGATATACTGATGAAAACATTCTTAAGAATTGGGGGCTGGAGAGATAGCCCACTACCTATTGTGGTGCATGTCTTTACATGACCATGGCCCAGGGTCAATTTCTGGCATGGCATGAAATATGCTGTGGTATAAGAGGTAGCCTTAGTGCTGTGGTGTCTCTCCCTCTGTCCATAACTCTCTAGGAATGAAAAAGTGACTCAAAGTGATGAAATTGTCCATGCAAGACCCCAGATATAGAACAAAGCCACCCCAAAACAAAACAAAAACCAAGTAAATTTCTTAGGGATGAAGAGAAAAACAGTCCATTTATGTGGGCAATAGCAAATATCCCCCAGTCTATCATGCTTAATAATTATTTGGGAACTTTGAGCAGTCAGTATTTTGTCAGACTAACCAATATATTTGAATTAAAATATTAGAAAATTTAATATTGAGTCAAATTTGTTTGGGATTACTTAGTTCTACTCTGTAATAAGCAACATATGAAATACCAATATATGACAAACATGTATGAAATACCAACAGTCAGAGTAAAATGAAAACCTGCTGTTATTGAACCAAAAATAAACAGACTAAGAAACCACGTAGATATCAAGGTCTTCATGTATGGACATGTTTTCTCTAAATAATTTTGTTGGCTGAAAATATGCCTGATTTGATTAGAGGGACCCCTATACCTGCACAACTTCACTAGTTACCCATGCAAATGGAGTTGCCTAAAGTTGTGATTGGTTTTTCCTATTCTCTTTGGCTTTTTGGACTCCTAAAAATGTCCCTATGGTTTTAACAATGTAGAGGGAAAAGACCTCTGAAAAATTTTATGAGTACTCTCTCTGATAGTTATAATGGAGATATGTGCTGTGGTGGAAAATTCCAGGTATTAGGTTTATATTTTTAGGGGGAGGAGGATTCACTGAAGAATTGACATTCAGCTGAATTGTGAAGGAGATGAAGATTTAATGAGGTGAAGGAGACACTATCTGATGAGGAAGAAAGAACAGCATTTCAGAAAAGTGGCTGGCATGTGTAATAATGCTCAAGTGACAAGGGACCATAGGAAGTCCATTATAGCTGGCATGTAGTGTCTTTGGGGAAATGGATTAAAACCAGACCTTCCACTTTCTGCACACCTCAATGATCCTGGGTCTATACTCCCTCAGGAATAAATAATAGAGAAACCATCAAAGGAGGGGATTGGATTGGATATGGAGCTCTGGGAGTGGGCATTATGTAGAAATGTATCCCTCTCATCCTATAGTCTTGTCAATATTTCCATTTTATAAATAAAAATTAAAAAATAATTTTGGGGCCGGGTGGTGGTTCACCTGGTTGAGCGACATGTTACAGTACAAAAGGACCCGGGTTCGAGCCCCTGGCCCCCACCTGCAGGGGGAAAGCTTTGCAAGTGGTGAAGCAGGGCTGCAGGTGTCTCTCTATCTCCTCCTTCCCTCTTGATTTCTGGCTGTTTCTATCCAATGAATAAAGATAATAAAAAAAAATTTAAAAAGAAAAATTAAATAATAATAATTTTAAGGAGCCAGCTAGTGGCTTGTCCAGTAGAACACACAAGTTATCATGCTCAAGTACACATGTTCAAGCTCCCAGTTCCCAACTACAGCAGTGGAAATGTGTCTCTCCTCCTACTTGTCTCTCTTACTATATAGAAAACCAACCAAACAAACAAAAAAATGGTTCTTGAGAACTGTGAAAGCTTGAAAGACAGAGCTACAGAAATAATCCTAGTGGAAAAAAATTAAAATGGCCTCAGGATCGGTAGAAGCTGTAATGAATCATACATAGAACTAATGACAGTCAGGACAATTGTTTATGGAGATCTCTTTAACTGTTGAGGACAGATTAGAAGTCATGGTGAGAATTAAGTTAAGAAGAAAACTGTTTCGATAGACCAGGTATAAGATGGAAGACACACTGGATGTGGAGATGAATAGAAGGAGAGAAATCAAATTGACCTGGACAATTCATGAAAGCCTGAAGGCTGACAATTCTGTGTTTAAGGTAGAAGTGATGATAATGTATTTAGTCAAGGGTTTCATATAAATGTGGTGGTGTCAACATGCCCAAATAGAACTGTATGAGTTCTATTTGTGAATACAAGTCTAGATCTTTATAGAAGCTGATGAATGTCAAAAAAGAATAAGGTCTGAAATGTCCATGATAATTAATTATCTAGTATCTTGGTACTTATAACTTGGTTAGTAAATACCCTAAGTACTAAGTGCCCTGGTCACTAAACCCAGAAAATTGTTACTGGAAATGACAGGTTGAAAAAATTGACAAGGTTTGATGTCAAATGTTAACTTCATTCATTGTAAATAGATTGAGGATAAGGCACACTATTTTTACATAATATTTTTAGTTTTTATTGGGTTAAATATTTAATAAAATATTATTGCCTTGGGGGTATAATCACACTTTCCCAAATATATGCTAGTCAGCCTCACCTACTATTAGTGTCATATCCCTCTACTCTAAGGTAAAGTGTCCACAACACCCTTAAAATACTCTTTTCCTCATGAGCATCCTCAGATCTGCTGATAAGAATTTAATCACCTTTATCCATATAAACATAAGATTACCCATATAGACAGACACATTTCTTTTCTTTTTTTTTTAATTGGGAAAATGTTGATTTACAAAAGTACTGCTGTCACAGTGCACACTTTTACATCTCTCCATGATGTGTCCAGAATGCCATACCCTCCACCAAATTGTCATCTCTCTCTACAACAAGATCATTTTTCTTTTTTTTTTAATTGAGGGGATTAGTTACAGTAAATACAGTTTTTGACACATGTGTAAAATTTCGCAGTGTTCTGCAAGACACTTTCACCCCCAGCTGAAGTGAGAAAGACAATATTTTCCTTCTTGCAGTTGCCTGTTTTCTAGGTATAGTGCAATTGTCCATATTTATTATCTCTATCAGCATATTTTCATTCAAATAAATTTATTTTATGAGTAATTCTAAACCTTAAAATTTCAGGCTACATTTGGGGAAAATAGCTCTACTACCAGAGCATCATGTTGTATGTTCTAAATTGATAGTCTGACCCCCAGAGTGACACACTGGCTACTTCCACTCTGTGTGTCTGTCTTGTGAAACTCTCTTTCATGTGTAATAAATAAATCTTTAATAAAGAATTTATAAATGCCCAACTTCAGTTCCCAGCACCACCATAAGAGACCTGAGCAGTGCTCTAGTGCCTCTCTCTTCCTCCCTCTCCTTCTTCCTGCCACTTTCATTAAAAATTAAATAAAATATTAAAAAGAATTCAAAAATCCTAGCATGATTTCAATCATCACACTGATTTAATTTGTTTTAAGTTGTCATCTAATTGTTTCCTTCTCACATGGAAGTTATACCTTCTGGTTTTGAGGACCAGGTTACTGGCTTTCATTAAGGAGCTAAAGTTCCAAATTCAGATACGTTTTTCTACCTGATGGTTTCTATAAGCACACTCTGGCAAATCCTGGGAACTATAATGCTTAATTAATATCCTCATGCCTGTCTAAAAGGTAAGGAGATTCTCAGTAGCAGCTGTTTGCTGACATCATGATAAAATATGGGCTATCCTTCACAGCATGTCAATTTTAAAAGCTGAACCAAATATAAAAATTTCCACGTACAGCTGATCAAAAAGTTTTCTCAATGAAATATATTTTTTAAACCTTCACAGCCAAGAAAGGAAAAAAAAAAAGGAAGGAAGGAAGGAAGGAAGGAAGGAAAGAAGAAAAAGCAAAAGGAAGAAAAAGATAGCTGGAATGATATGGCTGATGGACTGTCAGTTGGGTCACTCAGATTTTATGTATTTCCACATGGTATTTCATTTGTTGCTCTGAAGAGAGATTACTCATCAGTACAATCATCTCACACCCTGTCGGAGGGTAAGGCTGAACTCTCAGTCTCTTAAAATGTTGGAGGTTTTTGATAACCCTGTAAAACAAACCTTGTCACATTCCTCTGCAATCAGGAATTTTACTCTGTTGAAAACACTTCGGTGATGATGAGACCAAAACACCCTCACAGTCCATCTCTCCTGGGACAGACTATCAAACTGAGTCCCGCTGACTGCTCTGGCTCAGTGGCACTCAGCTCAATCTCACAAGGCTGGAGCAAAGAGAGCCACCAGGCTCAGGGAAGTGAGGGGTGGTGTGAGGTAGTTTCTTCCAGAAAAAAACCTCATAAAACTAATGGTTTCTTTATTTTTTATTTCACAATGTTTTTAGACTTAAAGAAAAAAAGAAAGAAATTGCTTGGTCGAGGTCCTGTGTTAGGCTAATCTGGAAAAATTGCTTTCACCTTTTCCCCTCCTGCCCTCCCCAACAAGTGTTCTGGTTATGGTTCTCTTCACTTTAGTAAAGTGGTGATAAAAATGTGTATCTTACAACCCAACCAGCACTTGACTGGTACTCTGGAGAGTCTTGGAGAAAATAGGTGTTTGATTAAATGTGTGTCTGGAAACATGGGAGGCTCTGAAAGATAGTGTCAGAGGGCTGGGCATGTGCTTCTGGGGAAGTTTGTGACTGGCAGTGCACTTTCTCTTTTCATCCCTTTACATCATGGCTCCACAGCATTGCTCGCTGTTCTTGTAGGGGAATGACTGAGGTTTTGAATACAATCAAAGCCTTTTGAACATGTCTTTAGAGTTTGCTAATTAGAGAGCAGGGCAACAGAGTGATGCCTGAGTCATTGTCTGAAACACTTGCTTATAAAACTAAGCTCTACAGAAAAAAAAACATTTTTTTTTGAAAAGCTCACAACTTAGTCACTCTGTTAAAACACAGTTGTCATAACCTCTTTTCCTTTCAGACCTTTCCTTAAGTAACAATTACATACATGAGTCAAGCTGGAGGCTTATTCTTCTTTATTTGTGGGACACAATTGCCCAGACTGTCATCAAACTTTTTCCATTTTGATGATGGATTTTAAAGGTCTCAAGGTGGAGCCAGAAGTTCTTTGGACAAACCTTTGCATCATCTATCCACCTACTTTTCCTATTAAATACAAAAGCACAGCCTGGAATTCAGAGATAGATCTTGGAAATCTAACTCTTCTCCTAATTAGGTGTGGGCCATTTTGGCTCCTTATGTAACCATTAGAAGTCTGTTTTCTTACTCATGTAATTTGGATAGTAATTCCTCATTGGTGGGATTGGTTTGAGTTAAATGAAGTGATAGTTGTCATGCTACCTAGTGTTAAGATGATTGATCACTCATCCATTGATTTGTTCATTTACATGCCACACAATGTTTTTAGCATAATTTGTCACAATTTGATGTTAATGAGTAGCATAAGTTGGAAAAAAATTGATTGCTTTTTGTGCTTCAAATTTTTTTCATTACAGTGGATTTCCATTAATACTATAAGAAGTGTTTTGTTGTAACTAGGTGGAGTCATACCTAATTGAGTAAACACATTGCCATCATTACCATGTACAAAGACCCTGGTACAACCCCTTGGTTCCCACCCCCAGAGAGGAAACTTCAGGAATGGTGAAGCTGTGCTACTGGTTTCTCTTTTCTCTCTCCCTTTTCCCTATAAAAAATAAAATACAACATTTCACAAAAGAAATGTGCTGTCTTAAGTTATCATTTCTTGATATTCCATGCTTTTTCGTTCCATTTTCTCTAGGTATTTATTTATTTTAAATCCTTAAACTACTGAAAATTAACTACTGGGGACCCCGGCAGTGCTGCACCACGTTAAATGCATAGGACCTGCTCAGGGATCTCAGTTTGAGCCCATGGTTCCTCACCTGTGGGAGCTGTGTGTGTGTGTGGGAAGGTTACTTCACAGGTGGTGAAGCAGGTATGCAGGTGTCTATCTTTATCTCTCCTTATCTTCCTCTCCCCTCTTAATTTCTCTCTGTCCCATCCAATTAAAAAAAAAAAAAGGAAAATATGGCTACCAGGAGCAATGGATTTGTAGTGTTGGCATTGAGTCCCAGCAACAAGCTTGGAGGAAAAAAAAAAAAAGAAAGAAAAGAAAAAAGAAAAGAAAATCAACGTTTATGTTCCATTGATATGTTTTTTCTTTAAGAACATACTTTCATTTTCCAGAAAGCCTTTGCATCAATATAACTTCGAAGGGTCTTCCTTCTCCTCTGTCAGTCTTGAGAATTAGTTTTGTATCATTCTTGGGTCTGAGAGAGTGTTCAGCATTCCAAGATTATACTGTAGAGGTGGTTTTATTCTCTTTGCCAGATTCTCATGGGTCTGTGACCTGGGAGGTAGCAAAGTGATCAGAGGAAGTATGAGGTCTTTAGTTTGACAGTGTACCAAATATGTCAGAGTTATATTCTGTTTTTCTTTCTTGCTAATGCCTTTTTTTTCCCAAAAAGAGCAAATTCCAATGTTGCTTTTTCCTAGTAGACACAAATTGTTTCATGTATATATTGCACTATGAATCCACTGCCACTAGAAGCTATTTTTTTCCTTTTGTTGCCCTTGTTGTTTATCGTTGTTACTAGATAGGACAGAGAGAAATCGAGAGGGGAGGGGAAGGCAGAGAGGGAACCAGAAAGACAACTGCACACCTGATTCACCGTTTATGAAGAGACAGGCCCCCGACCCCCACTCCCCGCAGGTGGGGAGCGGAGGGCTCCACCCCGGTCCTTACACCCTGCTCCACAGCCCGAGCTCCGTGATTCTTTTATATCTTAAGTGGTTGTCCTAAACAAAGCTCTCTTAATTGTTTTGATCACACGATCACATCTAGTGAATTTTAGTACATGAATTCCCAGACTTTTTTTTTCTTTTCTTTTTACCAGTGCACTGCTTACCTTTGGCTTATTGTGTGGGGGATTGAATCTGTGTTCTGGGAGTCTCTCAGTCATGAGAGTCAGTCGGCATACCCATTATGCTATCACCTCCGCCATGCCAATATTTTCTATCTCAGTCTACTTCTTATCTCCCTCTGTATTTCAAGCTTAAATTGACTGAATGTGGGCCTGTTTTCTTCTCAGTTCCCAGCAGCCCACCTAAATGGAGGTATAGTACAGAGTGCCCCCTGATAACCCATCTTAAATGATGATAATGGCTGTTTGTTGTCTTGCTCTTAAGGAGTCATTTTACTTGAATTAAGCTCTACAATCAGATTTCAATGTGATAAATTCAAGTAGCTTAAAAGTTGCTTATGATTTTGTTTGTTTTCTTATCTTTAAAATTATCTCAATCAGCACTTTTTTCTTTGACTTTCATTATTTTTAAAACTCTTCGATCCATGCACCCATAGATTTTGATTCTGTGTAAACATTTGGTTGTGGAAACAGATTTGAAAAATGAATTAAAAAACTAAAAACTAAAAAAAAAAAAAAAAAAAAAAAAAAAAAAAAAAAAAAAAAACCTACTATGACCCATCTTGGATGCAGCTAGAAAGAATCATGTCAAGTGAGGTAAGTCAGAAAGAGGAACATGAGTGAGATGATCCCACTCATAAATAGAAAATGAGAAAGAACAGACAGGGGAAAACAAAGTAGAATTTGACTGAGTTTGGAGTATTTCACCAAAGTAAAAAAAAAAAAAAAACTCTGGGTGGAGAAGAGGGTAGACTTTTAGTTTCACTGTAGGGAGTTGGGGTTGGGGGTGAGGACACAGAACTTTGGTGGTAGGAATGGTGTTAATACAGACTCCTATTAACTTATAATCTTATAAATCACTATTTAGTCAATATGTAAAAAAAAAGTTTTTTTTAAATAAAGAAAAAGAGGAATTACCTTTCCTGTCTCTACCTCATGACACATTTCCATCCAACTATTCTCTGATGGAAGGTGACATATTAAGACATATAGTGGAATACAATTCATAGCAAAAGAATTGAAAACTTAACTGCGGGAGTCGGCAGTGGCAGCAGGTTAGGTTAAGCGCAGGCGGCTCAAAGCACAAGGACCGGCATAAGGATCCCCACCTGCAGGGGAATCGCTTCACAGGTGGTGAATCAGGTCTGCAGGTGTCTATCTTTCTGTCTCCTGCTCCTCTTTCCATTTCTGTCTGTCCTATCCAACAACAACAACATCAATAACCACAACAATGTTAAACAACAAGGGCAACAAAAGGGAAAATAAATAAATAAATATTTTAAAAAACTTAACTATTTCTACTTCCTCCTGGAGAAGACTATATATACATATATTATAACTTCTATGAAATCAGTTTTTAAAATAATTATCTTTATGTATTGTATAGAAACAGCCAGCAATTAAGAGTTTAGGATGAGATAGAGAGGGAGACAGATAGAGAGGTATCATCTACGGCCATACCACCCTGAACATGCCAACACGCCCGATCTCGTCTGATCTTGGAAGCTAAGCAGGATAGGGCCTGGTTAGTACTTGGATGGGAGAGAGAGAGAGACATCTGCTGACCTGATTTACCACTTGTGAAGCTTTCCACTTGCAGGTGGAGACCAGGGGCTCAAACCTAGGTCCTTGCGCATTGTAATGTGTTCACTCAACCAGGTTCACTACCTCCTGGCCCCACCTCTCTGTCAAAGGATTTTTCATTTCATTTTCTGAACATGACAGAAAAATGTAATTAGAATACTTCCCTGTTAATACCTGTCTAACCTTTTAGGAATCACAGAAGTGCATGAATAACCCTAAACACTAATTGTGTATAAGGCATTTATTATGAAGAAATACAAAAATGATGATGGACTTATGTCTTCAAGAAATTTATGGTCTTCTTGGGAAGATGTAAAATATGCATCATACAAAATTTCCATTTAGAGCAGAAGCTAACACATGCTTTTCATGTTCTGTTAAGAACATTACACTTGGAAGGAGAAATCGTTATAGAATTATATTGGGAGAGGCAACTGAAGTTTAATAAGAAATTGATCATAAGAGGTTAACAGATAACTTAAGTAAAAGAATAGAATTTTTCTGAGCAGAAATGAATAAATGAAAGACTAACAAAATGAAAAAAAATCGAGCACATAGAAATAAGTTTAATACAAAGATGAGGGATTTCATTCTTGCTAAATTCTATTTTAACTGTAGTACTAAAAGATCCTAAATTACAGTGGAATTTTTATCCTAACCTAATGCAAGAATGTATACTACAAAATGCACAAATGCGTACACTTGTCAGATGGTCAATTCAGATGATTAATCCGGGCTTTAGCATTTGTGATCCTTGTACAAAAAGAACTCAGGAATCAAGGGTCCAGTGGTGTGCACCGGGTTAAGGATCCAGGTTCTAGTCCCTGGCTCCCCACCTGAGGTGGGGGGAGTGGGTGGTGTCGCTTAGGGGGGGTCACCTCACAAGTGGTGAAGCAGGTCTGCAGGTGTCTATTTTTCTCTCCCCCTCTTTATCTCCCCTCCTCTTTCAATTTGTTTCTGTCCTGTGCAATAAAACTGAAAAAAAAGAAAAAAGCCGCCAGGAGCAGTGGATTCCTAGTGCTGGCACTGAGCCCAGCGATAACCCTGGAGACAAAACAAAAACAAAAACAAAAAAAGAGTTCAAGAGTCAATTAAAAATAACTCTAAATTCTGTTAAAGTTTTTCCATTTTTATTTTTCTTTTCTATTTTTTACAATTTTATTCATGATTTAATAGTGGTTTGCAAGACTAAGTTTACAGGGTATATTCCCACATTGTCCTGACCATTCAAGGTCTGTAGCCCCAAATGATAACCATCCTCCCCACGAAAACTACCACAGCCCTCACAAAGTATTAGAGATAGTTTCACCCAAATTCTTGTTAAAAGGCTTGACTGAGTTTGGAGTATGGCACCAAAGTGAAAATCTCTGCGTGAAGGGTGAGAGTTGATGTTCAGCTCCTTGGGGCAGAGGAGGGGGATCCCTACACAGTCCTTTGGTGATGGGAATAGTGTTGATGTACACTCCTATTAACTTGTAGTCTCAAAAAAATAAAAATAAAAAATAAAGGATTGCTATCTACAGATACTTTCAGGATTGAAGAAAACTTTGATTCTAGATATTTTATCACAGAATTATTTGACTCATATGCACAACCTAGATGGATAAAAATTCACAAATCCCAAGGTAGATACATTTCTTGTGCAAAGAAATTTGTGTCATCTCTGACAATTTTTCTGAACTGAAATCATCCCTCTCTCAAGGTTCTCAGGCACCAAATCCATGAAACAGTGCTGTTATTCATATATAAGGACTTTGGACTATTGCAAATGTTCACATTTACCTGAGTCAGCACTGCCATTCATTGAATGAAATCGCTCAAGTGCCAGGCTCTGTGATAGGACTGCCTATGCACCATCACTATAGCTCCTTATTCCAAGAAGCTACTGCCAGGCCCATATTTTATAGTATAATCAAAGGATGGCAAAGGTTAGGAAACCTGCCTAGGGCCTCAATAGTTTCAAAGTCAGATTCAAGCCCACAAAGGGCTTGTGTTCATTTTATTTGGGATTGTGATAATTCTAATAGTATATTTTTTGAGCCACTCAGATTTGCTTAGAGAACATTTTACTCTTAAACAAATAAACCAATACATAAACCAACCCAGTTAACAAAAACTTACTTGGGAAATTCTGCCATATGACAAGATTTGAAACAATGCTAATATTAGAGTAGGGGTTAGCTTCCCTTCCCTGATGGTACTTTTAAACGAAGAAGAAAACCACTCACAGGAATGCCTAGAACTTTTGCCAAATTTCCCAGACAGATTGACAGACTGGGTTTTATTTGTAAATATTTTGAGATGTGGACATTTATGTTTCTAAGTTATTTTATTACCTGCCCCAGAATTTTCAACTGAAGGAGGAGAAAGAGAGAACAAAGAGGAAGAAACAAAATCGTATTGGCTTGTGTTAACTGGCAACTTTTGAAACTCCTTGTTTTTGTCAATAAATATTTTCCATGCAGCTCTTTTCATGTTATAATGTCTCCATTGTTAAAACAGAAATTTGAAATAAAATTAACCTTTCTCAACTAAATCTTTGTCTCCAGAGAAGTGAAGCACAATGTTGTACTCACTTCCTCATCAATCATTTTGTGATGTTTAGTACAGGATCTTGGACTGCTTATTAAATTTAGGCAACAAATATCAGTATAATTTGTTAGGCTAGTGAATGCTAGTTTTCAGATGAGTCCATTGATAATAGCAGGAGAGGAGAAAAATAAAGACAATATTGAAGTCCATGACATTTGCTTGGTCTTGAGGTTTAAAGTTATTCTATAGTTATAGTTTTTCCTCTTCAGGATATGTAATAATAGTTAATAATATCAACAGTTTCTTCCAAATAAACACTAGATATATGCATATACCATTTCTAAAATATTGGCTGAAAATAAAATGCATTTGTTGTGGGGGGGATAAACTCATGCAGTTTCTTTTCTTTTCTTTTTTCTTTTCTTTTTTTCTTTTTTGCCTCCAGAGTTAACACTGGGACTCTGTGCCTTCACTATGAATCTACTGCTCCTGGAGTCTATTTTTTTTCCCTTTTGTTGCCCTTGTTGTTTATCATTGTTGTTGTTACTGCTGTCATTGTTTTGTTGGAAGAAATCGAGAGAGGAGGGGAAGACAGAAAGAGGGAGAGAAAGACACCTGAGGGCCTGCTTCACCGTTTGTGAAGTGACCAGCCCCTGTAGGTGGGGAGCCTAGCTGGGATTCTTCTTCAGCTGGTCTTTGCCCTTCATACCATGTGCGCTTAACCTACTGCGCCACCGCCCAGCCCACGAAGTTTTCTTTTCATGGTGTGTTAAACAGTAACTTAGGCCCAGGCAATGAAATGTATTTATTTTTGCATTTGGCATAGTCACTGGAGAAGTCTCTTTGCCTGTGAAGACACTGATAAGATGTCACTCAAATACTTCCCACTTAAGCCAACTATTCACATAACACCATTATATAAAGTAGTAACAGTACATACAGTTATTTTTTTATGTCAACTAAAAAAAGTAAGGACTAGAAAATTATCCTTACCTATAATAGAAAACTATCCAAGTGGTTGAGAGATTTAGAAAAAAGTAATACCTCTTCTAAACCCTATGGAAAGAATAGCTGACCATATGAAGACCAAATTGATCTATCCCATGCTAAATATACATATATTTTTTTCTGATAAAAAGAGGATATACTTACATGTAAATAATGCTTTCCTCCCTTTATATTCATGCTCACATGTGTTCCTAGGTATGTTAGTTTTTTTGGCTAAGCTCAGGGAACTTAAGCACTTAAGTGGGTCATAAGCAAAGTATGTGTTGGATGTACAGACTGAAAACACTGAAAGGTATTTCCATGAACCTGAAAAAACATTTCTGAGGCAGAAAATTCAGAAATATAGCTCATTTAGACCTTATTTCTTTGATTTTCAGTTTCTTTTTTTTTCCCCCCCGGGTCATGAAATACAATCTTGATGGAACATACCAGGTTTGCACAGGCTAATGAAAAAGCCACACAGACTTTTTTTTTTTTTTTTCAATTGAGGCAAAGTTCCTAGTTGTGTTGTCCAAAGGAGACAAGAGCCTTACAACTAGGTTTACTGATGTAGGTTCGGGTCTGGTTTCCTTTATTCCATGTGTCTAGAGAAAGATCGAATTCTAGCCTCACCTAGTAGAAATATCAGTTAATAATAATAACATAATAACAGTTAATAATAATAACAACAATAATAATAACTCTTTGGTGTATTTCTTTGTGGGATGCTTTAAGGAACTTTTGGTGCTTTGCACTTTCTTGTCTTATTAGTGGTTTTATCTATCCCTCAAAGTCACCCACCAAAGTTCTGAAGACTCTGATGTCCTACTGAGCTCCCATGAGTCCAGTCAAGAAAGCTGACATGACATATTAGTCCTAAATCTAAAACATATGTTTGGAAAATGCCT
This sequence comes from Erinaceus europaeus, assembly GCF_950295315.1. Lineage (NCBI taxonomy): Eukaryota > Metazoa > Chordata > Mammalia > Eulipotyphla > Erinaceidae > Erinaceus > Erinaceus europaeus. Next base: position 27,548,827 of record NC_080174.1, on the reverse strand, counting down.
AGTTTCCTGGCAATAATTAAGAATGCTACTTGGCAGACTGGCAGCCACATAAAACAATCCTTAGTAAAGTCTATGTTTATTATGTTCCCATTTTCTGGAAATGAAACCCACATTACATATATGTATAGGAAACTAGACTCCAAATGATGTACAGGTAGAATCAACTATGATGAAGATAAAAGAGCATTAATAGATATTTTTTCTAATTCATTTTTCTTATCCCCAAAACATCTCCCCCAACCTCTAAAGAAGCCACATCAAAAACAGTTTAAACTTTCAAGAACCATCTTGGTACTTATTTGATAATGTAGTTCACTGAAGAGTTCTGGTATACAACATATAAAGAGATATGTCTACACTCATAGGAGACTTTTTCTTCATGAATGTTATAAAAACAGATTGCGGATACTGCAAAGCCACCTCAAGACTTTTGTGAGAACGTGCATATATTGCATTATGTATGTATATATGTACACATATATAAGAATGTACATATATATATCTAGATACACAGTTAAAGGATAATATGTGGTAAGAATATGTAAGTCTAGCGTTGGGGATGTAGCCTGACTGTGGAGTGCATGCTTCACATGTCAGAGGTCTTGAATTTCATCCCAACCATCACTTGTGCATGCACACATCCATTCACATGTACATATACACACACATATGCAATACACACAAATATTTCAACCAGGTGTAAAATATTTTCTGTAGCAAGCAGTCTATGTACAACATTCTATCTTTCCTTGGAAACTATAGGGCTTCGCCATAATTCAGCAAATGAAGAGTTAATGGCCTTAAAACCCTCTTCCATAGATCTTTCAGTTTAAGAGGTGCCTGCTTTTACTGATTCTTATATGTCAGAAATGCATTTCTGTGTGCAGACATTGGCTTATGTGCATAGCCGGTTCACAGGAAGTGAAGAGATCATCTATTCTGAATTGTAGCACAATCTCAGTCATGACAAACCCATGTGGTCAGAGGGCTACAAAATCAATCAGCAGCAAATGTGCAGAGGCATACCCATATTATTTTAGTTATTAATGAACCTCCTACAGAATGCCTGATTAATTTCTTCCTAAAGATATACAGAGTGCTTTTCCAACTACGACGCCATCTCCCCAGACAATAACCTGGGTCCACGTGCATAGCAAGTTCAGGTCAAAACTAGTAAAGTCATGGGCCCTTTGGAATATACCTAAAATAGACCTACTAGCTTTTTCCAAAATGGAGACCCCAAATCTTCATCTGTAATATTCTAGCCTCTAGGTTCATGATTAGCTAACAATTTGTTTAGCTTTATACCTTAACTCTTTTTCAGCCACTAGGTTCCAAATGTTACCATGATGCCAACCTGAGTTTCCTGGGCAGATGACCCCATCAGTGTGTACTGGAGCCCCACTTACCCAAAGCTCTGCCCCACTATGGAAAGAGACAGGCTGGGAGTATGTATGGACCTCCCATGTTTAGTGGGGAAACAATTACAGAAGCCAAACCTTCCAACTTCTGCACCCCATAATGACCTTGGGTTCATACTCCCAGAGGGATAAAGAATAGGGAAGCTATCAAGGGAGGGGATGGAATACAGAGTTCTGATGTTGGGAGTTGTATGGGAATGTACCCCTCTTATCCTATGATCTTGCCAATATTTCCATTTTATAAATAAAATGTATATATATTATATAAATAGTATTCAGAATGGTTTGAAAAATAAATTCAATTAATTAGAAGCAGGATGATTTCAGTTCAGTTCAGTTTAGAAATCACTAGAAAAGTGACTTTGGTCATGAACTTTATGAGGGACAAAAGATACTTTTCTTGGTTGATCTTCCATCTATAAAGTGAAGAAACAGCTCTCATTTTCCATTTGTCTGGTTCCACGTGAAATAATCCAGTCCAACAACGGAATAGCATTTACTTTGTTTTTTAAATTGCTGACTTGGAAAGTTCAAATTCCAAATAAAGTCCAGGGATTGAGAATTTTAAAAAAAAGTCTCCAAGGAACAATGCTATAAAATTAAAATCATTAGAAATATGTTAGACTAAATTTGATGCTAATTGCTTTCCTTTCATCTTTAACTCTTTGCATTTTTATTTTCTCATTTGCCAGCATATTTAGTTTAATTCTGAGCCCTTTTAGCTATTTAGTTTGTGCATTATTGCAAAAGAATATAAATTTTACTATTTCACTCTACATCCACTTTTATTAACTCTTCTTGGGGGTATCTATTCAGCTTGGTAAAACAGTTTTCCAATTTAGTTTACCAATTCTAGAGGTAAGTGTGCATTTTACATGTGTGACAAAATAAGTGGCCATTATTAACATTAACAATTTCCTATTGTGACCACTAATTTTATTACATCATAAACATTTATTAATTCAATTGAGTTAAAATGGTTTGTTTATTTATTTATTTATTTATTTTTGCTAGTGGTTTTCAAATAATCCTCTGTGAGCTCTACTCATGATTTGGAGGCTCTAAGAATCTTCACTAATGATCTGTGTTGATTACAGCAAATGATGTTGGTTGAACTATGATGTTGCACACGAAGCTGCCTGCTACAAGATTAATTTCTTGAAAATCTTAAAATTATTTTTCAGGGTTATTTTGACTGACCGGTAGTTGGGCACAAGACCTTCATGCAGAAAGCCACAGGGTCGAAGCCCTCCCACCACTATATTACAGAGCTGAGGAGAACTTTTGTCTCTCCAAAAAAGCACACAAAAGTGTACATAAGTAGTTGGAAAATTTCTTTCAGTCCAACATGCTTTCCTTCATTCTTTTCTTTGCTAAACTTCTCTTAAAGAATGATGCTACTACGAAAATCTAATGATTAATAGTCTCAAAATATCATCTAAAATTGAATATTTAATCAAATTTCTTCTTCTTTATTATTTTATTTATTTATTTACTCATTTATTTTACCAGAGCACTATTCAGCTCTGGCTTTTAAGTGATGTGGGAGATTTAACCTGTGATTTAAGCCTCAGGCATGAAAGTCCATTTGCATAACCATTATGCTATCTATCCTTTGCCCTTCTTTCTTATTTCTGTGTTCTCAGGTTTTGTTTCTTGTGCTTTCTGCTAAAAGTAGTTATAACTGGCTAAAAGTTGATGGTGGAAGGAGCAGATGAATTTTTTCATTAGTCTCATGGACCAATAAAAAGGCTCCTTTCCTTACAGGGAATGAACTGGCCAGTCACAGTGAGTCTGGATTTCTGTGCCTCTCTACTATAGCTAGTTACTTTATAAAAATACTACTAATAAATATATAAGTAAATAAAAATTAGTACTGTTTCACAATAAACATCTGTTAATTTTCCTGCTAATTTCTGGACCTGGAACTGTCCTTGAAGTCTCAAAGTTTTGCGAATTTAGATACTGGAAAGCTTGGGTTGTCTATGCTAAACCTCTCTATGGTTTTATCAGGATGAATTCACCAACAAGCTCAATTAAGTGTGTCATTTTTGCTCTGTGGGCACTTAATAAATACTTGTTGACTAATTTGCAATAATTTCTGGCCAACTTGTGGAGAGGTGGGGAGGTTAAAAAATGTAACCTAGGCTACTTCCTCAGTCACCAACAGTAGAGTTATTACTGGCTACACACAGTAACTGAAAATAGACATCTGGTCAGGAAAACCTGGAGAAATAGTGGCCACTTCCAGTAAATACCTAACATATTTCAGTAATATGTAAAGGAAGTGTTAAAGGTGTTTTTCTATTTGAAACCATGAGAATAAGGCCTTAGTGCCAGCTTAACTTTGACTAAAATTGGACTTACCAGGTTAACTGTGATGTCAGAGAAATTTCTCTTTTCCAGCTTAGAACTCTCTGCTCTAATTAAGGGGAGATTTCTTCAAGGAAATAGTTAATCTTCTAAGAATTCCAAAGTAATATTAAGGAACAATAGTCAATTTTTTTTGTTTCTTTGTTACTCTTTTATAACACTGATGAAGCTAGATTCTGGTAAAAATTAAAATTCTATAAAAACTATAAACATACTTTGAATTTCTCTTCGAGTCTAGACTTTGTACTTTTTTTTTTAAGAAAAAGAAATTAACACATGTTTCCCTATATGCATGCATAGTTATGGTGTCTGAATAGAAAGATTTTTTTTTTTTTTTTTTTAGGAGAAGGATCTTGCCTTGATTTCTTTAGCCAACATTTGGAGCTCTGACCAAAAATCTCAGGAAAGTTGACAGCCTGGTTTAACCCTGAAGGGTATTAGTCACCCTATAAAACTTTAGTTGTATTTATATTGATTACAGAAACACCTCTTTATCTGAGACAGATAGGCAATCTTTTTCACTTCATTTTAACAAAAAAAAAAAAAGTCAAACTAGGATAAAGTAAGCCCCCATGTATGAAAGTTCACATTTAAAATGATCTGTAAATGTTGGGCCTCCTGAGTTCTACACACATGCGTAGCTTATGAATCACATGCAATTTATTTCAGTTTGTTTTAGATTTTACAACAACCAGAAGAGCTGTTCTGGGGTCACCAACTGCCTTCTGCTTACTACAGCTGATCAATATAGCTAAACAAATGAGGAGGGTCAGGAAGAATGGAGGGGGCGTCACTTGGAAGAGTGGAGAGCAGAATGACTAAAATCTCCACATTTCTACAGTTTGAGAAAACGTTTTATGCCAGTGCATGTTTTATGTCAATCAAACATATAAAAGTTACTGTGGCTGCATAAGGCCATAAAGATGCACTTTTAAACTCTTAAAAATAAGGTACCATAATTACATCTTATAGAACTGTGGTTCCCATGAGTCTCTTTGCTGTTTTTAAGATACCCTTAGTGAATGAGGTAAAGGAAGGGGGAGGGACTGGGGGAAAGAAACCCTTTGAGTTCTGTGCACAGAAAAATGCAAAAGCCATCCAGATTTGCATTTTCAGATCTCTCTTTTTCGTTCCTTCTGATTTATTAGTTTTAATAACTGTGGGATCTCTCTCAATGTTGGATTTAAGAACTGAAGTCATTACAATTCAAGAATATATTTTCCCCTGAAGTAATTGCTGGATGTGTCAGTCATCTGGGAAAGTGAAATAGCTTTGTCTCCATTTTCTTTTTTTCTTTTAACCCTTAACTTCCTAGATGTAACTGAGGTTATGATGTTATTGAATGTTTCTGATGGTCTTACTTCTGAGGAAGTAAGTTCACTAGTAGTAGAGCTTAGTAGAGATGCACTGGAAGTGATAGGAGAATGGTGTACATGGAGTCAGCTGTCTTTTAGTGATGAGACAACTTTCTCTTTCTGAGGAAGAGATTGTACACATGCTACTCTCTGTCTTTGTCTTACAATTCTTGACTTTCTGATCATCTTAAGTTTGTCCAGGTCTTTACTGCACAAGAACAATGAACTAGGCTCAGGATTTCCTGGATAAAAGGAATATATTTACTTATAAGTAGTGATGTATAGAAAATATTTCCCTCTATTCATTTTATTTATATATTTTGTCTAGTGCTATGAATAGGAAGGAAAAGAAAGACAACTTAAAAAATCATTTCAACAGTAAAATGAAAACAATCTTTTCTGAATTCACTATGAATGAGAACTACAAGGACCAATATGTGAGTAAAATTATGAAGCAGTCCTTGTTGTATAACAGTAGGTGCATAATAATGCATCTAGTAATATTCCTGACTATCAGAAAACCCCAGTTCTTAGCATATAATAAGAATGACAGTGTAGACTAAGAAATACACTTACATACTTGGTTTACATCTATTTATTGGCACAGGGCCCCTAAAACCTTTGGCTTTTCATAAGTGCGAAAAGCTATAAAAGAGGGGTCAGACGGTGGTGCACCTGGTTAAATACAGACATTACAATGTTCAAGCCCCCAGTCTCCACCTGCAGGGGGAAATCTTTATGAGTGCTGAAGCAGAGTTGCAAGTGTCTCTGTCTCTCATCCTCTCTATTTTCCCCTCCCCTCTCAATTTCTCTCTTTTTCCAATAATATACAAATAAAATATTTTTTAAAAACTATAATGGTGTCTTGATATTCAAATAAACCTATTTCAGTCATACCTGAGTTTATGCTAATAAGATTCTGGAAAGCACTAAGATGGGTACTGGATGTCAAGGCATGTAGAAGCTGAAGCTTTCAGTTTCTCCTACACCCCACACTATCTCTAGGGAGAAAAGAGAGGCTGAAGACTGAGTTTAAGAGACAGATTGAACTTAAAACCTTTCTGCATATGTTTCTTCCATGCATTTCTTCAGATTGTTAGTAAGATATATTCTTTTTTACTTATAAAAAGGAAACATTGACAAAACCATAGGATAAGTGGGGTACAACTCAACACAGTTCCCACCACCAGATCTTCATATCCCATCCCCTCCCCTGATAGCTTTCTGGGAGTATGGACCCAAGGCCATTGTGGGTTGCAAAAGGTGGAAGGTCTGGCTTCTATAAATGCTTCCCCACTGTACATGGGCACTGACTGGTCGATCCATACTCCCAGCCTGTCTCTCTCTTTCCCTAGTCGGGTGGGGCTCTGGGGAAGCTGAGCTCCAGGACATATTGGTGAGGTCATCTGTCCTGGGAAATCTGGTCAGCATAATGCTAGCATCTGGAACCTGGTGGCTGAAATGAGAGTTAACATACAAAGCCAAACAAATTGTTGAACAATCATGGACCAAAAGGCTGGAATAGTGCAGTTATATCCTTTTATAATAAAAAATCTACCAAGTAAAATGTTCCTTTGACTCCTGTGAGCTGCTATAGCAAACTAATCAAGCCTGAAGAGGAGGGCATTGAAATTTTTCATCCATAGCCCTGGGATCAAGCACAGATAACAATCTGGGTTTTTGACGGGGTTCTGAAATGGGCTGGGTAGCAGTTTTGTACAATTGAGCCCTTATAACCTATGAATTTCAGTGTTATCTCTGGGTAGTGTCAGAATTGAATTGAACTGTAGGATACATAATTGATGTCTAAAATTTGCTGCTTTTGTGCAAGGAGCAGCTCTCCCTTTGGAATTGAGTACTCAGAGTGCCCTAATTGCCTTAAATGTTTGGAAAAGACATAATTGTTTTCTTATTTGTTTGGCATATCTTAAATACAGGGTGGATTTTCATTTAGAATTCAAGTGACCTAATGAATCAAACATGCAGTATAACCATGTTTCTGTTAAAGAATATGTACACTATAATAAATAGATACTTGCAGTGTGTAAAAGAATCTTACCTGTTAAAGAAAAGAATCAGTTCTTAACAATTTCAATTTAGAAGGAATAATTGAGCAACTGGTTTAGACTTGTGCTTTTCTGTTTAAATCTTACTAAATTTTAATAATGTGTTTAGTAGCAATTAATTTCAAAATTTTGCAAGTTCAGATTATTAGATGTGTGAGGTTTGCCAATATTTGGGAAAGTTTCGTTTGTTGAGTCAGACAACTGTAGCACGCTCCACCCCTATTGGGTAGTATGCCAGCTCCCCACCACCACCATGCCTGAAGGGCATTGGTTTAATCCCACTTAAAGCTGTGGTCTATTTACATAAACCACTGTTAACTAAGCACCGCCCTGCCTCCAGGGCATTGGTTTAATCCCCATTGGTTCACGGTGTCTTTTTGCTTCGCCCCCTCTCCTACTCATAGTCACCTTGATTTCCACCAGTCTCCTTTTGCTCCACCCTCTCTATGTCACATCCTGTTTCCACCCTACTTGGCGAGTATATATACAGCTGCTCTTCTGTTTTTTTTTTATTTTTTTATTATTTATTTATTCCCTTTTGTTGCCCTTGCTGTTTTATTGTTGTAGTCACCATTGATGTCATTGTTGTTGGATAGGACAGAGAGAAATGGAGAGAGGAGGGAAAGACAGAGAGGGGAGAGAAAGACACCTGCAGACCTGCTTCACTGCCTGTGAAGCGACTCCCCTGCAGGTGGGGAGCCGGGGGCTCGAAATGGGATCCTTACACCGGTCCTTGTGCTTTGCGCCACCTGCGCTTAACCTGCTGCACTACAGCCCGACTCCCTGCTCGTCTGTTTTAACACACTTGGGATTGCTTTCTGGCTCGGAGAGTTCCAGAGTCTATTTCCTGCAATGCTAGCTTGGCACAAGTTCCTGATGCCTCTCCCACGCAGCAGCCTAGCTTGGCTCCAGTTGAGTCCTCTCCAACCCAGAGAGTGCTTGCTCGGGAAGAAGCACCCTCAGGCTCTCCCGGCACATCCGTAACCTTGAATAAATAAATAAAAAGCACTGTAATATGGTTTAGGCAGTGGCTCATGCAAAAGATCACACTTCACAAGGACCCAGGTGCAAGACCCTGGTTCTCACCCGAGAATGCGAGAAGTATTGTTGCAGGTGACTCTCTCCCTCCACTCTCAATTTTTCTCTGTTCTATCAAATAAAAGAAAAGAAGACATATGCCACTGGGAGAGGTGGATTTATTATGCAGGCACCAAACCCCAATTTTTTATTGGTGGCAATAAAAAATAGGTATCATGTAAGTATTAAAAGTGTTTGGGTCAATCTAGGAGGGACAGTCACCAGTTGAGAGCCAGACCTAAAAACCAGTAGCCTTTGGAACACAGACACTTTGCTGCACCATGCCTTACATATGTGTTCCCCATGCCAGTGGGGAAGAAATTAAATGTTGCACAGGGAATGGGAGTGTCAAAGGTTTTAAAGAGCGCAAAGGAAATACTTTGTGTATTGTGGAAGGAGTTTTTAATAAGATAATCACACTTGGCAATCTCAGCAGACCAGTGAGGCCTAGGTGTGAAGCAGATAGGGTTTAACTAAAGGAGATGGGAACACTTGGCTACCTGTCTTTTCTCTACAGGCCCTCAAGAAAATCTTCCTCCTGACTTCTGCACAATTTCTACTTCCCAACTGTTTGGACCTTGCACACAGACCACAGAGGCTGCCTACATTCTTCCGAGTAGCCCCATGATGAACACTCATCATGGTGATGTTCGGATTTCCAAGGTACCAGTCAGGTTCCCCTTCAACATTACATATGGATATGATGTTCAATGTATTTATAAGCATTTTATTAGCTAAATTTGAAAGTAAACAGTCTGTCAAAGTGGTGACTGAGTTTATAAATAATATAGGAAGTTTGTATGCCAAACTTAGGAATTAAAAAAAAAAACCTAGGTGTGGATTTTAACTTTAACTGAAATACTACTTTTAAAACTAAAAAAAAAAAAAAGAACTCATGAGAAATTTGTTAGTACACAAAACACATTCTTTTTATTTACGTTTTTTTTTTGTGTGTGTGTGTGTGTGTGTGTGTGTGTGTTCTTTCAGAGTTATTGCTGGGGCTCGGTGCCTGTAATACAAATCCACTGCTCCTGGAGGCCATTTTTCCCATTTTGTTGTTACCCTGTTGTCATTATTATTATTGTTGTCATTGCTGTTGTTGTTGTTGGATAGGACAGAGAGAAATCAAGAGAGGAGTTTAGACAGAGAGGGGGCAAAGAAAAAAAGACACCTGCAGACTTGCTTTGTTGCCTGTGAAGCGACCCCTCCCTGCAGGTGGTGAGTCAGGGGCTTGAACCGGGATCCTTACGCTGTGATTTGTGAGGTGTGCGCTTAACCCACTGCACTACTGCCCTGCCCCTTCTTTTTTATTTATATAATTTTTATTTATAAGGTGGAAATATTGACAAGACCATAGGGTAAGAGGGGTATACTTCCATACAATTCTCACCACCATAACTCCATATCCCATCCCATCCCTTGATAGCTTTCCTATTCTTTACCCCTCTATATAACATATTCTTAAGAAACTTAAGAAAGAAAGCTTCACATTGATCAGTCAATATAGCTTAAAGTGACTTAATGACAAATGTAGGTGCTTAACACTGCTCCAAAGGGGGAAATGGTATATAATATGAAGGAGATGTATGGAGACCTACCACAAAACAAGAATTCATCTTGTTCAAACAAGCTGCCTGTGTTTGTGCACTTGCAGGGTCAAAAACAGACTGTCTACATCAACATTATGGTCTAAGGCCTAAACTAATAAATCCTCTAAGAAACTTTCACAGAACCTGTAAACAACCACTATGACCAATCAGACACAGGAACAGATACAACACCCAGAATTAAAATCCCATAAAAGGTATCCCCCTTAACCCCACCACACAACTCTCATTTCTTGGCCATTTTGAAGCTAAAGAAATAATTTGATTGAGTTTTTTGCATTTAAAAAATATTTAATTAATTTTATACAGAGATACAGAGAGAATGATACAGAGACAGACTGGAACACAATGCTCAGTTCTAGTTTGTGGTGGTACTAGGGAATGAACACAGAACCATGGAGCTTCAGGCATGAAAGTCTTTTGCATCTTTCTTTCCAGTTTCAAAGCTTTTATATCTTTAATAACAAACATGTTGCAAACTTAGTATGTATTGTATTATTATGATGATATTATGACTCGTGCAACTTTTATTATGTTTTAACCAAAGTAATGGTACGAGTAATTCAAATCCAGTTCTCCATTTTGTGTCTGACTTCTTGGTCCAAGCCCCTTTTATGTGTAGTCTGGTGTTAATTTGTTTATTCAGTCAATGAGCATTTTGTGCATGGTGACTGGTTATCAAATCCTATGAAAGACAATATAATAAGACAAAAAAGTAATTTTTACTCTTGTGAGAATTCATTTCAAAAACCCTCAGAATTGAGTGTTCAAAACTAAGATTCCTTTTTGCCTATTCCTACCAATTTGCTTGTGATCATATAATGTTGACTGGTACTAGAGTGTAAAAATATATGATTCCTAGTCTGAATTTGGGATAATTTAGTAGCATTTGGGAATGTGGGTACTTGGTCTTAAACAATTTACCCAAATTTGTTCTAAAAGCACTTAAAATAAAACAGGATTTTCTACAAGAAAAAAAAATGTTTGTACTTTTCTCATAAAAATTTCCATATCACTAGAATCCACTTGCAGTAAACAGATGTTGTAACTATCAAGAATCTATTCACTGGAGTTATTTCACTCATAGGAATACTATTTATAGTTTATGTTTCAAAATGCATATTTTCTAGTATCCCTTAAAAAGTAAAAAATCATTTTGCATTTATGACTATATTCTGGTAAAAACAAAACCCATACAGAATGTGACAATAGTATCCTCTGAATGAACTACAATAAAAATTATGTACTGACTCTGCTATTTAACACTATTTGAAAATTGGCAGAATTTATAATTTTTTTCTTATTTAGTTATTATTGGATATAGACAAAGAGAAATTGAGAGGGTCGGGGAGAGGTAGAGAGGGGGAGAGACAGAGAGGTACCTGCATCCTTGCTTGACCACTCTGAAGCTTTCCCCCTGCAGGAGGTGACCAGAGGTTTGAACCTGGATCCTTGTGCACTTTAATGTGTGTGCTTAACCAGGTGCATACCCCACCCTGGCCAAAAGACCAATATTACTGTTGACCAGAAATAATGTCTCAAGTAAGCATAAAGTCATGTATCTGCTGGGTTCCAGATTTTTAACAAAAAATAACTACCAGAAATTTTTAACAAGAAATAACTACCAGAAGTTCCAATTAGAGGGCAGGGCCAGATTCACTTTGCAACTCTGGACTCTGAATCTTTAAAAGCTTTAATGATGTACTAATTTCTCAGGAAAATAAAGTATTTATTTGGTTCACTATAATAATTTATTTTGATAGGGAGAAGCCTTTTAGGAGCTTATAATGTATACTGGTTCTTCCTACAAGAAGAACTATTTCTCTAAAGGTCTGGGAATTGTATAATACACACATTCCCCAGCTGTTGGGTATGTCTACCTCAGATGTGTATTTCAAGCACAGAAAAATAATATTGTGGTGTCAGAACTTTCTAGACAGGCCAGTAGAAAACGTACTATTTCACTTCAGGGATTGCTAGACCATCATGCATGACTTAGGACCTCGAAGAAATTACAGCATATCAGAACCAGCATTCAGTATTCACTGGAAAGTCTGAAAGTTCCCATTATCCCAGAACAGATTCTATTTTTAAGTAGTCATAGTTTTCTTTGAGAAAGGAGAGGAGGACAATTCACGATATCAAATTCTGAAAATATAACTTCTTAAGCCACATTAAGGATGGCAAATCTACACATTAAGCAAACTCCTTCCCTCCTCACCATCACTCAGGGGTGAGGGTGTGTGTGGGGGTCCAAATCTATGAACTGGCTCCAATCTAGGGACTGAATGATATCATAGTTATCTTTTTGTCATGATAGTGATAAAAAGCATTTTAATTCACCAGACATATAGAAACAATAAAAGATGTGAATAGTCTACTCACCTATCTTTTTATAGAATTACCAGTACCACTTAGCCATTACCAACACTCTGCGAATTAAACTATCTTAATTGTATTAAAGTTTTTACTTCTTTGAGTAATTGTACTCCTGGTTCTGGTGGTTACTTCTGACATCACTGAGAAAAAAAAATTATGCCTCCACCCCCCCCACACACAACTCAGGCTGTCTACTTAATATTGGTATCTGTGATTATCGTGATTTGTAGTTAAAGAGTTTTCCAAGCATACATGTCACAGCTGAATTTTTTTTCAAAGTATTGATGAAAGAAATATCTGCTATACTCAACAGAGGCAGAACTTGAGTGGGTGACTAGGTTGCACTTGATAAATCTTCAGTACCTTTCCCTTATTATATATATATATATATATATATATATATATATATATATATATATATATTCCCTTATAGCTTATCAAGGAAATTGTAGCATCTCATTCTTTATTTAACACAGACTACTTTAAGTCTAAGTTTCTATCAAGCAGCCAAATAATCAAAGACTGCCTGTAAAAGCAGTAAAAGGAGGTGTGAAGTTTTGCAGAAAATCGGCTTTCCCCTGCAAGAAAATTATTCCAGAAGAATTTTGAATATTAATATCCAGTATTTTAATATTGATATCCAATATTCTAATATTCCCCAGACAAGATGAGGCTAAGAGAAGAAAGGCTATCCTGAAAAGAAGAAATCCTGTGGGCTTTGGTGATTCAAATTATTTGATTCCTTTGGAAGTCGGACAGTAGCGCAGCGGGTTAGGCGCACATGCCTTAAATTATTTGATTCCACCAATATTTATCTAAATTCCCTAAAACCAGTCCTCAACTTTTCACTATATATGCATCAGTGCCTTCATTTTTAACAAGGAGCCATAGTAAAGCTGTAATTCATCAGTTTTGTACTGGGATACTTTGCTACAGTTATAGAAGTTTTTCTGTCTATGCTTGAATCACAACTGTGAATATCTAAGTTTATCTTTATGTATTCATGCTTTACAGTTCAGTCATAATAAACAACCACCTTATATTGTATTTCACCCACAATATTCTATCAAAATTCTATGTAACTTGCCAGTCTTAACTTCTTTAATGACTTGATTCTAGTGAACATTGATAAAATATTTCATGTAAAGGTTTATATGAAAAAATACATGAAAATGAAACAATTGATAAAGGACTTGGAAGCACTCATGTTGTGAAGCACAAGGACTGGTGTAAGGATCTGGGTTCAAGCCCTCGGCTCTCTACCTGCAGGGAATCACTTCACAGGTGGTGAAGTAGGTCAACAGGTGTCTATCTTTCTCTCCCCATGTCTGTCTTCCCCTCCTCTCTCCATTTCACTCTGTCCTAACAATGACGACATCAATAACAACAGAAATAATAACTACAAAAACAATAAGAAGACAACAAGGGCAACAAAAGGGAAAATAAATAAATACAATCTTAAAAAATTAAAAAGATAAAGGACTTGGTATCACAAGTCATTTTGTCAATTATTATTATTATTGTTGTTGTTTTACACAAGAGTCACATCTTTGTTTATAAACACTCATATCAAGAAATGGGGGTGGGGGCTGGAGAGATGGCTCCATGTACAGGTGCATGCCTTGTCATATTATAGTTTGAACCCTAACACCAAATGGGAGAACCGTAATGCCAGGGGAAGCTTCAGTGCTCTGATGTCTCTCCCTTTCTCTATGAATCTTTTTCTTCATCTGATTGAAGAAGTTGTTCTGGGATTGGTGAAATAACATAGCAATGCAGGTGCTTACTCAAGGAGCTATCTTTTTGGAACTTGCATTCCACCATTCCTCCCTTCTGTGAATTTTTCCTCTCCTAATACTTACCACTCCACAACATCTTTTCACTCACTTCATTGTTTCATCTTAAGAAGTCTTTCTTCAGTCATACTGTAAATATTTGCTAGGATTTTTCAACATTTCTCTTCTTAACCTATGGCTTTTCATATATGGCCACATTTACTTATGCCGCTATAAATACCCAAATTGTGTTTCTAACATAGATCTTACCTGAAAGTAGGCTAATCTACTGAAAGTTTCAATTTAAGAAATCAAATCCAACAGGAAAAGAACCAACATTTCTGCAGATTACTGCAATTTCCTTAAGCCTACCAATTTAAATAATTCCCTTAAACAGCATCTACCCAGCCTTCTAATCTGGAAACTCAATGACACTTTCGGTGTTTACTTTCTACCTCTTTGACCATATGCAATTGCACATCAAGTTTTACCTAACCCATTTCTCAGATACTTCTTGGAATAGTCCTGCCTGGCCACTTTTATCACCACGGCCTTAGTACTTTCTCTTTCCACCTCTTAACACAGATTTTTGTTGTTGTTGTTAACTTCCTGAATGTTCTGTCTCCAGTCTTCCCCATTGCAGTATTTTATTTATATACTTGGTAAATTACCTATTCAAATGCAATTCTGACACCATTTAGCTTTCATTTCATTTTTGGCATTAATTGCACACAAACTTAATCTTCTTTCATAGGAAGACAAACTTCTGCTGATTTGGCCTGTGAACATCTCTCCAACTTTTTCTGACAACAATGTACTACTTCCCTAAGCTTGCTGTGTTGGTTAGTCTTTTCTATCTTTGTGTATGCAATTTTTTTTCCAGCTGTGCATCTTGCTTTTTGTCCCTTTAGTAGATTTATACCTACATGTAAAAACTGCATCTGGGAAGCCACTGCCTTACAGAATCAACAAGTAATTTATTATACCTATTTTGTCATTTCTATACTTATATTTGAGTGACTAATAACTGCTTAATTATATTTGCTTTAAACAAAATTTAAATTAGCTTTGAGGATAGGACCTATGACTTAAATATTTTCTAGTGTCTATCCCAGTTCTTGGCACACCATAGATGTCCAGTTTAGATATTGAATTGAACTGGCTGTTCTATTAGATTTCTATCAAGGGCATAGTATTTCATAAGAGACCCAAAAGTCAGATTGACTGATTCTTGTAAGGAAAGCCGCATTGGCATACACACACACAGTGGTATGTGCCAATTGTGCTGGCTTCTGAAGATGCAGTGAGAAATCATGGTTCTTGCCCACATGGAGCCTAGATCAGAGTGTCTTCCTTTTATCCTGCTGAGACTCTAGTTTCCTACTCTCCAGGTTGCCCGGCATTCTCTCTTTGCTGTTTCTTGTGGTTTGTTTGAATTTTGTACTAATCTAAATTCCTCACGAACACCTTCCATCACCTGCTCACTGATCCATGGCCTGTTCATTTGACTGAATTGCATTTTAAAGGTCCCTGGCTCAACTTTGCTGGTCCTAACGCTGACTGCTGTGAAATGACCTCCGTCCCCAGCGGCCATCATTCATGTTTCCCCCCAAATAGTACAATGTACCTACAGTGTGAAGCCAAATAAGCTCCATGTCATATTAGCAAATATGGTAAATTCAAGACCAGTAGACCAGAAATAGCCTGCCTCTTGTTATCTTATGCGGTCATGTGCACCAAATTGGAATATTTCTTTCCTCAAAGGTGGGAACTGAGTCAGAGGCCATCTGTGTGGCCCTTGTTCACCAGTCCTGAGCGACTAATAATTAATTTAGGCCGAATGTAATTACTCCCTTGTTAACAGTAGTTTTTCTGCACTTTTCTCAGTTGGCTCTGGAGACACACTGTTGAGTATGATGAATGACTCCTGGCACAGGATGAAATCTGAGCCCCATGGAAGACAAGGGAAGCAGCTCTGTGTCTTGCTAATGTAGCCATGTGCTCAACACTTATCTGAAGTGCAACTGAGCCCTGAGAGCAAAAGAGCCCAGGCTTCTCTCACACAGACACACACACACAGAGACACACACACGGGCAGGGAAAAAAAGAGAACGACAGAGAGAGAGATGGAGAGAAATGGGAGAAGTTTCACCTTTTTTTTTTTTTTTTTTAAGTTTCACCTTTTGAATCTTATCATCTCTTCAGGCACTTGGAAAAAAATTTAGACCACTTGGAGGGGAAGGAAACTATTTTGGGGGAGAAACAAACACAGGAACTTGAGGGAGGATATGTCTAATGAAAACAAATTTTGTCAGAGTTATAAAATTAAGCCATTGAAAATACTTCACCATGTAAAATGTGGTTATAAATGGTGAAATATTATTCAACTACTCTGTTACCAATTCTTTCATTCCATTTGTATATTGCTATAGTCCTATTATATCTATCTGTATGCTAATTTTTTTAAATCGGGCAACATTTTTTTTCCCTCCACCCCCATATCTCCACCACAAATACAGGAATGGAGTGTGTTTTCATATTTCATTCCCCCAGAGCATTGCTCAATTTGGGCTTATAGTGGTGCTGGGGATTGAATCCGGAACTTTTGTTGCCTCAGACATTGTAGTCTTTTTACATAACCTTTATACCATCTTCCCAGCCCCCAAATGGGGAATATTTTACTAGCCTTTATTCCTTGCATTGTAAGGGCATGTTACTGAAAGGAAAATGGAAGAAAGGGAGCCTGGTAAATGTCAACTCCTAAGCCTCAGTTAGCCAATTTGCACAATGGGCATAAGGGGAGAAGGACTGGTTCTGTGGTTCATCCCACATGCTCAGTCTGCTCATGGAATTGACGCTGTTTGCTAGAAATTTATTTCATACCTAAAGTAATATATATATATATATATATATATATGTCGCCACCAGGGTTGTCGCTGGGGGCTTGGTGCCTGTGATTCTGCTGCTCTTAGTGACCACCCTTTTTTGTTTTATTTGATATGACAGAAAGAAAGTGAGCTGGGGAGTGGGAAATAGAAACAGAAAAAGAATGTCAACTCCAAATATCAGCTCTTTAAACTGTGTTGCTCAATGTCAAAAAGAATGAATAAGTCAAGATGCAAGAGGGAGGGAATGAGTTATAGAGGTAGGAAGGTGGGAGGAACTATGTACTAAAGTTAGATAAAATAGTGACCCCAGATGCCAACAAAAACTTTTGTATTTGGAACATGACCATCTTGATCATTATTTTCTCTCTGGGTACAACCTCTCAGTCATTGAAGTTTTCAATATGAGGTCACCCTCATCACCATCTTTACCCATGTATCTGTGGGGTACATCTCTCACAGATCTCCACAAACATCAAAATGATTAAGATGAGGACTGATTTTTTTTTCAAGAAAGTAATCGGAGCACCAAAGCTTCATTCAGTGTTGTGAGGGACAGGTTTGAACTTGGGTCACTGACATGGCAAAGCCGTACACTATCCAAGTGAGCTATTTTGCTGGCACCCTGGTGATTTTTTAACTAGTCATAAAAAAAGAAACAAAATTTTTTTCTTATAAAAATGAGAAAAATATGTTCACTTACTATAAATAGATTAGAAATAAATACACCTACTATAAATTGATTAGAAAAATTCTAATAGGATTTGGAATTTCTCCATACAGTATAACAACTGAAATTTATTTCATACCTAAAGTAAAATGTATAGAGATATATATCACCACCACAGTTACTGCTGGGGGCTTGGTGTCTGTAATTCTGCTGCTCCCAGTGACCACCCCTTTTTGTTTTATTTAATCTGACAGAAAGAAATTGAGTGGGGAAGTGGGAAATAGAAATAGAGAAAGAAATAGAGACACTTACAGCACTGCTTCACCACATGTAAAGCTTCCCTTCTGTAGGTGGGAACCAGGGACTTCAACTTGAGTCCTTGTACATGGTAATATGTGTATTCAATCAGGTGAGCTTCCACCCATCCCCAAGAGAAGCTATTTTAGGACACATTTTAGAGCAGTGGTCTTACTTGTATTAATATTCTTCAGCTCAAGGTTAGTAGAGACACACCTGGAATTGAATAGAGTGAGGATGATTTTGTTACATGAGGGAGATTTTTTTCTTATGTAACTTTGTTGTTTTGTTTTTCTAAATCTTCTTTTTAGGGGGAAATATGGTTACTAGGATAGCTGTTGATATAAGATTCACAAGATGATCCTAAGTTGATGCTTATAAGACTTTTTAAATATACATTGTTATTAGAAATCAAATATTGATTTTAAAAATTATAAAATAACAGGAGTATAATCCTATATGCTTCCTACTACCAGAGTTCGGTGTCCCCATTCTCTTCACTTAAAACTGCATGAGAATTATTTTAAAAAAATTTTTTTTTATCACCAGACCTTCACTGTTTGGGGCCAACTTTTTCAGATAGAAATAAACAGGGGGAAAGATATCATGGCATTGAAGTTTCCCCCAGTGAAATGGGAATGCTTTTATGCCATTTTATTGGATAGAACAGGGAAAAATCAAGAGAGGAGGGGGAAGGGACAGAGAGGGAGAGAGAAAGACACCTGCAGACCTGCTTCACTGCTTGTGAAGTATCCGCCCCTGCAGGTGGGGTGAAATGGGAATTCTTTTTTTTTTTTTTTTTTTTTTTTTTATTTAAATTTTTAATTTAAGAAAGGATTAGTGAACAAAGGCATAAGGTAGGAGGGGTACAACTCCACACAATTCCCACCACCCAATCCCCATAACCCACCCTCTCCCATGATAGCCTTCCCATTCTCTAGCCCTCTGGGAGCATGGACCCAGGGTCGTTGAGGGTTGCAGAAGGTAGAAGGTCTGGCTTCTGTAATTGCTTCCCTGCTGAACATGGGTGTTGACTGGTCGGTCCACACTCCCAGTCTGCCTCTCTCTTTCCCTAGTCAGGTGTGTCTCTGGGGAAGCTGAGCTCCAGGACACATTGGTGGGGTCCTCAATCCAGGGAAGCCTAGCCAGCATCCTGGTGGCATCTGGAACCTGGTGATTGAAAAGAGAGTTAACATATGAAGCCAATCAATTTGTTGAGCAAACATGGATCCCAAGATTGGAATAGTGGAGAGGAAGTGTTGGGGAGGTACTCACTGCAAACTCTAGTGTAATCCTGCTTTCAGGTATATATTTTGCAGTAGTTTATGGATACGTGTGCACATACGCTCTCTCTCACAGAAACTGGTGTATGTCTAGGTTATGGGACTTTGTTAGAAAGTGAACTACCTGAGATGAAATTAGAGTGTACTATAAAAGGAAAGGTCTCACCCGAGTAATGAAGCTGAAGGGTTGTCATTCCACACGTGAAGTCTCTGGATACACTCTGAGGTGAAGCATGTTGAGATGGCAATCGTTGCTTTGGTTAGGTTGTGATCGGCGGATGCAATATTATTTGGTATGGATTGGGAGAAGCATACGGGAAAGTGAGCCCTATCCAAGGGTGCCAGGACTGGGGGAAGTAGGGGCTCTATAGTGAAGATGTGAGGTTCCTGCTGTCTTAGGGTTCAAAAAGACAATCAATAGTTAATATTACCCACACATTATTTGTTAATTGGGTTAACTTTGAAAAGTCCCTTTGTTATGGTTTGCTGTACAGTACCCAGTATCTTGTATATAGCTGTGCTATTGGAAGCTTCTAATCTACTTGGTCTAGGCTTTTGAGAGAGTCCGCATATCAAATACGTAGCCTATCTATTAAAAAGATTCAGTTTGTCTTTTGAGAACCTTTGAGACATACAATTGATTTCCCCCTCTCATATTAATTAACTACTGATTTATATGTCTACATTTTGCTAGGAGTGTACATAAACACCATTCCCATCACCAAAGGACCGTGACCCATCCCTCCCGCCCATTCCTACCCCCCACTGGCCCAGGAAGCTACATGTCTACCCCTCACCACTGGGTTTTTACTTTGGTGCCCTACTTGAAATGGGAATTCTTTAACGTTGCTCTCACTCATGGTAAGCCAGGCAGTAACCTCCCAGGTGAGTTATCTTGTCAGTTCTGTTTTTATTTATTTTGCCTCCAGGATGTCACTGTGTCTCTGTGCTGGCATGATTTCACTGCTTCTGGTGGATTATTTGTTTATTTATTCATTCAGATGGAAGGGGAAAAGAGAAGGAAGAGAGACAGGAAAGTACTGCTTTACCACATGGGAATCCTCCATTTTGCATAGTGCTCTCTCATACTGGCAGGGACTTGAACCCAGGTCCTCCCCTACCTATCAGACAAGCTATTACTATAAGGACATTTAAGTGAGATGGAGCTTATTGCAGTGTCCCAAGACCTGGTCTATTGGACCAAACTCTAGGTCAGACCATAAATCGGGGTGTATATCTTCCTTCACTGAAAGGAGTTGATGATAAATAAACTCAGTCTATTCAACTTCATATGTGTCTCAGGTGGTCTTTATTGGAACACATAAACAGAAGTATGTATTCTTAGTAAGTAAGAACTAAGTAAGAAACCTTAGTCCCAAAATAGGTTTTAAAAGAGACTTACTATATGTAAGAAATAAGTTTTACGTTATACTGAGAACTTGGACATTCAGAAAGTACTTGTCAGAAATTGGAAAAAATTAACTAGTAAAATTATTAGCCTATGAACTTATCTTTGGAAGTGCTTTACTTTACCACACAGTGTGCTAGTAGGGACTTGACCTTTGTCTTATAAATATATATATATGTTTGAAAGGTAGAGACTAGGTCAGAGATAAGACACAAACCATGAATGTCAAAGCAAATTGGAAAGCCCAAGTGAATACCTAAAATACTCCTAGACTAAACCCATCAAGTGAGTGATCTTAGAACTATTTAAATATAATAATATTTAAGACTGACATGTTACTTCATAACTGTTTACATTTTGGTTTGAAGGAGTTCCTTAAAAATTCCTAAAATTACTTAGGGCTTCATGAGTAGAAGAATTTTTTATTTCTGATGATTTTACTGAAGTACTTAACAGTGGACTTTTACAAAATATTTCCAAGATCTTTCTAAATCACCCAATTTTTTAATGTAACAGAGTACCACATCATTGTGGGGCAAGAAATTTTTGTTTTATATAGTAGACTTCCTTAATATGATAATTGTAAGTTCTTGTGCAGTAAGTCTACCTATCATTGGGCCTATTCTAGTTGAAAAATTGTTCAACAGTGAACAATTCATCACATACTGTTTCTACCAGAAGACCACAGCCCTGTAAGAAATGACAGTTTGCTTAAGTAGGTTCCAAAGAAACACTAACATTTAGACATTGAAATGGCTGACTCACATTAACTTGAGCTACTTTTGGCAAAAATCCCTAACATTTCTTTCCCAGGTCTGAGCTGAAAATAAATGAGATATTGTGGTGACTGTTTTCAAACTCTCTATGTAATGCTCACATGTTTTTAGCATGAAAAGTTGATGTGCACGAAAATATTGTTAGCACCTAAATAAAATTGTATGCAGGTATTGTTGCCTATATCAGATTCTTCTGTATTTAATATTCTGTATTTAATATTCAAGTTGTCTTGTGGCTGCTATATTAATATAAACTAAGTATAATGGTCATCTATATAAAGCCAATCATAATAATCTTTGCTTAGTACTTTATAATCAATAGTCTTTTCATGCATTTTTTGAATTTTTATTTTATTTTTTTATTAATGATTCAGTAATGATTAACAAGATTGTAAGATAACAGAGATACGATTCCACAAAGTTCCCACCACTGGAGTTCTATGACTCATCTCCTTCATTGGGAAGCTCCCTATTCTTTATTGTTCTCTGGGAGTATAGTCCAAAATTTTTTATGGGTGCAGAAGGTGGAAGATCTATCTTCTATAATTGTTTATTCACTGGATATGGTCACCAAAAGGTTGATCATATACTCCCAGCTTGTTTCTATCTTTCCCTAGTGGGGTAGGGCTCTGGAGAGGTGAGATTTTGGGACACATTGGTAAGGTTGTCTGCCTAAGAAAGTCAGGATGGCTTCATAGCAGCATCTGCAACTTGGTGGCTGAAAGATACAAGATACAAAGCAGGACAAATTGTTTAATAAACAGGAACCCAAAGGTAGGAATAGATCAAATGAAATTAGGGGTCTTTGACACTATATTGTTTTTTTAAAGAGAGACACCACAGTGCTGAAATGTCCTCCAGTGCTGCAGCAACTGAGTCTCAATTTTGTGTTGAGAAACAGTAGAAATGGTCTTGTAACTTGGATTTTTCTATTTACAAGTCTGAGTGTTTTTGTTTTTGTTTACTGTGCTTTTGTTATTTCTAGGGCTTCACTGCTCCAGGTTGATTTTCAGATAGATAGATGATTGGTAGATAGATAGGTAGATAGATGATAGATAGATAGATAGATAGATAGATAGATAGATAGATAGATAGACGACTACAGCACCAAATTACCTCCAATGTTGTGAGTGTTGAACTCAAACTTGGATATTACACCAGACAAAGCATGAGTAAAGTGTTTCTCTGGCTCCATACCTCAGTACTTTCCATTAACAGTGCCCCCACCCTCACCCTGACCGCACCAACTGAAATAAGAGGAAAATACCCTCTTTCTGAGTACCTGTCTGAGATGGGAACTGGATCAATGTTATCTTTGAAATCCTCTAAGCATTATGCTGTAAGGATTAAAAACTCATATGGAACTCTATGACTACTAGCTCATCCATCACATAACTCTTTTATCTGTAGATTATCATAAATTTTCCACATTATGGATGCTTGAAAGTTAATTTATTAAGTATAACAGTGCATGTACCACTTCACCCATTTTATACAGTTCAAATGACCCCTTTTGTTATAATGTTTTGCACCATTCACATTGATTATTAATGTTCCCAGGGAACTAATGATGACAACTGTCTCCAATTTTTTTTCTTAGTCACAGATGTACAGACCTGTAGCTTTGTGAATGAGCTCAGTGTCTTGTTTCTAGGAATGTAGCTGTGATAATTAAATGAGATGATTTATGACTATCTCTGGATAGTCTGTGACAAAGTAGATACTACCCAGGCTTACAATAATGGGCCATGGCATGATTTCAGTGATATGAATATCCTTCCTCTTGTTTTATGGATGTTTTAGTTTGTAAGTAGTTTCATTAAGGGCTGAATTTATCTCTTTTCAGAAAAACTGAAGTCTGGAGTAATGAAAAATTATCCCAGGCTGGAAGATGGTACACCAAGTACACACATTGCCAAGAGCAGGGACCTAAGTTCAAGTTCCTATTCCCCACTGCCGGGGTGGGGTAGTTTCAAGGTCTATAGGTGTCTATCTTTCTTTCTCCCTCTTTATCTCCCCCTTCCCTGTCAATTTCTCTCTGTCCTATAAAATGAACAAAAACAACAACAACAACAATACAAATAGAAAAAAAGAGGAGTAAATAGTTACCAGTATTATGGATTAGTAATGCTGGCACCAAGCCCCAGTGATAACCCTGTTAACTATATATATTCAGCTTCAAAATATAGCCCATATAGTATAATAAGACCACATATTTCTATATGCTATACTTATCAAGTAGATCACTATTCACAAGTTTTAATGGTTACATTATAGGATAAAATCCATCCTCACCACTAGTGTATACATGTCCTAAAATCATGAACTTTTCATAGGTTGTTCAGAAATAGGATAATTAATGCCTTTACTGAAACCTGGAGCATAGTACTTGCCTAATAAACATCTGTGAAATATAATAATAAATTAGTGATGACATGAAAATATTGATTCTTAGGTAGAGAATTTGCATAGGAAAAGCATTCTATTGCTATCTTAGAAACTTAGATTGCACTAGGCTAGAAGTAGACTTACCCTATGACCCTGCAATTCCTCTCCTGGGGATATATCTTCAGATACCCATCCAAAAAGATTTGTATATTCCTGCGTTCATAGCAGCACAATCAACATAGCTGTCTAACAACAGATGAGTGTCTGAGTAAGTTGTGGTATATATAAACAGTGGAATACTACTCATCTATTAAAGTGGTGAATTCACCTTCTTCACCTCATCCTGGATAGAGCTTGAAGAAATCATGTTAAGTGGGGGTGGAGCCAAGATGGCAGCTTAAAGACAACATTTGGCATGTGCTGTACAAGGAGGCTGCTTTAAACCTGGGAGTTTTGGGTGAGGGCTGGATTTCCAGGCCAGCAGTATGCAGGAGAAGTAGAACCAAGATAGAACCATATAACCCATTCTTAGGCTGGCAAGTGGAGGCTGAAAAGGAAAAAAGAGGCATGGAGTTGTGAGTTACACTCTTCCCTTCTGCACCACCCCCCAAAACCAACATCAAGGCCAGAGGGGTAAGGCAACCAGTTACAGACAAGAAGGCCCTCCTGTGGAGTTAATCTCATTAGCAAGATTCCAAGCTCAGCTGGGGAACATTTCCCAAGCCAAGGGTTTTGTTTGTTTGTTTGTTGTTTTGTTTTTTATCTTTACTTATTGGATAAAAACAGTCAGAAATTGAGAGGAAAGGGGAGACAGAGAAAGAGAGACAGAGACACTTACAGCACTGTTACACCACTCACAAAGCTTTCCCCCCTGGAGATAGGGACTGGGGGCTTTGAACTTGGGTCCTTGTTCACTGTAACATTTGTGCTGTACCAGGTATGCCAGCACCCAGCCCCCCCTTCTTTCCTTTTGAAGGGGGCTGGAACTCTATCTGAGTGGTTGACTTCCTAGACCAATCAGTGCCTCTGCTGGGGTTGTGAGAATAATGTCCTTAGGTTTCTCCTGGATCAATTTACCTATCTTTCTTTCTTGAGTTTGTTTTCTATTTGTTTAAGGGGGAGGTTGTACAACAAATCTGGAACCGTTTAATCTGCAGACATTTTTTTTTTATCTAACTCCCCCCTTTTTTTTGCTGTTGTCCATTTTCTCTTCTCTGGGTTGACCAAAATTAGCTGCTACTGTTTTTCTATTGACTGGTGATTGAGAATGCTCTCCATTGTGGGAGGAGATTGCTCTTCATTCTCTCTTTCTCCTCTTTTCTTTTTCTTTCCTTCTCTCTGATTTGGAAATCTATTTCCTTTTGCTGCTGTTTTTTTTTTTTTTTTTTTTTCCTGTATTCACTTGTGCTTGTTTGTGATTTATTATGTAGAAGAAGTCTGACTCTGAGTGGTTTCCCTCTCTACATCTCTTTTTACTTTTCTCTTCTTTTCCACTATCTCTAGAATTTATAGTTGATTGTTGAATTTTGCCATTTTGGTTTGGATTTGTTCTTGTTTTATTTTTGGAGTGAAATTGTTGCTTGGCTAACTGGTTTTCTTAGAAGTGCATTAATCTTTGCTTCTGTTGCTATTGGATTTTCTGAGGTTTGTGATTTCATTTGTGAAAGAACTTTGGTTTGGTGTGGCTTGTCCTCACACAACACAATAACTAAATTACAACAGACAGGACACAAAATGACAAAACACACCAATAAGAAAAGGTCAAATATAAAACAGTTAAATCAACTACTCAATGAATCAGAACAGAAGATCAGAAGAAATTCCAAGTAAGCCAGAAGTAACTAAAAATGAGGAAAACGTCCAAATAATTACTGATGCATTAATCACAGGAGTGAGGAAAACTTTTGAGGAAAAGGCTATAAGAAACAGGGAAATAATAGATGAGATCCTCAAAGAAAATACTACTTTCTTGAGGTAATTAGAAAGCTGAAATAGCTGAGATAAAAGTTCAGCTAGCAGAACAAGCTAATAGTGTGAATGAGCAAGGTAAAAATATAGCTGAGCTGAAGAAGGAAACTGAAGGAAGGGAGACCAGATTTAAAAAAGCAGAAAACAGAATTAGCCATAAAGAGGATGAGCTAGAGAAAGTTAAAAAGGATTTAAAAGAGCTAAAAAAAGACATTGAGAGACACTGAAAACAACTGAGACATATTGGATGTTCTCAAAAGAAATAACATGCATAATTGGCCTACCAGAGGAAAAAAGAGAGGAAGGTGAAGAAAGACTCCTAGAGGAAATAATAGAAGAAAACTTCCACATCCTATGCAACAGAAAGGACATAAAGATTCAAGAGGCCCAGAGAGTCCCAAACAGAATCAACCTATACCTGAAGACAGTAAGACACATCATAGTTACAACGGAAAGAAGTGAGGATAAAGAAAGAATCTTGAATGCTGCAAGAGAAAAACAAAAAGCCACATACAGAGGAAAACCCATAAGACTATCTGCAGACTTCTCCACACAAACCCTAATAGCCAGAAGATAATGGCAAGATATCCATCAAGCTAAGTTTGGAATATTGAACCAAAGTAAAAAGTTCTGAGGTGAGGGTAGATTTTCAGCTCCACTATAGGGGGTGGGAGTAGGGACACAGACTTTTGGTGGTGGAAATGGTGTTAATATACACTCCTATTAACTTATAATCACTATTTTATCAATATAAGTGAGAAAAACAGATTAAAGGTCTCAGAATTTTTGATGTAGAGACCCCAGTTCTGAGTATATATCCCTTCAGTTTAAGCACTTAATGTTTCAAATTGGTAACCTGATTGAAATTTAATGGTGGGCTTAAATTGTTTATACATTTCTAAAAATGACTACTAATTTGAAATATTACATCACCTATAGTCTTAGACAAGGGAGACCAGAAGCAACTGGTTGTGTCACTATATAAGATACAGCTATATGTAAGTAGCATTCAATGGTATAGATCATAGTAAGGTCTTGTATGATAAAGGAAATCCTAAACATGGGATTTTTTAAAGTAAACCAAGTTCCCAAATAACTTGGTTATAATAATAACTATCTATTGCCTTCCCAATGTAAAGCAGGAAACTTTACATTCTCTACAATACCCATATTTCTCCTAGTCCTAGAGACTCTGGGGTATAGATCATTTTCCTACACACTTCTCTTGATCCATACCATATGATACTACATCTGCTGAACTCAACCAGATCAATACAACTAGTA
Organism: Erinaceus europaeus; assembly: GCF_950295315.1. Classification (NCBI taxonomy): domain Eukaryota; kingdom Metazoa; phylum Chordata; class Mammalia; order Eulipotyphla; family Erinaceidae; genus Erinaceus; species Erinaceus europaeus. The sequence goes on along the minus strand of NC_080174.1, from coordinate 27,521,815 downwards.
CTGCCTCACCATGTTTTACCTTGGATCGTGCACAGATACACCAGGCATGGAAAGTTTACCCTTCAGCTCCAGTATTCTGCCACAAAGTTGGAGATGCTACCATGACACCAAAATGACTTCCTTGGATGGATGACCTCACAGATGTGCCCTGGAACACCACCTCCCCAGGCCCCTGCCCCACTAAGAATCTGGGATCATGGAGTGACCTGCCAACACCCATGTCCAACAGAGAAGCATATAAAGAAGCCAGACCTTCCACCTTCTGTACCTCATAATGATCCTGGGTTCATACTCCCAGAGGGATAAAGAACAGGAAATCTTCCAATGGAGGGGATGGGATATGGAACTGTGGTGGTGGGAATTGTGTGGAATTATACCCCTCTTATCCTACAGTTTCACTGACCATTATTAAATTAATAAAAAATCATGTTATGTGAGATAAGTCAGAAACAAAAGAATGATTATACGATGATAGATATCACTCATAGACAGAAATTGAAAAACAAGATCAGAAGGGAAAACCCTAAGCAGAACTTGGGCTGGAGATAATGTAATACACCAAAGTAAAAGACCCTGGGGTGGGGGTGGGGGGGTTCAGGTGTTGGAACAAAACTGGGAAATGCTATGCATGTATAAACTATAATAGTTTACTGTCAACTGTAAAACATTAATCCCTCAAGAAATAAATAAAAAAAGAACTAGACAAATAAATAATCAATGGAAGAAATTAGTGACAAGGGTTATGAAAAAGAAGTAAAACACTGAGGGGGTAGGAAGTGGCTCACCAGTTTCAGTGCCTACATTATAATGCTTGAAGTTCTGGGGTTGAAACCCTGGCCACCACATGAGAGCATCTCAGGGGGCGGGGGGGTTCATGAGCAGTGAAGTGGTGCTATAATATCTCTCTTCTCTCTAGCTCTCCTGACTCTCCATGTGTCTCTCATACTTTAACAAAACAAGAAAAAATATCAGTAAATGACAACCAGGAGCAGTGGAACTGTGCACTAAGCAGTTGGATATTTAATCCAAGAATGTACCACAAGGAGATAAAAAAAAGTTATTAGTATATAATTAGTTGCTAATTAATTGATTTTCTTATTATTATGTTTTTTTAATTTATTTTATTAGAGATTTAATAATGGTTTACAAGACAATAAAAATATAATGTATGTAAAGTTCTACCTGGCACCCCCTACCACAGTTCTGTGTCTTTCCTCCACCACGCTTCTTCCTGCTCTACACCCTTCCTCCCAAGGATAACCACCATAGTTTTCACAAATTCTTAGCTACAGTTTAACATTATTGTTTAATTCACCTAATATGCTTTAATTATTTTATTGCACATCAGTAAAATCATACAGTAGTTGTCTCTCAATGAAATACAGGTCATTCCGTATCAAATATAAACTATAGCAACAAAAGTGCTTGAACACAAACACCAAAATGAAGAAACTCAAGATGTCAAATATAAGAAGAATAAGAAAAACACTATAAGAAATATTAAAAATTACTAGAGAGAAAAATGACATAATTTAACAACACATAGAGGACTGTATGCTTACAAATGTATTATATACAAAAGTTTTATACATATAATATATATTATATATAGACATATCAAAGAGAGTTTTCCATAAGCTGTTCTTATCTCATCATTCTGTTCTTGATGATTTTCTATTCATTTCTTCCTCCTCTTTCAAACTATAAAATTATTTCATATTTCTATGGTGTGTGTTTCTGTTTTCCTGTATATCACCTTGTTGAGAGTTAAATGTTCCTTGTTCCTTTCTCTGTGTCACTTCTTTCAATAATCCTCACAACACAGGTCTAGTAATGGCAAAATCCTTTAGTTTTAGTTTTGACTGCTCATTCATATTTGAATAATAGTCTTTTAGGGTAAAATATGTACAAGTGGCAGTTATTATCTTTTAAAATCTCAAATACATGATTCCACTCCCTCCTGGTTTCCATTTTTCCTACAGAAAAATCAGATGCAAGTCTGACTGTACTACCTTTATAAGTCACTTCTTTTCCATAGCAGCTTGTAAATTTTTTTCTTTGGGTTTGAGTTTTGGTAGTCTTGGTGTAGATCTACTTGGGTTTAGAAATTTGGAAGTTTTCTTTGCTTCCTGAACATCTGTATCCTTACCACATCTCTGATTTGTAAAATGTTCTGCTATTATTTTTTTAAATATGGTTTCTGTTCCTTATTTTGCTCCTCTCCTTCTGAGACCCCTATAATTGTGATATTTGGTTTTCTGAGGGAGTCGTCAATCTCTTGAAGAGTTGCCTCACATGTCTTAAATTTTGTTTCTCCTAATTTGATGTCAAAGATTGTGGTTAGTTAGTTTTCTATTTCTGATGTTCTCTCTTTTATATGTGTAAATCTGCTTCCTTGACTTGATCTTTGAGACTGGAATCTATTAAAAAAATGTCCTTCATACACTGTAACAAACTTTGTTGTCAAGTTTTCCACTTTCTTGTCAAGTGAATCTTTAGAGTCATAGATTTCTTCCTTAATTTTTCCATATTGATTTGAGAGCTTTGTATTTCTTCAATTTTCCTCACAGTTCCTCACAAGTATTTCTTAAGCTCTTTCTCTGATAGCTCTCCTGGATTTACATCATTAAGTTTCTGTGCTTCCTCTTGGTTTACAGAAGCAGTGTTTTTCCAGTTTTACCCATCTAGTTTTGGTTTCTGTTATTTTCCACAAGTGGTGCTAGGTTCTACATTATATGTGAGTTGTGGCAATAGGGAAAGAACTTTTGAAGTGACTTAGTCTTTTGTGCCTAATTTACCTTAAATAGAGATCTAGTCTGGAGGGTTAGGGAATATCCCCGACCTCCTTCTCTTCCAAGATTGATCCCTGAATGTAGGAACTCTACTGTGCGGTAAAAGTCATTTTTATTTTTTAATTAAAAATTTTTAATTAAATTTATTTATTTGTTGTATAGAGACAGCCAGAAATCAAGAGGAAGGGAGAGACAGAGAGGGAAAGAAACAGAGACAACTACAGCCCTGCTTCACCACTGGCAAAGCTTTCCCCCTGCAGGTGAGGACTGGGGGCTCAAACCCGGGTCCTTGCACATTGTAACACGTGCATTCAGTCAGGTGTGCCACCACACAGCCACAAAGTCACTCTTCTTATATGCTGGCAAGTCTGATCCTGATCACCATGGTCTCTATGGCAGCTGGGCCAGTTCACAGTTTGATAAGTTTCCTTGATGCCACAGGGTACCATGTTCCATCCCCCAGTTCCCTGGAATTTGCTTGGAGCCTATGGCTTCTATAGCTCTAAATAGCAATCCAGAACTCCTTTTAAGCCACATAGGCCCTTTAAATCTGCCATGTATATTTGAAATAATTTTTAAAAAATTAAATAGTGACTTATATGACTACAAATTGATAGGAGTGTACATAAACACCATTCCCACCACCAAAAGACTCTGTCCATTAGCCCCCTCCCCACCCCCCGCCCCATGAAGCTGAACATCCACCCTCACCTTCCACCCAGGATTTTTACTTTGATGCCCTACTACAAATTTAGTCAGATCCTGCTTTGAGTTTCCCTTTCTGTTATTCTTTCTCAACTTCTGTTTATGAGTGGGACCATCCCATACTTGTCTTTATCTTTCTGACTTAGCTCACTTAACATAATTTCTTCTAGCTCCATTTGAAATTATTTTAAATATGACACCCATCAGCAATGTGTTGCCTTGTCACTGCTTGAATTCTTCTCTCTTTCCCTTCCTGCTCCTGCTGTCCACATGCAATCACCAACCTTCAGACAGCGATTCAGATTCCATTCTTCACCAGAAATCTCAGCTGTTCTCTGATGAAATTTTTGAGTTATTTTATTGTAAAATTTGTTTTCTAGGAGACAGCCAATTTTTCATGACTCGATTGCCAAAGCTTCATCCCAAAAGTCTCTATATATTTTTCCCATCAATTTATCACTATAGCTCATCATGTATAGGATAGTTCAACTTCTCCCAGTGGCCAACTTTTCCCTTTTCTTCTTTGATAAAGGGTGAAGAAGAAAGAGGTAGCACTTAGGATCATATATAAAACTGATTAATAGATATATGTGTTAAGTAAATTATGGTACAAGGAAATATATATATATATATATATATATATATATATATATATATATATATATACCTGTTTACAAAAGGATGTCTAGGGCTGGGAGATAGTTCATCTTCTGGGCCATGTATCTTATTATATGTAAAGTGACAGGATTAAGTTCTGGTGCCACCCCAGAGGGTGTCAGGGGAAGTTACACAGAGTATGATTTGCATACATTTTCATTTTTCTCTCTCCCTCAATTTATCTGAAATTAAAAAAAAGAATTAATGAATGAATGAAAAAGAAAAAAATATCAGCAGGATGGAATCACTCATGTGTGAGACCCTGGGTGGAATAAGCAAGCAAACAAGCAAGCAAGCAAGCAAACAAGAGGAGAACTGGCTCTCAGAGTTCATTCTCTAAAAGAGCAAATAAACCAGGGGAAAAGAATGAGAAACTAAACAATACAAAAATCAAGAGTTTAAAAAAATCAGTGATAAATTTTAAAACTAAAATTATTACTTCATTATTAGTTTCATGCTATTGTTTATAAATCTCATAAATTTCTCAGTATTTTTAACAGTCGTGCGGTTAATGATGAACAAAGCATGACATCCTGGCAATCAAAGTAAAAGATAATCCCTGAACTAATCTTGGCCTAGAGCAAGGCCAAATCAGAGTCAATGAGAGGCAAACACATGTGGGACACACTGAAAATAGACTCAGAAAGCCAGTCTGTTAAAATGAAGAATATAAAAGAGACCCTCAGCTGACTGAGCAAAGGGAAGACTGAAAATAGCAACATTTTCAGAACTGCTGACATTGTTTCCCCAAAGATGTGTTATCATTACATGGAGTTTAATTTTTATTTGAACTAATAACCTAGCGAAAATCACATTAGATGTTAGGTCTCTGGTATATGCAATTAGTCCATAACTCTAAAATGATGATAATCTGAACTGGTGAGATAGCTCACCTGGAAAGGCAACTGCTTTATCATATACCTAGGTCTAAGAACAACCCCCAACTAACCTGGGGTAAACTTTGGTATTATGGTGTCTTTCTTTATATATATATATATATATATATATATTTTTTTTTTTTCCCTTTTGTTGCCCTTGTTATTTTTTATTATTGCTGTAGTTATTATTGTTGTTGTTATTAATGTCATCATTGTTGGACAGGACAGAGAGAAATGGAGACAGGAGGGGAGACAGAGAGGGGGAAAGAAAGATAGACACCTGCAGACCCACTTCACAGCCTGTGAAGTGACTCCCTTGCAGGTGGGGAGCCAGGGGCTTGAACAAGAATCCTTACACTGGTCCTTGCGCTTTGCACTATGTGTGCTTAACCTGCTGTGCTACTGCCCGACTCCCTATGGTGTCTTTCTCTCTCTTCCTCTATTACTGTCTACTAGAAAAAGTCAATCAGTGGTGAAGCCCTGACGAAATGAAAATGATGACAATCTCTTTTTTTCAAAATGATCGCATGATTTTGATCTGTACTTGTGATAACTACAACTGACTTAACTATGTGCTCACGGAACTAAGGGCAAGTCTAATATCTTTAGTGATGGCCCTGGAACTGCTGAATAATGACGGACCAATAGAAGGCAAGATGATGTGGGCTAATTTCATTCAAATGAGTATGTGTTGGTAGTCTCTTAGAGATAATACTTAAATGCTACAGAGAAAGGCAAGATTCAGAAATGATAAATCATCTGGTAAAGTTTTTGAAGTATTACAGTATTAATAGATGTGGCCTTTTGTTTGAATTAAAACAGTGACTTAAATGCCCTCTTTTACTAATATTTATCTTCAGGTTATTGAGATTTTTTTTCTCTCTAATAAAGAGTTTGCAAAAAATGTTGCTCTTGTGAAGTTAACGTTGTCTCAGTTAACACAACTCTACTAAATCACAAAGAAAGCAAAAAAGGATTGAGAAATTAATGCAAAGTGGTTACACAGATTATAGTGTTGGTAAATAATCCTGTAGGTGGGAAAATGACAGTGGCAGACTATAAATGCCAAAACATTTCCCAGAAAAATCCAATTTTATATGATTTTATTGTAACTTTAAATCTTACAGTTATCATCTATAGTAAAAACAAGTGATTAATAGTATTTGTTTCTGTGGTTCTGTATAGATAGAATTAAAAACTGACTCTTAAAAAGCTTAGAAGTTACTTTTTAACTTCTACTTTACCCATTAAGTTGTCTATATCTTTCCTTTGTTCACTTTGCTCATGATATTCTGGCAATTATGCCAGTACTGCATTACAGCATATTGTTTATATTCAAAGGAACATTGGTCCCTTTGGTGAGTAAAAATGTATATTTAAATAGAGCAATAAAATTCAGGATGCTTCTAGTAAATAAAAATTGTTAACCTGTACTAGCTTTAAAATATTATCATTCTAAAATGATTTATCTCCTATTTTCTTATTTGTGAGAGCTAGGCACCAGATAAATCATATTATATATTAGTAATGTCTTGTTTTGCTCCATTTTCTTGAAGAATTATATTTAAATAAGTCTTTGTCATTTGAAAAAGCATGCCATCCATCAAAATAAGGCTATCATTCTGAAATGTTGTCATTTTTTGACATGTACCAATGTGCCATAAAGTAGTGCTGACAACTCCATCTTAGCATTCCACTAATCTTATGGAGATATATCATCAGAAAACCACACAGTCTATATCCGGAATTTGACAAAACTGAAATATGGCCTGCCAGCCACAGATAAGGTTTTGTAATGTTAGTCTTTTAAAAGATGATAACAGAAACAAGGATCAAATGCATGTAGACCCTCACCTTTGGACACCTGCTGTTTTTGAGCTATCTTTGTCAAACAGATAAAAGATACTGCCTTTTGGTTACTCTTCATAGTCTGGATATGTGGAGTGTAATACAGCATGAAAACACTGGGTAGACACAGTGTGAAATTCGCTTCAAAGAGTGCTAGAATTGAGATACAATGGAAACAGCACCTCCCCATGAATTAGGAACATTAGAATGGGACAGCCAGAGAGCTGAAAGATGGAGACAAATGCCATCCTAAAATGGGCAGCTGTGGCTCAAATAGAAACTCCACAGCATTTCTCCATTGTTCCTTCTCCTCTTCCACTTCTTTCTTTTCCTTCTACTTTTTTTTTTTAATTCCCCAAGTATTTTGGGACTTTGAGCTGTTCTCAATTTTATATGGTCAATTTCAATAGATAGGAAACAAAACCTCATTATGTCGGACCTAAACCAAAGGATTTCTTAAAGACTCTTAAAAATATAAGCAGAATGATGACAGATACTACCTTTAAGACAGAATTTATAATTATTTGCTTCTTAATGGTTCCTCCCCCATGCCATCCATTTTCGAACAAAGCTGAGTTTATGGCCATCATACGAGATTACATTCCCGTGCAGTTGCAGTGTTTCTCCTATAATGATTTATTTAAAAGAGCTTCACCGTGATAGCTTTCCAACTTTGTTCCTTCCTGTATATCACTGTTTAGGGTCAAAAGCTGGGAAAAGGGCTGGTCCCTAAGGTCTAACATATTTCACCAGTGGAGACTCTGGCTTTTCACTTCTCTTTCTCTCCTCATCACTTTATGCTTAAAGAAGAACAGATGTGGAAACGTTTAGAAAAAGACTAATTGAATTTCACATAACACAATTTAACATTGTTTGAGGAAGTACCTAAATCAACAGCACATTTTCCAAAGTCCCAGCCTCGCCTAATTAGAACACCAAACGTGTGACTAATTGGCCACACTTCGACCAAAGGTTCTGTAGCAGATGAGCTTTCACCTACCCCCCTTGCCCATCAGAGGCCAGTGGTTTGACTTTGAGGTGCAGTGAGGCAGTTGCTCTAAATGAGCTGGGCTGAGCATAATGGGGAGACCCCAGCCATGGCCAAGAACAAATCCATATGAAACAGGAGAGAAATTAGAATGTTTACACGGTGGCAGCACACAGAGAATTACCAGGAGATTATCAGTACATAAATTAAGAGATACTTGGGGCTTTGTAATTGGGACAGCTAATAGTCTGTACTTTATCATTTCGGCTCCAGGGTCTTAGAACTTGACATCTAATTAAAGTATCATCTAATATCATCAGCAAAGGCTCCGTGTAGCCTAGCTGCTCCCCATCAGCTGATCTCATGTTTGCAAGCAACAGGAGGCTTTCTTTCTTCCTCATTTTCTTTTCTTATGGTGTACAGTAGAATGTATGTGAATAAGTGGGTATAATAGAGTAATGAGAGAGGATGATTCTGAGCTCTCTGATACTGTGAAACCCTGAAAGTTTTGCTTAGCCAAAAATGTCTTCCTATTTTCTCCTCCTAGGCATAAAAACCCACTGAACTAGAGGAACTAGAGTGACTTTAAAAGTCACTTAGTACAACATTCACATTTTATAGACAAGGTTTCTGAAGCCAAGAGAGGTGAAGTAATTTACCTAGAGCCACACATCTCTTTCCTGGCAGACTTTTGACAAGAAATCAAATTTTGTGACATCTACCTCCAGTGTCATTTCACACTTCCTCTTTCATGCTCTAGCTGATGTTAAATGAATAACCAACCATATTGCATGGTCTCAAGATAACCTGATAATAGGAGTGTTGGTTGGATACAGCACATTTACATAGCAAAGGATTTACCTGATGGTTATTTATAGCATTTTTACTTAATTACATTATATAGTGCCTATAATTATAATGATTTCATAAATGAAATATTCACTGTCCGTGTGCTAGAGGAACTTGTACAGCATTTTAGTTTTTCAAATGTAAAACTTGGCTTCTGAGTAATTTATTGTCTAAAAGATCTGAACACAATATAATAAATATTGACATCTGGAAGAAAATGATGAATCTCTTTCTGTATAATGAAAAATGAGAGTGAATCCATTCTTTGACAGAAACACATTTTTAAAAGGACAGACTCTAGACTCAGCCTAAATAGAAATACCACTCATATTGATATTATGTTTAGGAAATTTGTGTTTTACACTCATTAAAAATAAAGCAATCTGTCTTTTAACAATAAAATATATTTTGAAAATCAATGATCTAGCAAGTTTCATACATTATCAATATGTGGTATGTTGGTGAAATGTTTCCCCAATTTCCCCTTACTATACAGACTTCTGATTTTTTTTTTTCCTCCAGGATTATTGCTGGGCTCAGTGCCTGCTCCATTAGTCCACCGCTCCTGGAGGCCATTTTTCCCCCTTTGTAGCCTCATTGTGGTTACTATTGCCATTGTTGATGTTGTTCATTGTTGGATAGGACAGAGAGAAATGGAGAGAAGAGGGGAAGACAGAGAGGGGGAGAGAAAGAGAGACACCTGCAGACCTGCTTCACTGCCTGTGAAGCGACTCCCCTGCAGGTGAAGAGCCGGGGACTCGAACTGGGATCCTTACGCCGGTTCTTGCGCTTTGTGCCACATGTGCTTAACCCACTGCGCCACTGCCCGACCCCCCAGACTTCTGATTTTTTAAAAAATATTTATTTTATTTATTTATTCCCTTTTGTTGCCCTTGTTGTTTTATTGTTATGGTTATTATTGTTGTTGTCGTTGTTGGATAGGACAGAGAGAAATGGAGAGAGGAGGGGAAGACAGAGAGGAGGAGAGAAAGATAGACATCTGCAGACCTGCTTCACCGCTTGTGAAGCGACTCCCCTGCAGGTAGGGAGCCAGGGTTGGAACCGGGATCCTTATGCCGGTCCTTGTGCTTTGCGCCACCTGCGCTCAACCCGCTGCGCTACAGCCTGACTTCCCAGACTTCTGATTTTAATACTCCCTTTCTCTAGAATTTTTTTGGTTGGTGAAAAGTCAGGCAGAAACGTAAGATAGCACCTTCAAAAGAAAATTATGGTTATTAGAGAAAGTAAAAATATTTCTTTGATCAGCTACAGCTTAGACTATTCCTTGCTTCTGTGTGTCTCCATGAATAAAGACAAATTATCATTGAACAGAATATTTAAACATGATTTCTTCTATATGCCAATGCAAATAAGGTCATAGACTTACACTTTCTTAAGTTTTAATGAAAGCTTTAGGAAAGTGGAAATGAAGTTAGTAAAAGAAGCAAAGATCAGATGTGAAAAAACATATCCTATATGTTTCATTAACCATGAAAGTTCCTCATTGATTAGTCACTTAGCTCAGATATGATATAGTACTGCCCCCACTTTTTTTTTTTTTGTATTGGTGAAAAAGCATGTAAACAAGAGTGATTTTGACACTGGTGGGCACTGAGAGAACGATCAGATACTACAACCAGAACTACAGGTTTTGTCTTTCTAATAAAGAGAAGGGTTAGCTATGGGGTATTTGGACCGACTGTGTGATGTGACCCAGTCCACGAAAGAGGTGTATATACTGTTTGCATGGAATCAGCCTTGGGAAAGTTCTTTCAACTCCATTTGCTTCAGACTTTAAGCACAAATGAACAAATGGACTGTGGCATGATTGTGTGTCAGCATGGTGGATTTTAGCCATTTCTCTTCTTTTGCCTGCATTCACCACGGCCAAATGGACTGTTGGGTGGTCAGAATTTGTCATGAAGATAGACGGCCACTGGGAAACAGTGTTGATGGGTCTTCCGGGCTGTGATCCAAAGCTGTAATTCATGTAGAGGAGTGCTGTGTGACCATATGTAACATGGTGGCAATAAAGTTTTTTTTCTTTCCTTTAAAAAATTATCTCATTGATATATAAACTGAGAAAGCACAAAATATTTCAACCTTGTATGGAGAAAGAACATTTAAATACAAACAATTACTGATATATGTATTTCCTCATTAAACAGAAGCGATCAATGATTATCTTTAACATTTGATGAATGGAGATAAAGATTTTAAGTTTATTTGTAGACAATACAGGAATGATCATTTATTTACATTAAGTCAATAATCTGAAATTATGATTTAAGGAGACACAGTAAACACTATATATTAGTCACTGTAAACTAATATTTCTCAAATAATTCCATATAAACTATGTATGTACATTTGGAATGAGTTATTTAGTTCATATAACAAATCAAAGAGGAACTAATGGATCAAGCATACATATAATAAGACACATTTATTTTCTTTTAATTTTTTTAAATCAACTTATAGAGAGATCATAAGACTTTTATACTGTATTAGGGAAGTGTTTAATAGATGCTTATAGTTCAGTTGTTAACATGTGTACAATTTCTGCAAAACACTCTCACCATCAAAGTAGGCCCCTTTTCATTAATGTGCACCAGGATCCCAATGTCCTCTCTAGCCTCTCAACCCCCTTTGTCCCTAGGGGCCTTTGCTATAGTGCAATGCAGCATATCCAGTCTAAGTTTCACCTTGTTCTTTCCTTTGTTTCCTTGAATAAAATACTTTTTCTACAGAGACTAAGTCCCCCAGTGAAAATGAATGAAAAATCCAGAACTTCTTTATCTTGCACTTTATTTTCTTCCCCTACTTTCCTTACACATATCTAATCAATACTGTACTCTCTTGTGTAATTAGTTTCTTATTTCTTTCAAAGAATACACCTTTTAGAGAGCAATGACAAAAAGACATGTCACAATTAGATACATATAAATAGAAACACGTATTTTCCTTTATTTCCTTCTATCAGGACACATCAGTAATATATGCTTTGTGCCACTTTCATATCAAAGTAGACTATTTTTAATTAAAACCTGGGTCTCCTCTGAACTATGATGACTAGACCAGACCAAGGACTGCCACATCATTTTTCTCCTCATTATCACCTCGTTAAGATCCCAGAACATGCCTAAGAGGCAGGGGGTTGCTTAACAAGGTGATAATGAGGAGAAAATGTCTCCAGCCTCTTTGGGGGCACAGCCCTTGCCAGGTCTGAGGATGGCAGATGAGGTTGGACTATAGCAGAATACACTTTTGTTATTAAAATGTCCTCTGAGTAGGATGGGCTATTTTAAGTTATATCGGGTTTTCTTCCCATTGTCATTGGTAAGTGAAGGTGAGAAAAATAAATAATAGAAAACGGGTTTTGACTTAGAGGTAGAAATTGCAAGTTTCTTCATTATTTTTTATTCATTTGCTTATTCTTAATAATATGAATCTTGATACATACTTAAGTCTGACTTAAGTCTTCTTCCAATTAAAAGACTATTCTCTGGTCTTTCATAAATCAAGAAGTACATGTAGATATGCTTGACCAATGATAGTTATTTAGAGAGAGGGAAAAAGTGAGAGAGAGAGAGAGAGAGAGAGAGAACCACTCACTCATAATCCAACCTAGGAGATCATGAATGCAAGGTGGGGAGCCAGGGGGCTAGAACCAGGATCCTTACCCCAGTTGGTCGGTGAGATTTGCACCACGTGCCCTTAACCTGCTGCTACTGCCCGGACCCCAAGTCAGTAGTTTTTATATGTGATGGGTGTTTGATACAAGAGCTAAATCCAAGAATGTTAACCACATTAGGAAATATTAACTTTGTGGTTTTGTGTTGCTATACTTAGAGTATAATCCAGAGTATAATCCCCTTTATCCTCAGTATTTAGCTGTAAACTAATTCAGGGAATCTGGGAGCAGTGCTGCCTCATGTCAGTATATTCAAGTCAAGTTTAAATAATCAGAATTTTGTCATCAGGACAGTAAACACAGTTACTATTAGATTTTAAACTGTCTGTGCTTATAATTTAGTAAGTATGCTAAAACTGAAAGTACTCAGTAATTGAAAATGAAATTCCTAATGGTGTCATTATTAAAATTATTTACTGTTTCAATGCTCTTGTGTTTCTATTGTACTTATATGTTAGAAATACTATATACTTAATGTTACTGAGCACTCCTTCCCATATTCTGACTTAGCAATATGACATAAACACCTTGAAATCAAGAACAGTGACATCTTGATTACTGATATTAGCAAATACCACAAATGAGAACTTAATGCTTGCTTTGTTGACTGTGTCTACTTAAGTGATAAGAAAATGTCAGTAATACAGTTAACTTTAAAAGTGTGTCATGTCTAGTGCTGAAAACACAAGAAGTTTCTATGTAATAAACATCACATGTATAATGTTACATAGGTTAGATGTCAATTTAGTGTAACTATTTTATTGGGTTGAGATGCAACTTTATGTGCAAAACCATAGTAGGATTGCAACTAGACTTTGGTTACAAATAACAGGATTTCAGTAGAAATTTATGAAAGCACTCTGTAAGAATCAATTTACAATGAAGAATATTTCATTTTATAATTATTTATAAATTATGAACTTTAAATTAGTAAAATTTGTAGTAAGCTCATATGCTCACATTTTTTTCAGAGAGCCAATTCTATAAAATTTGTTATATCACCACTTTAAAATAAAAAGTATATTATTTCCCCATTTCTTTATTACCACATGTTCAACTGATTACAAAATCCTCTAAATTGTACAAAATAATTTATTTATTTTTATTTTAATGGAAGATAGATCAGTGGATAGAGAGCACACTGCTCAGCTTTGGTTTATAGTAGTGCTGGGAATTGAATCTGGCACCTCAGAACCTCAGACAGGAAAATCTTTTTTCAGGGCCAGGTGGTGGCACAGCGGGTTAAGCGCATGTGGCACAAAGCTCAAGGACCGGCCAGTTTGAGGCCCAGGCTCTACACCTGCAGGGGAGTCTCTTCACAGGCTGTGAAGCAGGTCTGCAGGTGTCTTTCTCTCCCCCTCTCTGTCCTCGCCTCCTCTCTCAATTTCTCTTTGTCCTATCCAACAACAACAACAATAATATTAAAAACAACAAGGATAGACAACAAGGGAAACAAAAGGAAAAGGTGGCCTCTAGGAGCAGTGGATTCGTGGTGCAGGCACCGAGCCCCAGCAATAACCCTGGGGGCAAAAAAATTAAATAAATAAAATTTTAAAAAAGAAAGTATTTTTGCATTAATATTATGCTATCTCTCCATCTCAGAATCCTTTAAACTTTAAAGCAGAGATATCATTGAACCTATGTAGTTTAATACACTCTACAGTTACTGCTATAGGTTAGGCCATTGACATTTGTCATCTGTCTGATTGCTTCTACTTTTGTACTCTTCCAGTTCAAACTCCTTACTAATACCACGATGGTTCTTTGACAAGCAAATATACTTCTAAAATTCAGCTATTTAAATGATTCACAGGTTCTCAGTGATCTAGAGGATATTATCTTATCTACTATGTATGATTCAAACTCATGACACATCCCTTCAATCATTCCATATCTCTACTTTCTTCTTTCATGTTGCCATTAAGATTGACACATATTTGGTACATTTTATTTCAATCTTTTGTTTGGAGATCTTCATAAAATAATAAAGTATCTTATAAGCTGAACTTCGCTATCTTATATTTTATGCACTTAGTCCAAGTAACTGACATATTAGTCATTCAAAAAATATTCTAATTAAGTGAAACAAAACCTACCCTAACTACCAAATGGTTCTGTAAAGTTTTTATGCCATTGTATATTCCCAACTTCTCCAATGATTGTCACTTATCATTGCTTGTTAATTACAGTCATACTGGTGGTTAAAATTGAAGTTTCATTGTAGTTCAAAATTGCATTTTTCTAATGGTTAATACTATTGAATATCTATTAATGTACTTGAATGAACACTTTGTATATCTCTTGAAAAGGAAGTCTAATGTCATTATTTTGCACATAACTACCCAATGAAAGTACCATTTGTTAAGGATAAATATTTCTCCATTGAATATTTTGATACTTACAAATGTAAAAGTTTGAATTTTAGACCCTTAAATATCTTCAATTAATATATATATATATATATATATATATTCAACTTTTATGTCATCGTGAATAATTTCTTGAGTAATTTTCAAACCTAGGAATTGTTGGAGACAAATCGATCTTTGTGTTCAAGATCATTTTGTCTATTCTGAATTTCTAGCACTTTCACATGAATTTTGATATTTTACTTACTTAGCTACTTACCCATTTTGTGAGAAAAGATGCCATTATCACATGTGGTGACTTGGATCAAAGCTGGAGCCTCATGTTTACAAACCATATATTCTATTTGTGGAGTTATTTCCCTGGATGTTCCAGATGAAATTTAGTCAGCTTATGAAAAACGTCACCTGATGGGTTTTGTGTGAATCTGAAGGTCATTCTGGAGAATGCTGTCATTTTAATAATATTAAATCTTCTGAGCCACGAACATGGAATGTTCCCCAATATAAGTTTTTAATTTCTTGGACTAGTGTTTTATAGTTTCCATTATAAAATTCTTTCACTTAAAACTTTATTCTGAAATTTTTGTTCTTTTGAATTTATTGGGAGGAGAAATGTTTTTGATTTCACTTTGGGATGTTTATTGGTAACTAATTTATAGACATTTACATGAAATATATAGAATATATAGATATCTAATTGTTTTTTCTGTGTTTATCATGAATCCTGTAGCATAAATAAACTCATTTACTAAGAGGTTTTCCAGCCTATTTCTTAGGATTTTTCTATATTAGCTAACCTCATTCTGTCATCTGAAAATAGAAAAACAATATTCCTTGTCATGTATTGCTTGTTGAGTTTTTTTTTCCTGATAATGATATGGTGTTGACTTTTCCAAGTGCTTTTTTGTTCTACTATAGCATTATGTAGCAACTGATTTATTTATGTTAAATCAGCTTTGCAGTCCTGAAGCATGTTGCTGAAATCACTGTGCTAATAATTTCCTGAAGTTTTTGGCTCTGTTCATAAGGGATATTTGTCTATTATATTCTTTTATTAAGATTTCTTTGGTCTGGTTTGGGGGCTGGTTTAATGCCAGCTTCACAGACTGTAGAAGGGAGTGTTTCCTGTCCTATTATGAAAGATTGCATTAACTCATTCTTAAATATTTGTATTTTTTTTATTGTCACCAGGCTTAGCACTGGGGCTTGGTACTAGTACTGTGAATACACAGCTATTAGTGGACATTTTTCCTCCCTCCCCATCACCCCCTATTTTATTTGGTAGGATAGAGAGAAATTGAGAGGGGGGAAGAGATACAGAGGGAGAGAGAAAGTTGGACAGAGTTGCCTCACCACACTTGAAGCTTCCCCCCGTAGGTGGAGAGTTGGGACTCAGTGCCTGCTCCTTCTGCAAGATGTACCAGGTGCACCACCTCCCAGTCCCCTATTTGTTGTATTTTAACATTTAAAGTATCTCTTCAGCTATAGAACAACTCAGATTTCTATTTCTTCTTGTTTCAGTTACAACAATTTATGGTTTATTTTAATTAATTAATTAATTAAATTTTAACACCAGGGTTATCACTGGGGCTTGGTGATTGCATGATGAATCCACTGCTTCTGCTGGCTCTTTCTTTCTTTCTTTCCTCTCTTCCTTTTTTTCTTTTAAAATTTATTTGATAGGACAAAGAGAAGTTTAGAGAGGGAGAGAGTTTGAACACAGGTCCTTGATCATGGTAACTTGTACACTCTTCCAGGAATACCACCATCTATCCCAGGGAAGGTAGATTTTCAGATAAAGAACTTTTAAATTTTGAGATGTCAGGGACAGGAGATAGCTTACCCAGTGAAGTGTGTGTTTGCCATTCAAAAAATCTCAGTGTTGAATGGGAGCATCAAAGCACTGAGGGAATTACATGCCTCAGGCATGCTGTGGGAGGGGGGGATATTGGCCAACATCTCTCTCTCTCTCTCTCTCTCTCTCTCTATATATATATATATATATATATATATATATACATACATATATATTATTAGGATATAATATATAACATATATATTATGTTATACAGTAGGTAGTAGTATACATGCATGGGATCCTGACAACACACACACAAAATGTTGTGTGAGAGTTATAGCATTCAAACTCTAGGGGAAAATTGAGGTCAGTAATTTTTCACCTAACTGTGGGTTGCTGGGGAGAGAAGGGGGGGGGGGCTCATGCCAAGGCTATCCTGAGTTTTTTCTACACATTTAAGTCTTTGCTTGTATTCACATGCTTGATATGTAGGATTTATTCAGCCAGTTTTTTTTTTCAGAGTATGCTATTCATTACATAACTGTAGCTTTGACATTTCTGTGGAAGAACATGAATTCAGGATATTCTTTTTTATTTATTTAGTCCCTTTTGTTGCCCTTATTGTTTTACTGTTGTAGTTTTATTGTTGCTGTTATTGATGTCATTGATGTTGGATGGGACAGAGAGAAATAGAGGAGGGGAAGACAGAGGAGGGGAGAGAAAGACACCTACAGACCTGTTTCACCGATTGTGAAGCGACCCCCCCCCCCCGCAGATGGGGAGCCGGGGGCTCAAACAGGGATCCTTACGCTGGTCCTTGCACTTTGCACCACGTGCGCTTAACCTGTTCTGCTACCACCCGACTGGGAATTCAGGATATTCTTATGCCACCAACTCAGAACTGTAATCCTAATGTACATTTTATATATTTTCATTTGCATATATAATGTAGGCTTGATTTTCTATCAACCACTTTACCCTTTTATTCATCTTTTACAATGTTCTTTTGTAATTAGGGCTATATTTTCAATTGTAACTATGTATATTATATATAGTTAGTAATTTTTCAATTTTACTTCTTGAATTATTTCTTTGTTCTGGTTTTGGTACTTCCAACATACAACTTAGCTTATTAGAATGTACTTCAGGGTGGTGGGTGGTAGTGTAGCAGGTTAAGCACAGGTGGCAGGAAGCACAAGGGATGGCATAAGAATCTCCATTTGAGCCTGGGGCTCCCCACCTGCAGGGGAGTTGCTTTACAAGCAGGTCTGCCATTGTCTATCTTTCTCTCCCCTTCTCAGTCTTCCTCTCCTCTCTCCATTTCTCTCTGTCCTATCCAACAAGGATGACATCAACAACAACAATAATAACTACAACAATAAAACAATAAGGGCAACAAAAGGGAAAAAATAATGATAGAATGTAATTCACTTGGAGTAGGGCACCAAAGTAAAAATCTCTCGGTGAAGGGTGAGAGTAGATGTTCAGCTTCACTGGGGGGAGTACGGAAGGGGAGAAAGGGGGAAGGAAGGGGGGATGGGGAGGAAGGTGGAGGGGAAGAAGGAGGAGAAGGGAGGAAGAGGGAAGGGGCAGAAAGAGGGAGAAGGGAGGAAGGTGGAAGGAGGAGAAAGGGGGAGAGGGCAAGAAAGAGGGAGAGGAGAGGAAGGAGGAGGAAGGGGAGAGGGGGAGGGACACAGGCCTTTGGTGGTGGGAATAGTATTGATGTACACTCCTATTAACTTGTAGTTTCATAAATCTCTATATAATTAATATGAGATGGGAAAAACTGATTGAATGTCTCAAACTTTTTAATGCACAGAACATAGACTGAGTATATGTGCCTTCAATCTAAGCACTTAAGACTTCAAATTGGTGTGGTCCAGGAGGTGGCACAGTGGTAAAGCTTTGGACTCTCAAGCATGAGGTCCTGAGTTTGATCCCCCGCAGCACATATGCCAGAGTGATGTCTGATTCTTTATCTCTCCTCCTATCTTTCTCATAAATAATAAAATAAAATCTTTAAAAAAAGATTTCAAATTGGTAATCAGACTGAATTTTAACAGTGGGCTCAAATTGTTAATGCATTTCTAACAATAACTTCTTTGAAATGTTGACCCTTCTAAAAGCTGAGACCAGGGAGAACAGAAGCAACCAGTGGTTTTGCTTTATAAGATACCGTTACATATAAATAGCATTAAAGGACATAAATTATGGTGAGGTATGATACAGCAAGTTCTAACAATGATATTTTCAAAGTTAACCCAATTGCTAAATAATTTGATTATAGCAATAACTATTTATTGCCTTCTTTACCCCTAAGACAGCAGGAACCTACACTTCCTCTATGAAGCCCATGTTTCCCCAGTACTAGAGCTTTCAGTGTGGGGCTCACTTTCCAGCATGCTTCTATAAATTTATACCAACTGATACTGCATCTGCTGATCCCAGCCTATTCAAAGCAATGCTTCACTTCAAACTGTGTCCAGAGATTTCAGGAGTAGAATGTCAACCCCTTAGTCTTATTACTTTGGTGAGACCTTTCCTTTCTCATAGGACTCCTTAATTCTCTTCTGAGTGGTTCACTTCTTAACAAAACCCCAAAACTGAGATATAGACCAGGCCCCATGAGATAGGGCATTCATACACATGTAACTATAAAAATTATGGCAAAATATATACCTAAAAGCAACAGTTTTCAGTGAGTCAATAATTGCAGCAAGCAAGTAGAAAGATCTAAAAAAAACACCATAAAGTTCTTAATGAAATAGTTTCTACTTAGACCTAGATACTCTCCTTACCTACTTCCTACTATACTTCCCTCAGTTACTCCAAAAACTAACCTTATCAAAGTAAGGACTACAAAAGTTGAATAAGGGCAAGGAACTGGAATACTTTAATGATGATTCTTTAGTCACTATTAGGCCACCCCGTCATCTGGGCCCCTAGTCAGGGAGTCCTGAGATACACACATAAATATGATGGGCCTAGACCTTAAATACATGCCTCTCTCCATTTTCAGGTCAACTCCATCAGGAAAAACATAATGGACCTCTTTGGGAGCCCTCACAGGACCTTGCCCTCAATATGGATAAACAATGGTAGAGAGTGTTCCATCCTCTGAAGAGAGGTTGGATAACATACTCTATCTAACACCTGAGGAAGATGGGTCCTGAAATTAGAACATTCCTACTCATGAACACAGAATGAGAGCTCAGACCTACAGGGATGCAGACGTTAGATAGGCTCTTATGCTGAATATGGGCTCCAGATCAAATCGATGGGGTTTACAAACAACAATATTTATACACTTTTCCCATATTTGGGAGCTACTCTCTTCCCTGATCCAGTTTTCTGTTCCTTTTTCCAGCCATGACATCATCTCCCCAGACAGTAACTTGGGTTATCGTCTGCATATCAGATGTCAGGCTCAGGCAAAAACTAGTAAAGACATGGGCTGTCGGGCTGAGCTTCACTGGCCAGAGACAGACGACCATGGACTCATGGTTGAGCTGTACGCAGTATCTCTTTATTCATGCAGTATGCAGTGCAATCTATATATACCAAGCTAGACTAAACTAACAACTAACTAAAACGAACAATGTTGTCTTTATATATACTTCCCAAGTAGGGTGTGAACAGGATGTGACGCAGAGAGGGTGGAGAGAAAAGTGACTGGTAAAAATCAGGGTGTGACAAGGAGAGGATCAGGGTGTGACAAGGAGAGGGGGTGGAGCAGATGAGAATTCTACCACTAAACCACCAATGCCCTGGAGGGAAGGTGGTGCTTTATGTAAATGTAAAAGTGATTTATGTAAATAGACGGCAGTGGTTATGTAAATAGAATGCAGTGTTAAGCAGGGGGGATTTAAACCAAATGAAACAGAAGGGGTTTTTAAAAGCAGAATTAGAAGATACCAACAATGGGCCCCTTGGAATATACCTAAAATAGACCTTCTAGTTATTTCCAAAACAGAGACCCCAAATCTTCATTTGCAATATTCCAGCCTTTAGGTTCATGATTAGTCAACAATTTGTTTGGCTTTATATGTTAACTCTTCTTCAACCACCAGGTTCCAGATGTTACCATGATGTCAACCTGACTTCCCTGGGCAGAAGACCTCACCAATGTGTCCTGGAGCCCTGCTTCCCCAGAGCTCTGCCCAGCTAGGGAAAGAGAGAGACAGGCTAGCAGCATGGATGGACCTTCCAATGTCCATGTTCAATGGGGAAGCAGTCAACCTTCTGTACCCCATAATGACCCTGGGCCCATACTCCCAGAGGGATAAAGAATAGGAAAGCTATCAGGGGAGGGGATGAGATGCGGAGTTCTGGTGATGAGAATTGTGCGGAATTGTACTTCTCTTATCTTATAGTCTAGTCAGTGTTTCCATTTTGTAAAATTAAAAAAAAAATAATTCTAGTGTTGAAAGCTTCCTGAATGCTGTCACAGGATCACCGAATTATACATTTTTACTTTCAAAAATAAAACAGGTAAATTCCCCAGTCAACATCCGAGTGACTAACTACATATAAAGAAAAGTCTAATTTATCTGGTGATATAAATGAGAAAAACATGACTGAATAAATGGAGAGCAGATTTTCTGTCACTTCCACTCAAAGGAAAATACTACTGTCTGAGGAATTGGTTCTAAGTTCTTTGTTATTGCCAGGATTCCATGGCACTGCCCTGGAGAACTCTTATGAAGTTAGATATAGACCTCCCATATGACCCATTAATTTCTCTCCTAGGGATATATCCTAAGGACTCCATAACACCCAACCAAAAAGATACGTGTACACCTATGTTCATAGCATCACAATTTATAATAGCTAAAACCTGGAAGCAAACCAGGTACCCAATAACATATATACATACAAGGGAATACTATGCGCCTATTAAGAACAATTAACCCACCTTCTCTGACCCTACTTGCATGGAGCTAGAAGGAATTATGTTAAGTGAGGTAAGTCAAAATGACAAAGATGAATATAGGATGATCCCACTCATAAACAGAAGTTGAGAAAGAAGAACAGAAAGGTAAACTTAAAGCAGAATCTGACTGAGTTTGGAGTATGTCACCAAAGTAAAAATCTCTGGGTGGAAGGTGAGGGTGGATGTTCAACTTCTGGGTGTTGTATGCTTTACATTGGGTTCTAGTTCTCCCCCACCAAGAGAATTAGATCAGTCCAGTTAAATTTCAGGGGCCCACTTGGCCCCGCCCCGGAGGAACCCCGCCAGAGTTCCTGAGTTCCTGAGTTCGAGAGTGCCAGAGTTTCAGAGGGTTCCCCAGTAGGAGAGTTCCAGAGTGAGAGAGTTCCAGAGTTGGAGAGTTCCCAAGTTACAGAGTAAGAGGGAGTGCTTGTGCCACCACAAAGAGACAGCAGAGTTCTGTTTGGTGATTAGTTTGTCTTAGTTTATGAATCGTTGTTCCTGAATAAAGAAATACAGCTTCCCTGCCCAGCTGTTGTCTCTGCGTCTCTGTTACCCGCCCTTGAAGCTAGCCGGCCGGGCAAGAGCCTCCGAATTTTAACAACAACTGGGTGGGGGCGGAGGAGGGAGTGAGGGGTGAGGGACCCAGACCTTTGGTGGTAAGAATGGTGCTAATATACATTCCAGAGACAGGTGTAGAATGTCAGCCCTGCAGCTTCATTACTCTGGTGAGACATTTCCTAAATCATAGGACTCCTTAACTCCATTTAGAGTCGAGGACTTCTTAGCAAAATCTTAAATCCTCGGTATAGACCAGGGCCCATGAGCTAGGGTGTATGTAAATGTTTCCATAATTTAGGGGAAAATATATACCTTAATGGTAGGAAATGTTCCATTCTCTGGAGGGAGGTTGGACAACATACTCTACCTACTACCCAAGGAAGATGAGTCCTGAAATTAGTGCAGCCTGGACTGTTTCTAGCCATGACCACAGGATGCGAGCTCAGACCTACAGTGATGCAGAGGTTACATAAGCTCCTGTTTTGAATATGGGCCCCAGATCAAACCAATGGGGTTTACAGTTAACAATAAGTATATACTCTCCCCATATTTGGGAGCTACTTTCTTCCCTAATACAGATTTCTAGTCATTTTCAAATTATGACACTGTGTCCCCAGACAATAACCTGGGTCCACTTACATGTTAGATATCAGACTCAGGCAAAACCTTGTAGTCATCGAATCCATGGAATATACCTAAAATAGACCTACTAGCTTTTTCCAAAACCTAGACCCCAAAACTTCATCTGTAATATTCTTGCCTTAAGGTTCATGATTGGTCAACAATCTGTGTGGCTTTATATGTTAACTCTTTTTCAGCCACCAGGTTTCAGATGATACCATGATGCCAACCTGACTTCCTTGGGCAGAGGACCCCAACAATGTGTCTTGAAACCCCACCTCCCCAGGCCTCTACTCCACAAGGTTAAGAGAGAGACAGGCTGGGAGTATGGATGGACCTCCCAATGCTCATGTTCTGTAGGGAAACAATAACAGAAGCCAGACCTTTAACCTTCTGCACCCCATAATGATCGTGGGTCCATAATCCTAGAGGAATAAAGAATACAGAAGCTATCAAGGGAAGGAATTGGATATGGAGCTCTAGGGAGTGGGCATTGTGTAGAAATGTACTCTTCTTATCCTATAATATTGTCAATATTTCCATTTTATAAATAAAAATTAAAAATAAATATCAGTTAGTGAAATCATCTTATTTTCTATATATATTGCATTGAATATCCAGAAAACTCACAAAGGTAGGGAGATAGATCCTGCCTTTATGAAATATTCAATCGATGATACTTAAGGAGATAGGACTATTAAAAAAACAGTGAGTGATATAAATGGGACAGAATTTCACAAGCTTCATTCTAAGTAAGACCTGTAGGCTAGAAAAATAGTTTGAAGATGGATAACCCTTTTCATAAATTAGATAAAGTATGTGTAGAACTTTAAAATGTTGTACCTGTTAAGGCTAGATTAGAGAGAAAGTTAAAGTAAGGTGTGTGTGGGGTAGAGAAATAGTTCTACACTGAAGTTGTAGTGATATACTGCAACCCCATTTTTGAATATTGTTTTCTAGGTAAAGAATAACTTTGAGTGGGCTGGGGAAATAGTATATTTATTAAATAAAAATATTTTCATGCCTGAGGCACCTGGTACAATCCCCAGTACCACCATAATAAGGCAGAACTGAGCAGTGTTCTTGCAAAAAAAAAAAGAAAGAAAGAAAGAAGGAAAGGAAGGAAGGAAGAAAGAAAGAGAAAAGAAAAGAAAAGAAAAGAAAAGAAAAGAAAAGAAAAGAAAAGAAAAGAAAAGAAAAACCCAGGCAGTGACTTCAGGGTCAATTGACTTAGCTGTAAAATGAAATCTGCTGACTACAAAGTTCTTCAAGGCTGATGCTGGAGTGAATTTCATTTGTTTCTAGTTGTCAGTTAGATTTCCAAATCAACTTAGGTCATTCTTGTGAGTCAAACCAGAACAGTGTGGTGGTAGAGTACATAGTGGGGCCACAGCCACCTTCATGCTAGTGTTTGGTCAATCCAATTTAGGATGGTCTTTAATGGAAAGTATTTGCCCTTCTTTGCAGATGTGGCAAAGTATACCTTTATTCCTTTTGTTATAGTTAAACAGATTTGTCAATGAAGATCTATTTAAGAGGAAATTAGTGTTTGTTTTTGTTGTTGTTGTTTTTGCCAGAGCACTGCTCAGCTCTAACTTATAGTGGTGTGGGTGACTGGACCTGGAACTTTCTTTGCATTACCATTATGCTATCTCCCTCACACAGAAATCAGTATTCTTAATGAAGAGATATACTGTTCTAAGTATTGTTGGTTTTACTCAGGGTCTTGTAGATGCATGGTTTTACCACTCCAGTAGACACTTTTTTTTTCAATAAAGAAACAGATAGGGAGGCCAGGTAGTGGTATACTTGGTTGAGCGCACATGTTACGATGTGCAAGGACCCAAGTTTGAGTCCCCAGTTGCCACTTGTAGGGGGAAAGCTTCACAAATGTTGAAGCAGTGCAACAGGTCTCTCTCTCTCTCTCTCTCTCTCTCTCTCTCTCTTTCTCTCCCCCTTCTTTCTCAATGTCTGGCTATGTCTATCCAATAAATAAATAAATAAAGATAATTTAAAAGAAAGAAAGAAACAGATGGAGGACCTGGCAGTGGTGCACCTAAGTACACATAGTACTAAGTGCAAAGACCCTTGCAAGGATCCAGGTTTGAGCTCCTGCAGGGGGACACTTCACAAACTGCAAGGCAGGTCAGCAGGTGTCTATCTTTCTCCCTCTCTGTCTCTTCCTCCACTCTCAATTTCTCTCTGTCCTATCCAATATTAAAAAAAAAAAAAAAGAAAAATGGCCACCAGTAGCAGTGGCTTTGTAATGCCAGAAGTGAGCACCAGCAATAATCCTGGAGTGAAAAAAATAGATAAGGATAAATAGAGGCAAAGAAAAGGAGGGACACTACAATAGTAAAGCTTCATCCTTCTCTCACAGGGCAAAATATTTGCCCTCCCAGGTGAGATTTCTTGATAGCCCCAATAAATAAATATTTTTTTGTCATCAATAGTACTTCATTACTTCTGGTCAACTTTGTCATATAGAAAGAGATGGAGGGATACAGAGACAGAGAGTCAGAAGGAATCTATAGCACTGACAGTTCTGTCAGTATTGTGGGGACCCATCTCGAGCCTGCATCATGTGGGCAGCAAGGCAAGTGCACTATACACATGAACTGTCTTACGCACCACAAGTTAGTAATTTTTTATGAAATGTTTCCCCACAAAACTTCTTTTAGGTGGGAAAAATTACTTATTAAACACCCTCTATGTATAAGGAGTACTTGGTTTCAAAACCATACTACATAGTACCATTAGTTCCACTTTTCTAATTAGAAAATTGATCCCCAAAAATTACTTTCTCAAAAACAGATTTACCACAATTAGACTTTTGGAGGGTTTAACTCCCAAACCACTTACTTGCCACCATACCTGCTGTTTACAGAAAATACCTACACACAGGTATAATTTTAAGGTGTTGTAACTGTGCATGTCTCAAAACTAATCAAATTATTTTTCTTCCATTATTGATATTTAACAAGGAAGACACAAGGTCTATCTAGATATTTAAGTATGTTCAAAACTAAGTGGCTGAAGAGTTAGAGGTAGGCATTGGAGCAGAATGCTCTAGTCTTCCATCTAGTGGAAGGTTAGGATAGAACAAGCTGACAAGATACAAATATGCAACACAAAGGGGTAACACCAGAGGTAGAATTGGGGATCTCAGGCTCATAATCTCATAAGGTCTCCTACTGACATTATGAGAAAGGGCGCAAAGCAGTGTTCCACCATCCATGAAGCTTTAATATTTTTTGTTGTTATTGTCCTCATGTGGTGCCAGGTATGCATGGAACTTAGAGCAGCTGCCTTTATCCACTGAATGATCTTCCTGAAACCCATAGGGAAAGAGCATACTGTTTGATCTCAAAGTTTTTTTTTCCCCACTCTTACCTATTAATGAAATATAGGTGAATTCCCTAGTAAGACATTATTCCTAGAAAATATTTGTTAAAGTGTACATTGGAGTTACTCAGAGTAACAGGTGCGTATTTGTTTAGAGGCTGGAGATGATGAGAGATGCAAGACTTAATGGGAAATTACAACATTGGGAGAGGCTAGTTATGCTACATTGTGTGGACCTAGAGAAAGGGAGCTAGGGACACACTTGAAGATAAATTCAACACAAATTTATTATTTCACACTTCCTGGAGCTTTTATTATTTATTTATTTATTTATTTATTTATTTATTTATTTATTATTTCACACTTCCTGGAGTTTTGGTGAGGGCAAAATTATGGGACTTATATGTGTTAGGACAGAGACCATCATAATCTGAGAAGGGCACCCCAAACTCTGGTGGATTCTCTGACCCTAAGGAGGCTTAATGAGGTTGAATTTACCCTTGGAAAGGATGTTTGGAAGGATAAATGAGAAAGAATATGTATTTTTAGACCAGGAAAAATTAAGAGAGAATGAGGGAGATAAAGAGGGAGAAAAAAAGAGACACGTGCAGCACTGCTTCACTGATTATAATGCTTCCCAATATGCAGGTGGGAGCTGTTCACTTGAACTTGGGTCCCTGTGCACTGTAAGTATGCTCTCTTTGGTGTGCCATTTCGAAGCTCCATAGATGAAAAAGTCTTGAAATTCCTTTCCATTTAGCTCTGGGGAGACAGTGTAATGATTATGAAAATGGTTATGCCAGAAGCTCCAAAGTTCTAGTTTCAATCCCTGGAGCCACCCTATTCCAGAGCTAAGCAGCACTCTGGCATCTGTATGTCTGTCTTCCTGTATCTCTATCTCTATCATTAAATTAAACTATTTTTAAAATAGTTTCTAGTTGCAAAATCTGATGAAGAATCTACGAATAATTGTAGCATCTTCCAGAGATTCTTCAGACACTGTTGTGCCATATTAGTCAATTTCTGTATTCATTAATTCATTCATTCACTCATTCATTCATTCAACAAAAGTTGATTTAGTTATTAAATGTATACAATGTGCTAAGGACTGTTAAGCTAAGTACAAACCCCTCAAATTTGTAGTGACCCAATAGAACTCACAAAATATTAGGGTCTGTACAGAAAATATGTGAACTCAGAATGTGAAGTTGTTGATGTCAATAATAGTTCTCAGTACTTTATATCCTGGCATTAGACTATAGGATTTCACACTTAGAGATATTTTCCTCTGGCTCTGGCAGAATGGCATGTTAGACATTTGAATCACACTTTCTTGTTCAAAAACTGTAAAACACAATACCAAGATAAACAATGGTCCAAATGTTATGAAGGCAAATGTGTTTACCTGAGACTCTTTGTGGCCAAATGCAGTGGTAACCTTACATCTTACATTTGGGCAAGAAGCAAAAAGCAGACATGCCCACCTGCTGGCACCAGGCCCTAAATAAGCAAAGCTATCTGGCCTAGCTCATCACTTTCTTTGTCTGTTTTTCCAGATCTAACATTTGACAGTAATCTCTGAAGTTAATATTACATAGATAAATTTGGAAGACCTAATTTAAGGGAATGTTTTGCAGACACTTTTCATTGGGAGAAGATACCTATATATCAATAACTACATAATAAACCATTACTTCCCCCAACAAAGTGTTAAAAAAGAAAATTTGTAGTAAAAGTTGTACACAATTGTTATAGATGTGTGACTATAGCATACAATTAAAATCATCAGTGTCATTTTACATATAAAATCAGCTACTTTTGAAGTATACACATTCAAGTGACAATCAATCCCCCACTGCATTAAAGGAAGCTTAAGTGCTGTGGTTTCTATCATCTATCTGTCTATCACCTATCTATCTATCTATCTATCTATCTATCTATCTATCTATCTATCTATCTACCTATCTTTATCTGTCTATCTATCTATCTATCTATCTATCTATCATCTATCTTGCTACCTTTTTCTGTCTTTGTTATATCTTAGAAAATAGATGACGGGTTAGAAGATGACTCACCAGGGTTCATGTCTTGTATATCCTTAGCCTTAATTCAGACTCCCAAATGCACAGGAGAGGTTATGGCATTGCAAGAAGCTGGTACCACTGGCTCTCTCTGATTCCTCTATTTGATAAAAAGTGACCTCTGAGTGAGGAAACTGAATATTTGTGAAGTCCAAGTCTCACACCCAAACCAAAACAGTAAATGAAGGTAGGAAAGGTAGACAGAGACAAAGTACATAGCTATAGGCAAAGTGTAGACAGCATCTGATTAGGAGTTGCATAGGCTCCTTAAGCCTCTGGTCAAACTCTGCCCTTGCAGATCTGGTAGATAGCAACCCCCATAATAGGACAGAGATGGTAGACTCCAGCGCTGGTGAGAGAATCAGCAATCCTCTGGATTAAATGAACATAGGAATTGGAAGACGCACAGTAATTTGGAAAGTGTGGATTAATCCATTATACCTAGCATTGCCATTTAATCATTGGAATTCTGTTTTTCATACTGGCCAGAGCCTCTCTCCCTTCCCTTACCCTGTCCCAACGATTTATTCCTCCTAATTGTACATCCCCCTATCCTGCGTCGAGAGCTTTGATAAATGTGGATATTTCTACTTTATTTTTCACATTCTATGCCTCTGGTGAGTCAGTTCAGAAGGCACTGAATCATTTTCATCATCGCTCAGCCTCCTCCCGTTTGAAGTCCTTGTCCGGATACATACTTATTCATCATTACTCTCTGCAGCCCACATGTGTCCGGCACACTGTTTACATTGGGCTTTAATCTGTTGTTAGTGGCCAACTTCAGTGTCCCCCTTATTCCCCAAGAGGCCCATCCCTGTTCCTCCCATCTGCACAGTTCTCAATGGGATGGGAGAGTGCAAGGAACAAGAATTCTGGCCCTTAACCTTGGCACACGAACACTTGCCCAAATCTTCACTGTAGATCTTCCCTCTTTGCTAGTCTTTTATAGTGCATCTCTTCCTCCATATTTGTCTATGAAATCAGAAAGGCAGAAATTCAGCCCCTTTACCAAAAGTTCAAAGTCCATCCTGGGACAATACCCTAAGAACTCATGTGTTCTTTCTCCACCTGGCATCTCGCATATTTCACTCTTGCTACAAATAAGTACCAGTGTTTATTGCTGTTCTTTTGGTTTTATTTTATTTGCTTACATACACTTTAAAGTGAATTTCTCTATTTCCCATTGGTCCCAGGAATGTGCTGATTTTACGACCTCAAACACTGGTATTCTGTGTGAACACATTGATATTCAGTAATTGGTAATAGATCTTGACATTTCAACAGGCTGTGATAGGTATTTCTCTATTTTCCTTTGTTCCTTGCTCCAGGCAAGTTGCTCTGGAATTGATTTATGAATCTAGCTTGCTTTTCCTTATTTTATTCAACATTATTCATATTTAATGTTACCCACACTTGACCTTGTGACTCTAATTCCTTAAACTGAGTAATGTACACACATTGACTTTGTTCTTCTTGACAGGTCTTATCATCTTTTATCTTTGCCATCCCTTTAAAGATCCAGAGCCCTCTAAATCTCTTATCTATTTACATTCTTCTTCATTATTTTGTATTAATGTTCTTCTATCAGCCATTATTCTCTAGGTTACTAGAGAATAATGTTACTTTGCCTTATTTCCTGATTTGGGGATTTTTTTTTTTTTTTGTCATGAAGCCAAATCTCTCACTACCACATTTTAGCCGTCAAGTAAAGCTTCACCCATGAAACTAATTCAGATGTTATGAAGAGAAACTACTATAGCCAGAAATGCAATGTCAGTTCAGTTGATTCTTGCATAAGATGTTTATCATCTTTTAGAAACATCAGCTATGGGGATCAGCTGGTGGTGCACCTGGATAAGCGAACATGTTACAGTGTGCAAGGTCCGGGGTTCAAGTCTCTGTTCCCCATCAGTCCCAGGAAAGCTTCATGAGTCGTGAAACAGGGCTTCAGGTGCCTTTCTGTCTCCTTCTCTGCCTATCTCTCTCTCCCTTCTCAATTTCTGTATCTCTATCAAATAATAAATAAATAAAGATTTTTAAAAAAGAGACATTAGTTGTGAATTGCTATTGAAAGTACATATTCAATCAAAGAAAGAAATAACTTGGTGGTTAGGACACAGGAAATAAATTCTGTCTCTAAATAATTCTTAGGTCACAGATACCCCCATAGAACGATTATATGGCTATCATTTTTTCAACAATATTCCTAAGGAAAGGTAAACTGTAATTTGAGAATATTACTTCACAAAGACATTACATGGCAATGAGCCATTTATGTTCACTCTGTAATCTGGGCATATTTAATATTCATTTGGGCATATTTAATATTCATTTCCTTCACTTTTTTCTCATTTTTGGGGGTGTTAATGATATACACTATAGTTGTCAAAACATGGATAATATCAAAACCCCAAGGTCCTCTTCACTCCCACCCACCAACTCCTTCCTTCAAAGGTCTTTTACACTAGTGAATTATCCTTATTATCACTAGCAAAAAACAAACAAAATAAACAAACAAACAAAAAGGCAAGGTCAGGATCTATATGTGCATTTTAAACAGAGCTAGTTGATCTCAGTTACTTAGATTATTTTTCTCTGTTAAAACCAAGCACACTTCAGTTAATTTGTACAACTGCCTGGCTAAAGAAGAATTTCAAATATCCTCTAATTGCAAGTTATAAAGAAAATTAAGATAAGCAATATTATTGGTCCTTAAGAAATCTATCACTTCACTGGAAAATGTATTTTAAACTTCTGAGATACATGCAGTAAATTAGTCCCATGCATTTGTGGTCAGAAGATGCTTTCATTTAGCTCTCTTTCATCTTAGACTATTAGACTTAGACTGTGCATATCCTAAAATTATTTATTTATTAAATATGAAAGAGAGAAAGATAGAGAGAATCACTTTGGCAGAGGACTAGATAAAATGTTATGGTATATATAATAAATGAAATATTATTCTACAATTAAAGATGAGATTTTAGCATTTGGGACCAACATGGATGCAACTGGAGGTGATTATCCTCATGAAAAGATGGGAGACAAAATATTCCTCCACTGTTCTTATAATTCTAGTACTATTTTATTATTATTTTATTTGCTAGGATAGATCATATATTAGCTTCAATATAAATAATTCAGAACATTTAGTTCTAGTTATAGCTAAAGTTTTATTAATGCTAGTATGTACACTAATATTGTGGGAGATTTGTCTAGCATAACATCACTGTGGAATAAGAAACACTTAAAAAATCACCTTGGAAGAAGTAACAGCAGGAAAAAAGGAGTGCAATGTTTATATAATTGTCATGTATGTTAGAATTGACAATATTTCTTTCTGTCTCAAGGTTTCTAAAAGTCAATATAATCACAAAAGCCAGGCACCATTAAGATGTCTCTGTTATCTTAATGTACCCCATAAAGATCTTTGGCCCATACTTGCAGAGAGATAAAGAATAGGGAACCTTCCAGTGGAGGGGCTGGGATACAGAACTCTATTGGTTAGAATTGTATGGCATTGTACCCCTCTTATTTCACAATCTTGTTAAACATTATTAAATCACTAATAAAAATATCTATCTCTGTTAGTATGGTACTCTATTTTTTTCTGCTTTATAACAACAGATATTAAATAAATGCTACAAACTTTCCATTGTAAAACTTTTTTTTTAATTTTGCAACTATTCTACAAGTGATATAGTGACATAATTGACTAGAGTTATTTGCTCTGTAAAACGAGTCAAATCTTAAGAGTTAGCAATATTTACTAATCAAACATAACAAGAGCTCTAACACCTAGGTAGAATATGTCAACTATTTAGGTAAGGCTAATATAATTTGCTGTGAAAAAAAAATTAATTCCATGTTGCAGCTCCCCATGCCTGGACCCCCTGTGGAGCTTGACGAGGTCAACTGCCATGGCCATGAGGATGACAGACTTCAAGGAAGCTGCATCCCCGGGAATGGTCTAGGACGCCACAAAGGGCTGATGATTGAGCTAGCTGTAGTAGCTTGGGAACCTGGTAACTTTCCAGAAGCAGCCCCTATGCATGATAAATCCCCTAACACTAGAAAATAGTGCTACATGTACAGTACAGAGCAGGAACTATAATTCTAGGCAAAACCACAAAACCCGATGCTTATCTTTTGCTTTCGTTTTGTACCAATGTTTATGTAACTGAAACTGTATAAAAGCAGAAGTTCTAATCAAGTAAAATTGAGTTAAGAGAGATAATCATACTTGAGAGTGTATAGATAAAACTGAAAGAATGTTACAGTAAAGTGAAAGTAAAAAGAAAACCGCCACGCCCCACTCAATTCCAGAACGATGGGTCTGACAGTCAGCACCCCAGAAAACTCTCTTCAAGAAAGAAGAATTCTGAGTCTTGGCATCCTGAGCAGATCTAAATTGGGAACTCTGATTATTGTTTTCATTATGTACATGGTAATGATGCCGTGTAATTGGGGATGAACAGCCCCTATTCCCAGATTAGATACAGATGACTAGGAAATGAGGTGGACGAAGTTATGGGTCATCAAATACATAAAGTTTTAGGAAAAATTCTTAGTAATACTTACTCACCTCCTCTTATGAAATATGTTAAAACTCTACATAAAATACTATCTGCTAAGCCTATTACTCAGAAATGCATCACCCCATGAAGTACCACATTTCTGTAAAACCGCAAGGCCATCTAATCAAGAAATGAGCTTTACTTTCTGATTCAGATATTGTTTATGTAAGACTGAAAGATATATAAACTCTCACTGGCTAAATAAAAATTGAGCTCAGATTCACCCTCCAACAGAGTGTGGTGTATTCTGTTCTCCCTTGCGCCTACTCCTGTCCCATCGGGTGGTCGCCTTCGGAGTTCACTGATCCTTCCTGCTACTCTTCTGCTGTAGCGGTCCATTGCACCATGTGGGGTGTGAGAAATAAAGCAAGGAAAAAGTCAGGACAGAGCACAAACAAACCTTCCTTTGATGTTTGTAAGTTTGAGGTTACTAAAGTAAAATGGGAGCAGGCTTTAAAGGGATGGTGGACTGATGCTCTGTGGAATAAGGTGATGGTGAGTGAGGGGTAGTAACATATACTTGAGGGGAGATGTAAATTTTTATCCCTGAGATAACTATAGTCCTTTAAACCATTTCCTCAAAAAATAAAAGGATCTTTGTATGGAATAACTCAAATACAAAATAAATTTCTTCCTTTTCTACTTTTCCTTAGGGTTGGACAGTGTATTGAATTTCTTCTTTGTTGATACTTTTAAAATCTAGCCCCATTTGCATGATTAAAATAGGGTCGCTGTACCTAATTTTGCCAATGGGAAAAGGCAAGAGTGTTTTAGAAGGCAAAACAAGTTTCTCCTAAGGATATGAATTTGCATTCACCACCTGGACTTCCATTTAAATGCCAAGAACATAATCACTTAGTTACATCAGTTTACAAGGGACACTGGAAAGGATTTATCATGTTTGTTATAAGCCCTAGAACTATAGAATTCATATGGTTAGTACAAAGGAATGCATAGGATAGTGGATCTTGGAATAGTACATTTAGTAGTCTGTGTGATTTTTGTCATTAAGGGAACATCATTATTGTATATATTAAAGTTCTGAGAAATGCAAGCATGTGTGTGTGTTCTGCTGAGATCTTAGATTTTCCATACACTCACTTACAGCAACTATATATTTCCTCCTTGCATTTAATAAAGAAGAAATTAAATATGGAAGGAAATTTAGCATGATCTGTTAAGATGCTCAAGTAATTACAGAAAAGTACATTGTTATCCAAATTCAACTGTACTTACTTAATCAGGCCTCCTATTTTATTACCATTATTAGCATACAAGTATTGTATTGGTACTGTCTTTTACACCTTCTTTCTCCTATCCCCCAGCTTAAATTAAGTTTATTAAGTCATTGAAATTCTATTTGAATAAACCTTTTTCTGTTTTTGTTCTATTTCAAATTACTTGTACATTTCAGTGATTTTAATAAACAAGAACAGTAAGGTTTTGGCGCTTACTACCATTTATTAAGTGTTATGTCTCTTTTAATCCTTTTTAACATCATGTGAAAAGACATCCTCATACTGATGTAACTGAGACTTAGCACTTTACATCATTTTCCCAAAGTTTCCTGGCTACTGGATTATAGTTTAGCCTGAACTGTAAATCACATTTCCTTGATAGGAACTGAAGGTCATTGCTCAAGTAATAGAGACATAAAGCTAAATTATTCCACACATGGATGTCTCAATTTAACCAGGACTATGCATATCTCTAATAACCAGAAATAGCTGAACTTTTGAAGTCACAATATTTTGTAAAAAATAATTCACAATAGACCTGTAGTTTATTTCATTTGTTTTTGCTCATCAAAAACCATACCTCCATTAAGTGCAACAGTAAACATTTAATGGCTTCCTAAAAATGGAGTGCTTTTGATCTTTTTTATATTGCCAACTGTATTGGCACCATCCAGCCTATTTTCTTATTGGGAAATGACTATAAAAATATACCCTTCCATCTCTCAGCAGTGGTAGATAAGAAGTACTGAAAAAGCATTAATAATTAATGGGCAGACAAGATGAAACTGTAGTTGCTCAGACTGCTGTCTCCACATAATCTGTATTTTATACAAAAGGAGAAAGAACCCAATGGAATTTTAGCTGTGACCGGATAAAAACTGCCAACAAAATGTGATAAGGAAAGTCTAATGCGTATATTAATCATGTTTATAGCTTCTCATCTGTTGATATATTAGCTTAAACTCCCTTTAAAAATACATTTTTGATCACCAGTAGATTCATTTAGTGCAACCAAACCCCAAAGAGTGTCTAATTAAACTTTCCAATTTTTATTAATCAAAAATAATTAATCTATCCCATAAATCATAGAGCAAATGGGTTAAGAATTTTAGTGCAAGATGAGAAGCATTAAGAAAAGAAATCTAGAAAAGTCTGATGCGTGATGTAAATATGCCATCTTATGTTTATAGCTTGAGTTAGCATTTGGCACTTTTATTATCCAAATTGTTTTTCTAGATATAATGTACATGTAATACGACTCAAAACAAGACACAGTTTACCCTTGAATAGTGTAGACTTCAAACATGATACATTTGTATTTTCTCTGGATCAGTTATAACAAAACAGATTGTGAGGTTGGATTGGAGAAAGTAGTGCTTCTAAAAAGCTTTTTTTTTTTGTAATTAAGTCTAAGAAAAAGAAGAGCCAGTTAAATCTAGAAGAAAAGAAACACACACACACACACACACACACATATATTAACAGGTAAACTTTTTGACACTAAAATATATAATATGTGTAGGAACTGAAACTTAAGGGGAATTTTCCATAGTATTGTATTTTAACTAATTATTTAGCATTTTATTTAGTCTAGTCATATCCCAAGCTTGTCATAAGTATCAGGATTGAATCATAGGGATGAATGAGAAGACAATGGAAGACATATAAAATCTAGAAATGTGTTATTTAGCTACATTACTATGAATTCTGAGGAGGCAGAAAAATTTGCTCAATACAGATGGATGTATTCTTACTATTTGGAGTAGTTCCTTACAGATGTATTTGACATTGAACCCCAAAAGTTAGTTATTAGTCTAGATATCTTTGTGGTTCTCATAATCAAAAATCTGTACTTCTTGAGACTAAAAGACTTGAATAAACCCTAAAGAAGTCAATTTGTGAGAAGTTTAGCAAAAAAGAAAGTCCTAAGAATGAGAAGACTATAGGTACTAAGTTAAAAGTCTTAGGTTGTATGTGCTAAAAGAAAAGACATTATATTAGTGGCATATGTCAATTCATGTGATCCAGACATGATGTTGGGGCAATTTGTAAGTTCATGTCTTATAAAAACTAAGCATAGCTACATAGATGAAAATACTTTCCTAACCATAGTCCATCCCCACTCATGGGTATATTTATACTTTGGGAGTCCAGTATCTAGCAGATATAGGAGCAATGAAATAGAAGACTTGAGTTTAAGTCAATTCATCACATCATTAGTAAAAAAAATTCTAAGATATTTCCATCAGTAACTGATCAGCATCATGATTATTGCCCTTAATGGCAACACATTATTAGTGAATTTTAAAAATCAGTCTATGTATATTTGAAACATTAACTGCCAATTTGTCAGAGGTTGGATATGATAAATAAGATGTAAGATATAAATATGCATAATCTAGGTAGATACATTCTTTATCTTCAATGAATTTATTTATTCACTTACATTATAAGGGTAACAATATTTTGTATGCTTCTGACTCAAAGAATTAAGTGAGTTTTTTTTTTTTAATTTAGTAGCAAAAGGTATGAAAAGGACCCATGGAACTAAAAAAACAATCACAGATGTGAAGTGGAATTTATAGGCCATGGGACTTAATACCTTTCCCCAAAGATTCTTAAGCATCAGGGATTAAGGCTGGGACCTTGGGTCTTAAAATCTAATTAATCTCCTCTAGAAATTTTACCAGTAACCTCCAACCAGTCTTTCCTCAAAGGAGCTCTGAAGAATAAACTATCCATGAAATATTTGAAAGCATTATTCCAAAATAAAGTCATGTAGGGGAGACTTTAGTCCTAAATAGTCTGTCTCCTGTGTGACCACTTCTCCCTGTACCTGCAGAACTTTTAATATTGGGATCCTCAAAGAAGAAGGCTATTGGGAGGTATTTCCTTTCTTTTGGTACCAGGGTTATGTCTGGAGCTTAGTGTCTTCACAGTTCTACCATTTCAGTAGCCATTTTCTCCATTTATTCCTCTCTCTCTTTCTCTCTCTTTCATTCTTTCTTTCTTGATAAAGGGTTAGAGATAAATAAAGACAGAAGCATAATCAGAGAGGGAGAAACAGCTGCAATGCTACTCCACTGCTGGTGAAGCGTCCCACTGAAAGTGGGCACCAAGGACTTGAATCCCGATCTGCAAACATGGTCATTTGTGTGCTCTATTGGACCAGTTACCACTAGGCCTTTAGAAGAGTTTTCCTAAGCGTATTTACCTATGGAAATTATTTATCAACAACCATTTATTGGGATTGTTATTATGCAGAAATTGCTTTGGAAATACTGAAGAAAACCTCAATAATTTTCCCAAACATATATACTGACTAAAGATATATTGATATCTATTTCTCTTAAGACTTAAGCTGTCAATTTTTACAACAGAGTTTCTCAAAATGTGATCATTTGAGGCACTTGTTTAAGATAAAACTTCACCTCAGACTTCGGGAAGAGTCTTAGTAATATGCATTTCACAAGCTCATTAGGTCATTCGGAACCTAGTCTAAGAAATGCTACTGCCCATTAGTGGTCAGTGGTGGTCTTACAGATTTAATAGTTCACAAGCATGAGATATGGGTCATCTAAGAGAGACTGTGAGCCCCAAAGGAATTTTATCCTCCTATATCCCTAAGTAGTTTAGATCACTAGTGCTGTCCTCTAAGATTACCCATTATTTTTATAGAACACTCCATTATGCACTAGGTGCTCTCTTGATTGACTAGTATACCTTTCTAAGAAAGAAAAATAGGGACCAGATGACAGCTCACCTGGCAGACTGCACAACTTGCCAGTACATGGAGATCCCATGCATGTAACCAGAGTAAAGAATTTCCACGGATGGTAAAGCAGTAATGGAATTCTTTCCTCACTCACTTTCTTCCAATCTGAAAAGTTATTAAAATAATGAAAAAGTTAAGAAGTGCACCACCTGAAATGGAATTAAGGAATCCTATGAGCTAGGAAAGGTCTCACCAAAATATTGAAGCTGAAGAGTTGAGATTCCAAGCCTGAATTCTCTGGACTCAGTTCGAAGTGAAGCATGCTGAGGTGGTGCTGGTTGCACTGGTTAGGTTGGGATCAGCAGGTACAGTATCAGTTGGTATGAATTGAGAGAAGCATGCAGGAAAATGAGCCCCACTATAGAGCTTCCAGGACTGGGAGAAATATGGGCTTTATGGAGAAAGGAGAAGGTTCCTGCTTACTTAAGGTTTAAGAAGGCAATAAGATAGTTATTGTTATAACCAAATTATTTGGCAATTGGATTAACTGAGAAAGTCCCATTGTTAGGATTTTCTGTATCATACAAGACCTCACCAAATTTATGTCCTTTTATGCTATTTATATATAGCTGTGTCTTATAAAGAAATGCCACCAGTTGTTTCTGTTCCTCCTGATCTAAGCTTTTAGAAGAAGTAATATTTCAAAGAACAAATCATTGTTAGAAATGTTAAGAAATGTATTAACAATTTGAGCCCACTGTTAAAATTCAATTTGATTACAAATTTGAAGTCTTAAGTGCTTAGATTGAAGGAACATATATTCAGCCTCTGGTCTATGTATCAAAAAGTTTGAGACATTAAATCCATTTTTGCCCTCTCATATTAATTAAATAATTATTTGTGAGACTGTTAGTTAATAGGAGTGTATATTAACACCATTTCCACCACCAAAGGTCTGGGTCCCTTACCCCTCATTTCCCCCCACCCCCACCCAGTGAAGCTAAACACATCCACCCTCACCTTCCACCCAGAGATTTTTACTTTGGTGCCATACTCCAAACTCACTCAGATTCTGCTTTGAGTTTCCCTTTCTGTTCTTCTTTCTCAACTTCTGTTTATGAGCGCAATCATCCCATATTCGTCTTTGACATTCTGACTTATCTCATTTAATATAATTCCTTCTAGGTCTATGCAAGTTGGGTCAGAGAATGTGGGTTCATTGTTCTTAATAGCTCCATAGTATTCTAATACACACACACACACACACACACACACACACATATCACAGCTTTCTCAGCCATTCATCTGTTGTTGGGCACCTGGTTTGCTTCCAAGTTTTATCTATTACAAATTGTGCTGCTATGAACATAGGTGTACACATAGTTTTTTTTTTTTTTTGGTTGGGTGTTATAGGGTCCTTAGGATATATCCGTAGGAGAGAAATTACTGGGTCATATGGGAAGTCTATTTCTAGCCTTGTGAGAGTTCTCCAGACTGTTCTCCACAGAGGTTGGACCAATTTGCATTCCCATGAGCAGTGTAGGAGGGTTCCTTTTTCCTCACAACCTCTCCAGCATTTATTGCTGCTGTCCTTTTTGATGTATGCCATTCTCACAGGGATGCAGTGGTATCTCAATGTTATCTTTATTTGTATTTTTCTGACAATCAGTGACCTGGAGCAATTTTTCATGTGTTTGTTAGCCTTTTGGATCTCTTCTGTAGTGAATATTCTGTTCAAATCCTCTGTTCA
The DNA here is from genome assembly GCF_950295315.1 of Erinaceus europaeus. Lineage (NCBI taxonomy): Eukaryota > Metazoa > Chordata > Mammalia > Eulipotyphla > Erinaceidae > Erinaceus > Erinaceus europaeus. The sequence goes on along the minus strand of NC_080174.1, from coordinate 27,482,419 downwards.
TTTTTGGATGGGATCATTTGCTTTTTCATTGCTAAGTTTGGTGAGCTCTTTATATATTTTGGTTATTAGTCAGATTGAGAGACTTTAAGCCCCTTTCTTTTTTTTTAAATATTTTCTTTTTTTTAATATTTTATTTTTTATTTATTCCCTTTTGTTGCCCTTGTTGTTTTATTGTTGTAGTTATTATTGTTGTTGTCGTTGTTGTTGGATAGGACAGAGAGAAATGGAGAGAGGAGGGGAAGACAGAGAGGGGGAGAGAAAGATAGACACTTGCAGGCCTGCTTCACCGCCTGTGAAGCGACTCCCCTGCAGGTGGGGAGCCGGGGTTCGAACCGGGATCCTTATGCCGGTCCTTGTGCTTTGCACCACCGGCGCTTAACCCGCTGTGCTACAGCCCGACTCCCAACCCTTTCTCTTTTTTATGGCACTTGGAACAACCTTCACAACTTGATGTTCCTAAAAATCACCAAAATGGCACAGCTCAATGCCATGCCACCCAGAGCTCTAATTTGACTGTGCTGTTCTTCAACCTGCACCCCCTTTTGCCCCAGTTGCGTGCAAGCACCCACCTGAGGCTACAGATCTTTCAGCCATAGATTATGACTTTAATTGGGTCTCTTGTATTTATATGTTTTGGCAGGTGCCGGGATAGCCTGAGGGTACTTCTTCCCGAGCTAGTGCTCTCTGGCTTGGAGAGAACTCAACTGGAGCCGATCTAGGCTGCTGCGTGGGAGAGGGATCAGGAACTCGTGCTGCACTAACTTCCGCAGGAGATACACTCTGGAACTCTCTGAGCCGGAAAGCAATTTCCAGGTGTCTTTAATCAGAAGAGCAGCTGTTTTTATACTCTCCAAGTAGGGTGGAAACAGGATGTGATATAGAGAGGGTGGAGAGAAAAGTGACTGGTGAAAATCAGAGTGTGACAAGGAGGGGGAGGAACAGGCGAGAATCCTATCACTGAACCACCAATGCCCTGGAGTGCTTTATGTAAAAGTGATTTATGTAAATAGACCAAAGCTTTGGATCAGTAAATCCCTATATAGGCATATGGTTAAGCAGAAGCCAGGGGGAGGTGGCATACTACCCAACATCTCCCCCTTTCTTTTTAACTATTTGCCATAGTATCAGGAGTGCGGGGCACTTTGTGAGGCAGGGAGACTGATAAGAGGCACACCTTTTTTGGGGTTCTACTGTCCCTCCTTGCTCAACCTCTCCGTGGAGAGAGAGACTAACAGGATTGACACACCCCTCAGGCTCAAGCCCTTCCAAGCTCAACCATATCCTCACAATTCCCCAACATCTTCCTCTTACTTAATGGCCATATATAACTCGGTCAATGTCTGTAAAAGGCTTCATCTCTGTCAGGGGAATAATAGTGTAGGGGTGAACGGAAACCTGTTGGGAAGAAAGCAGAATGATAGTGTGTAAGTGTCTTCAAAAAGAACTAGCACAAGACAGGGAGGGATAAGTAAGAGTAGTAAGAGACAGAGTGAGCCTGATGGGTGGAGGAGTGGGGGCCTGATAAGCCGAGGGGCTAAAGGGGTGATCTGGCATTGCAAAATCCCGAGTCAGCTGGCGGTAAGTTCTATGAACTGCTACAGTCATTCTTCAAGAAGTCCAACAGTATAAAAGGAGTGTCCAGCAAGTTCTATAGAAGCATCAGTCCAATGTCAAAGGCCAGGAAATAAATTCCACACGTCTATCTTGATGGAGGAGGACGGCCACTGGAACTTTTCTTCTCTGTAGAGAGTGACCTGGAACCACCAAAACATGGTGGGCGAAACAGAAGCAGGAAGAGCAGACACCGATGGTTGAGAGAAAGGCAGTAGGAAAGTCTTGTCCTTTGGAGTCTGTGAATCAGGTTCTCCAGATCATGTCAGGTCACATCATGGGTTTCGGGGGATGGCTGTAATTGTGGGTGATGTCAGAGGTCAGGGGTCCAAGATGGATTTCTGGGGATTCTATATGAGCAGATGCTTCTTTATGCTAACGCTTGTCATAGCTGTAGTCAATTACTTATGAAAAAACTTTGTAACAAATTAGAAGTTTACTACAATTGATAACTCAATGATTATAATTGGTTTAGGTATCTTTATAATTTCATGTAAAGGTCATCTTACATGACCTCATGTAGCAGTGTTTATATAGCAAAGTTTTCATACCGAATTTAAGTCACATATATTGATTCTTAACTATTTTTACATTGGGTTTTTAAGCAAACTCAGGTTACTAGAGTTAACACATTTTAGTGACAATTTTTTTTTGGTACATTTACAATATCGGATTGATGCCAAATTTGTTGTGGATTAATTTCCACAAGATAGCTTACTGGACATTTTTGGGGGCCCTCCAAAAATGTCCTGTATAGAGAATTTGTATTTTAACTTAGGAGATGATGAATTGTCACATTGAATATTTAGAGTTTTACCTTAAACACTCAGTTACTTAAATGAATTGATTTTACCTCTTCTTGTAAAAATGTAGCTTCGAAGTTACAATTTAACTGTTAAGTTAATGTTTACCAAACTTGAAACACGCATATTAAACATATAGTTTAAAACACACAGGAGGAGAAAAACTTGCAAATAAGATATATCATTTCAAATGTGAATTTAGATCTACTGTCATAGTTGAACCATCTTTACTCACACAGTTTAAGACTAAACATTTCATATTGATATCAAGACTTAAAAAAGAAATCAAAAGGGGGAATGAACAATTTTTGGACTGTTTCTGGACATCTCCAGAAACCATGGCTGCATCCAGCCGTTTTATATAAAGTCAGTTAACTTTCAGAGTACTCTGAGCACAATGGGTCATACAAAAATTTTGGTCACTCAGCTCACTCATTTTTTTTTCACTCACTCACTCACAAAACACAACTGGCCAGTCATAGCATAAGACATTCATTCGGGGGGGGGGGGAAGTTCTGTGAATCAGATTTTTTTTTTTTGATTCTGCCATGCTGTATTATGGATCCTGGGGTGCATCCTGTAGCCAGTCCTCTTGCAGCCAGTCTTCTTGCAGTGCTTCTTGTTCTTCAGGGATATCAGCGCCATCATGTGGGTATTGCCGAACATGGCGGGCAGGAACCCAAACAGGCTTGGAGTAATTTTGTGGAAAAATACATGCGAAACCCCTCCCCATAGTCAACAGGGGGTCAGGTCCTTTCCAAATTTTATCAAGTGGGTCTTTCCATTTGACTTTAATAGCTGGGAGGGTGGGTGGTGTTTGCCAATGAAGAATTATAGGAGGTTGGTCTGAGTTTTTGTAAATATTAAAGAGATTTAATGTAGTTAAGGCTTTTGCCAGCTGGATATTAGGGGGGTACATTTCCCCTTTTTCTTTATTTAATTGAGCCTTAAGAGTTTGATGGGCCCTCTCAACAATGCCTTGTCCCTGTGGATTATACGGAATGCCTGTAGTATGAGTAATGTTCCAGAGGGAACAAAAATCTTTAAATTGTTTGCTGGTAAAAGCAGGTACATTATCCGTTTTAAGTTGAAGATGTAAGCCCATTACAGCAAAACAGGAGAGCATATGGCTTATAAGCTTTTTTGAGTTTTCTCCAGTCTGAGCTGTAGCCCACATAAACTTAGAGAAGGTATCAATTGAGACGAACACATATTTTTGTTTGCCAAAGTTAGGTATGTGGGTAACATCAATTTGCCAAAGAGCGTTGGCTTTTAAACCTCGAGGATTAACCCCCAGAGTCTGAATAGCAGGTGTTTTGATTAGACCTGCACAGGAGGAACATGTAGCAAGAATACTTTTTAACTGTGGCAGAGGAATATCAGGAAATCGAGCTCGAAGACCTTTAAGATTAACATGGGTTAGGGAATGAAAGTCAGCAGGATTAGAGACAGAGGCTAGGAGAATTCCTGTGGAGCCAAGGCGGTCAGCTGCAGCATTCCCTTTGGACAGGGGACCAGGAAGAGGGCTGTGGGAACGTAGGTGCTGAACATACAGTAGATGGGTTCGAGAACAGAGCATAGAGGCAATTTGAATTAAAAGAGGAGAAAGTGGGTTGTCATCAATTCTTACATAAGATCGAGCAAGCCATGGAAGTAAGTTAGCAATATACACACTGTCAGAAAAAAGGTTGAAGGATTCTGGTACAGCTTTTAATGCAAGGAAAACAGCATAAAGTTCTTTGTACTGAGGGGAATTATCAGGAAGTTCAGTAAAGAGAGGTTTGGGGTATTGCTGGTCTGGATAATATATAAGGGCAGCAGCTCCCTTTTTTCCACCATCAGTGAACACTGTAGGAGCAGAGGGGATGGGATCTCGAGAGAAAAGTTTAGGTACTAGTAGAGGCAACAGAGTTAAAGAAGCTATCAAATTATTAGAGGGAAAATGATTATCTAATTGTCCTGGAAAACCCATTAAACTTATGGCAAAACGAGAATGGTGGCGTATGAGCCATTCTGTATCAGTGAGAGAAAAGGGAAGAATGATTGAATCTGGTTCCCTTCCTAAGACCTGAACCGATCTGTTTCTTCCTTGGCGAACCATAAATGCTAAGGCATCAATCTCGGTAAGGAGTCTTGGAGCTCCACCTACTGGCATATGAAGCCATTCGAGAATGCCATGTTTCTGCCACAATGCCCCCACTACCGGGGGGGGTGGAGTTAAAGATTAGAAGATTTACTGGAGAGGAGGGGGAGAACCGAACGAGGTGCATGTCCTGGAGAGCCTGGTTAACTTTTTCCAGAGCCAAGGATGCTTTGGGGGTTAACATACGCTTTGAGGAGGGCTGTTTGTTTCCTTTTAACAGATCGAACAGTGGTTGCAGGCAGCTCGTAGGCAGATAAAGATACTGCCTAAGCCAATTCAAATTTCCAGGAAAACTTTGTAAAGAAGCAAGAGTGAGATTAGAAGGAAAAGTAACACAAGGTTTTAAAGGATGAATCTGCGTTAGGGAAATCTCTGAGCCTAAGAAAGATATTGAAGGGATTAGCTGTATCTTCTCAGGAGCTACATTAAGTCCACTTCTCTTTAAGGCAGGAATTAGAAAATCACGTAGGGCGGAGAGATCTGTATCTAATTCTCCCCATATTAACACGTCATCCATATAATGAAAAACCGTAAGGCCCTTATGAATATATGGAAAAAGCGCAGATTTAACAACCTCTTGACAAATAGTAGGACTATTAGCCATGCCCTGGGGCAGTACCACCCATTCAAATCTATCGGCAGGGCTGGCATTATTAATAGAAGGAACAGAGAATCTTGTGGGTTTAAGGGAATAGAGAAAAAACAATCCTGTATATCAATAGCTATGATTAGAATTCCTGTGGGAATTGCGGAAGCAAGAGGCAAACCCCTTTGGGGGGAGCCCCAAACCTGCATGGTTTTATTAACTGCACGAAGATCTTGGAGGAGGCGCCATTTTCCTGAGCGCTTTTTAATCACAAAGACTGGAGTATTCCATGGGCTCCTAGAATGATGAATGTGTCCCAAAGATAACTGCTCTTGGACGAGTTTTTTAAAAATTTCTAGCTTCTCCCTAGGCAAAGGCCACTGTTCCATCCAGACAGACTCATTAGAAAGCCAATCTAAGCGGGGAGTTCTGTTACGAACAGTGGCAGTTAGTATTGGGGGTGCTGGTTGGGTCTAGCACTCTCACAGGAGTGAGTGTGGTGTCCTGCAGAGGTGTCTGGGGATATAACTACATCTAAAGATTCCAGCAAGTCTCTTCCCTATAAATTGGTGCTTATATCAGCTATTAAAGGCTGAAAGCATCCGGTAGTCCCTTCTGGATCTTCCCACACAAGGGAATCTCGTGTGCGGAATGCCTGAGTCAATCCTCCAACACCATGTAAGCGTGGTCCTGGGAGGAGTTCCCAACTCTGGGGAACATCTCCTTGTCTTAATATTGTCTTATCTGCTCTGTGTCAATAAAACACTTAAAAGGAATATTACCAATCTTTACTGTCATAGTTGGGTGACCCCTTTCTAAAACAGGAGTGGTCCATAAAATCTCAGGCTCCGAATTCGAGCTGTTCTCTTGCTCCAGCCGGTTATTTCTATGCTGGAAGTTCCCACATACCGCGGGTTCCTCCTTCTGCTCACCCTCTGTTATTGTTACTTGGCGTGGTGGGTATAGCGACGGATTGGGTCCCAAGCTGGGCTTCTGTTTGTGGAAGAAGCACCAAGCGGGCGACCTGCTTCCTTCCCTCTTGGGGGCGGGGCTAAGGGAAGCCCCATACCTAGTTTAAATCCCTGTTTACATTTGGCAGAGGCGTGCGGTTCCTATGGAAACTTGACCAACAATCTCTCCTCCAATGAAATCCTTTCTGGCATCTGGGACAAGGCATTCATGTTTTCTGATTCCCTGTCTGGAGGCGGGGTTGCCCTGACTGGAGGCGGGGTCGCCCTGACTGGAGGCGGGGTCGCGGTCTATTTTCTGGACATTGGTTACGCCAATGCCCTTGGCGACCGCACTGAAAGCAAGCCCCTTTTTGCTTATGTAAGGTAGCTGCATAGGCCTATAACATAGGTCCTTGAAAAGAGCTTGATCTGAGATCCTGTGTAGCTAGAATCCAAGTATCTGGGTGTTCGTTTTTAAGAGTGATACAGGCCTGTCGAAAATGCGGAAGCATTCCATCCCAGACTATGGATCGCAGGAGGAGAAAACGAGCGTCAGGATTATAAATCTTCCTTTCCAAACTCGACTGGACCCTGGCAATGAATTTAGCGAGGGATTCATCAGGTTCTTGTTGCAGGGAGAGAATGGGGGCTGAAGCTGCTCCCATGGGTGGTGTTAATCGCTCCCATGCTTTTAATGCACACAGGCGTACTTGATCAAAATACCCCGGTGGAAACTTGGCTTCCGCCTGTTGAATCCCTGTTTCTAATTGGCCTGTTCCAAACAATGCATCAAAATTACCCTCTGGCTGATTTTGAACATTTTTCTGCGATTGTTGTAAACATTCGTCGCGAAAGAATGCCTCCCATTGCAGGAAGAGGGGGCCTGGGAGCATAGCACGAGTCACATCTCTCCAATCTTGGGGGGTATTAAGGTTCTGAAGCAGGCCTTGTAAAATGGACCTGTTCCACGGGGCATGAACACCATCATCTTTGATAGCCTGGCATAGTTCCTTCAGGTCTGTGGCGGAATATGGATACCAGGCCTGAGGTTTTTGTCTATTGGGGGCAACATTGACCGGAAATGTGTGGACTTGCTCTGATAAGTGTGTAGCGGTAGGAGGAGTCACCGAAGTGGAAACTTCTGGACAAGTGGCCGAAGAAGTGGTTTTGGAGGCTACAGGAGAATTCGGACATGTGTCTATCAAAACAGGGGTGGGTGATGAAGCAGCCGTGGAGGCAGCAGGAGGTTCCGGACACGTGTCAACCAAAATGGGGGTGGCCGAAGAAGTGGCTGTGGAGTCCAAAGGAGAATTCCGACACGTGTCTGCCAAAATAGGGGCCTCAGGGCAAGATGCCAAAATAGGGGCCTCAGGGCAAGATGCAGAGGAATTAGGGTGGGTCAAGATCATGACAGGCCTTTGCTTCTTCTTGTTTTTAAGGTGCTGGTTAAGTTCTATGATTACTTCCTTTATCTCTTGTACCTCAGCCTCTAGGTCCTTAAGCCTTTTGAGAGGTTGCCCTATATATCCCTTAAAAGCTGCTATGATGATCAACAGGATATAAGGTGAAGCCCCGAGAAAAATGTCCCAGATATATAAAAATTGTATACTGGAAAAAGAATGCAGAATTTGGAAAAGATTTTCCATGGTGGAGAGATCTCAGGAAAACAATAAGAAAAAAAAAGAAAAAAATCACAGTGCCTTAACACAATATTGCAGATACCCAAAAGGTGTGTACTTATCTAAGATGTCTTCTTGTAAATCTGCTGCTTACGGGTCCCTCCCTGTTCAGGCGCCAGATGCCGGGATAGCCTGAGGGTACTTCTTCCCGAGCTAGTGCTCTCTGGTTTGGAGAGAACTCAACTGGAGCCGATCTAGGCTGCTGCGTGGGAGAGGGATCAGGAACTTGTGCCGCACTAACTTCCGCAGGAGATACACTCTGGAACTCTCTGAGCCGGAAAGCAATTTCCAGGTGTCTTTAATCAGAAGAGCAGCTGTTTTTATACTCTCCAAGTAGGGTGGAAACAGGATGTGATATAGAGAGGGTGGAGAGAAAAGTGACTGGTGAAAATCAGAGTGTGACAAGGAGGGGGCGGAACAGGCGAGAATCCTATCACTGAACCACCAATGCCCTGGAGTGCTTTATGTAAAAGTGATTTATGTAAATAGACCAAAGCTTTGGATCAGTAAATCCCTATATAGGCATATGGTTAAGCAGAAGCCAGGGGGAGGTGGCATACTACCCAACAGGCAGGAGAGATGATTTGATCATATTTTTCTTATTTTAACTGGGGTCTATTCATCAAAACGTTTGAGACATTAAATATATTTTCCCCCTCTCATATTGATTCAATAGTGATTTGTAAGACTATAAATTAACAGGAGTATTTATTTACACCATTCCTGCCACCAAAGGTCTGTGTCTTTTACCCCTATAGTGAAACTGAAATCTACAGTCTCTCTCCTCTCCCTTTTGCAATACTCCAAACTCAAATTATTTTTTTCATTTCCGCATTTTGTTCTTCTTTCTCAAGTTCTGTTTATGAGTGGGATCATCCCATACTTGTCTTTCTCTTTCTGATTTATGTCATTTGACATAATTTCTTCTAGCTCCTTCTAGATCCCTATTCTTTATCCCTCTGGGAGTATAGACCCTATTTTTTAAATATTGTACTTATTTATTAGTAAGAGTGATAAGATGAGAGATAGAATGAACCAGACATCACTCTGGAGATCTAACTCAGAACTTCATGCTTGAGCATCCACCGGACCAAAATTCTTTATTGGGGGGCAGATGGTGGAAAGTCTGGCTTCTGTAATTGTTTCTCCACTGAACATGAACATTGGCAGGCCTATCCATACCCCAGCCTGTTTCTATCTGTCCTGGATGCGATTGGGCTCTGGGGAAGTGAGGTTTCAGGACACATTGGTGAGGTCATCTACCCAAGGAAGTCAGGATGTCATCATGGTAGAATCTGCAACTTGGTGGCTGAAATATATTAAGATATAAAGCAGAACAAATTATTTACTAATTAGAAACCTAAAGATAAGAATAAAGTAGATGAGATGTGGGGTCGCCATTTTGGAAAAAGTTAGGAAGACTATTTTAGGTATGTTCAAAGGGGCCCACAACTTCATTAATTTTTGACTGAGCCCAACAGCTAACATGCAGGTGGGCTAAAGGTATTGTCTGAGAAGATGGTGTCAGAGTTGGAAATACAACTAGAAAGCTGGATCAGGCCAGAAAGTAGCTCCCAAATATGGGAAACTTATATAAATATCGTTAGCTGTAAATCCCATCAATCTGATCTAGGGCCCATGTCACATTTAATATTGAAGCCGGTGTAACCTCTGCATTCCCATAGGTCTGAGCTTGCATTTCATAGCTAGGAACACTCTAGGCTGCACTCCTTTTAGGACCCATCTCCCTTTAGTGGCAGAGTAGGTTGACCCAGCCTCCCTTTGGAAAGTGGGGAAGTCCCTACCATTGTTATTCCACATAGAGACCAACGTCTTGTAGAGTCCCACAACAGGGTTTATGATGTTGTTCCTGATGGAGATGACCAGCGATGATAGAGAAAGGAATCTGTTAGAGGTCTAGGCCCACCATATCTATATAAGAATCTCAAGATTCCCTTACTAGGGCCCTAGATAATGGGGTGGCCTCATAATGACCAAAAGATCCATCATTAAAGGTAAGAAATAATAGTGAACAGAAAATACATACCAAAGCACCACTCTACTACTTATGAATTGCAGCTCCTTGCAGCTGTTCCCATATGATTGCCCAGGGCTCAAACTAAGGTCCTTGCACAAGGTAACATATGTGCTTTATGGGATAAACCACCTGCTGGTTTCAAGTAATAATGACTTATTTGTAGAATGTTATTTCCATGTGTACTTTGGTCTTTAAGAAAGCTTCATTTTGGTACAATCCACATAGCAAAATTGTGAATCACTTCATCAACTGAAAGCAAAATTGATGTTATGAAAAATGGGGTGTGCACTGACACATATCATTGATGTGCTGGTGTGTGGTGGAGATGTTGCTAGACTCTGTGCCAGGAAAAGCTACACTCGCTGATTGCACTTTTAACCCGATGATAAGTGGAACACAGAAATCCCACTGGAATAAAAACTACACATATTTAAGCTATCACTTCACTCCTACATCAAGTGATGGAGAGTTTTATCTTAGAGAAGGAATGAAAATGAAATGAGTTGCTTGTATCTACACATTAGTATTTGGCTAAAGTGTAACTAGTATATTTCCTTATGGTTGGTGTGACTGGGATGTGGTGGTGGGTGGAGACTGGAGTTGGTTCTTTCAGAGCTGGGGGAAAGTAATACCTGGAGTTGCCCCCCTCCCTGAACACTGCCATGTAATTAACCTCAACCCTATTGAACTGAAATCCACATCTTTTCAATCGAAGTTAAATCTAGCCTATCTGGTCTGATATTTGTCTAAAGGTGACCAATTGGATTGAAGTTTATTACTGGGTAATAAAATCAATTCAGAGGCTGGAACCAGTATGAGAAAAAAAGGATGAGTGAAATTCAACAAGATAGGACAGAACCTAATGAATATATCAAAACACAAAACATATAGTATGGGATAGATTTGTTTGGTGAACTCTGTGTGTTCATGTGTGTGTAAGTGGTCAAGCTGTTTCTGACTTTAGATATTATTTTTAAAAGTTCTGAAAATCACTGGCTCAGAAGCAACGTTTCTATCTTTATTTTATTACACAGTAGTAAATGGTAGTTTTCTACTATGTTTTCTCTTTCCCTAGACACTTTACTGAGTTGCATACATAGTAGCTGAGTGCAGCTAACAGGTAAAATTTACCATATTTATAAAAAGTCCCAGGTTCAAGCTTTTGGCACCCACTTTCAGGGAGGGAACTTTGTGTGCAGTAGAGCAGGAATTCAGGTGTCTTTCTCTCTCTCTCTCTCTCTCTCTCTCTCTGTGTGTCTCTCTCTTTCCTATCTCCCTCTGACTCTCACTATGTGTCTCTCTATCTTTCAGTCTCTAACAAGTAAAAAGGAAAAAAATCACCAATGGAAGCAGTGAAGTCATTGTGCAATGAATAGTGCATCTATGAATGTAGGGGTAGCTGCAACATTTTGAATTAGTGCTTTCCTCTCTTTCGCCTAGAAATGAGACTATTAAAACACAAAATATTACCATTTTTATTAGTTTAAGGATTCTCCTATGGAAGGATTCAATTATATTTATTTGATAACCAAACAACCTTAGAGAGTTGTACAGAGAGGCAAAGAGGGAAAGACAGAGCTTGGAGCCTGAAGAAATATTTAGACACAGTGAAAGAATGGCAGACAAGCAGCAAATGTCTGTAGCAGTGTTGTTCCTCGAGCTTCTAAGGTAGACAAGGCAGAACTCATTTGATTGGTAACTGTAGCATGACCTCAGCTGATAGTTTCTTCCCACAAGTCCTTTCTGTCAAGTGATTACAAAATAGGGGTCCTTTAGTGCCAGTCCCTGTTCAGGGCACCAGCTTCGCGGGCAGGAGACAGATGACCAGGGACTCATGGCTGAGCTGGGAACGCAGTTCAGTCTTTATTGAGAGCGAGGATGCAGTTCAACAATCTAATCTCTTCTAATCTCTCTTCATTAGAAAGCCCTGTCTTTTATATCTCCTGACGCGGAAGTGTCAGGAAGAGGAAGTACGCAGGATAGGGGGTGGGGAGAAGAAAAATAGTGTGCGAACCAGTGGGGATTAAACCAATGAAAACAATGATTATGTAAATAGACTACAACGTCAAGCAATTCAACAGAAGGGGTCTTAGACGCAGAATTTAGAAGCACACCAACACTTTAGTTTTCCTATTTCTTATTAGTCTTAATTTCCATTTTCAGTTTATATTGTTGACATTTGGTCACCTATAAATGTGCTAACTTTTCAAGGAATATATGCCTCATCATAAATTATTTCTAATTTCTTTTCCTTTTTTAATTAATTAATTTATTTTAGATAGAAATATTGAGGGAGAATAAAGACAGAAGAAGGAAGAGACACTTTCATCACTGCTTCACCACTCGTCAAACTTCCCCCCCTGCAGGAGGGGACCTGGGGCTTAAACCCGATTCTTACATACTATAATGTGTGATCTCAACCAACTGTGTCACCACTTGGCTCTGAAACAATCTCTTGTTTCTCATAATTTCTATATTAAATGTAGTAATAAAATGTTTGTATTTTATAACTGTGTTTTAGATAGTAAACTTCATAATTGATGTGTATGTGCACTACACACACGTGCATTCTACATTAGTGGTGATAATATGTATCTTAAATAAAAAGAGACGATGGATTCTGACAACTCCTTAGTCTCTTCAGAAACTTAAAAACAAAAATGTATAATTTTTTGTTCTATGCTTTGTTTCTTTGATTCTTAAAAAATCTTATGTTGACAGAGAGATAAAAATGACAAACACCTTTGGATATTTATTAAAGTATTTACAAGAGGTTTAATTTTTACGTAAGTTGAACTGATCCTTAAAAGTTATTCTAAAATCAATTTAAAGGTCACAGATATTTCACACTATTGAAATGTCTTTGTCTCCTTCTTTGTGATATATATTTTTTTTCTGTCACTGACATGGAAAGAGCTGTGATATTTCAAGGAGCATGCTACCACAGCATACTGCTTATTCTGTCATCAGTAGATTATGAAATGAAAGCAAAATGGCTCTGAGAATTTCCTTCTGATAGCTCTTACTTGAGTGACCCAGAGCTATGTAAGTTTCAAGTGATAACTCCCTAATTAGTTGGAGCTCTAGTATCCTCTGCCTACATCTTGTCTTCATCCCAAATGTTCACTTATCTAAACCAGAGTGCTACATGACGTCTTTGTTGTTTTAGGAACATGGAGTTACCATTCACAGGCTGCCCCCGCACTATCTCAGATACGTGTTATATGACATATCTTCAAATTTAGAGAAAGGCATAAAGAAAAAGTGTCTTTCTTTGAGTTTACTTTGAATATCTGCTAAAAATTTGAAATAACTAGTTCCCAAGATGGATTTTCATTCTGCATGCTAAGGAGTTTCAGCTTGCACATACAGACCTAAAGCATTAAATTGTTCCTTACAGACTTTATGGTGAGAAAATATTCAAGAAGGGTAATATTAATGTGAATACAAATAGTAGTTCCCATAGGGGAATACAAACATTTTGTCTCTTATCTTAAAATTATGAAAGAAAAAAAACATTTTGAAAAGGAAAATAAGGAAATATCATAGAATGGGACCTGGAATTGATCAAGCATTAGACCATCATTCCTGATAAAAAAATTAAAAAGTATGGTTGAAAATTAACAGCTATTCTAGTAAATTAGGTTGTACTAAAGGCATGAAAATCTAAGATGAACATATAACCAGACAAGATGATATGAGTGAATTCAACAAAAGTGAGAACATAGTTAGAAAAAAAGAAATGATTAAATATTGATAACTAGATAGTCCCTGTTTCCTAGATGGAAATCTTGAAAAAAATCCAAGAATTCTGAATCCTATCTTCTTTTTGTTTTCAGGAGTAGACAGTTAAAGATTCGGACTGGTAAATTAATTACTTTTTGTGGATTCTAGCATACCTTAGGAGCAGGAACAAAAGTAAGAAACAAGTAAAAGAATGGAAACATAAGATATTATAGTCTAGCCTATGAGGTAACTTGGGGAAACAACTTGAGATGTTTACTCTCTCTCTCTCTTCCTCATTCTCTCATGGCTTTATTTCTCTAGAGAACCCCTAAAGCAGGACTATACTCAGGGAATACAAAGAAATCAAGAGATATTCTTCCACAGCAAACTCAGATGTATCTATTAGACAAAAATTTAAATAATTAGTTTTATTTACTATTTATCTTATTTTTTTATTGCCACCATGTTTATCCCTGGGACTCAGTGCCTATATAACCAATTCACCATTCCCAGTGGCTTTTTATTCCATTTTCTGGGGGGATAAAGACAGTAGAAATTGACTGATTTTTAAGAAAAATAGAAAATGAGAGTGAAAGATCACACCAACTTAAGTATAGATAGATATATGATAGAAATAATAGTCAACCCATACTGTAGTTCCCAACGAAGAGATTGGGGACAAGGGATTTTGGTTGTGGGAATGGTATGGAATTACACCCATTATCTTATAATTTTTTAGATAAATTGTAAATCACCAATAAAAATATTTCCTAAAACAGAAGTTGCAAAATCCATGATAAAGTTGTAATTAATGAATTTTAAAAGACAAATAAAATGATGAAACTAATATGTATCATACCAACTGAGCATATGGTAGTGCTGTGGATTGAATCTAGGGTGCCTTGATCATCAAGAATACATGTCTTCCAATAGGGATAGCCCAGTCTACAAAGGGATATTGGGGTATCCTGCCCTGCCAATCGAAGAAGACTGGTCCTGAACTGAGTGTAGCCTGTAATGTCCCCAGCTGTGACCAAGAGCTGTGAGTTCAGACCAGTAGGAACTCAGAGGTTAAACAGGCTCTGCTGATATATGCTTCCCCCAGGTGGGTAGTGGGAAGATCGAATCAAGGAAATTGTGCCCACATATTTCATATTTTGATAAGGGTTTAGGCTATAGCATAGGTATGCATGTTTGTCTGTATTTTGTCAAATACTACATTTAATTTGGGGGTATTTCACAGTATGTAAAATTTACTTTAAGATTATAAATTAATACTAAACTCTTATTAATACGCAAGTCAAAAATGTCTGGAGGTGAATTTTTCTGATGTCTGAAAATCAGTGAAATACATAAAAAGTATAGTTTTTATGTCCAGGAGTATATTTGTGATAAAACAAATGTGGCAAAATGTTATAAATTAAAGAATGGAAATATGATATAAAGAATGAAATAATATAGAATGGAAGTTAGGGAGCTCACTATGCTCTTAGAATTCTATTTTACTTTATTTTGCCCTTACAATTTTACATAAAAATATTGAGAAATAATTGTATGTAACTAGATGCCTAGGAATCAAATTCACTCTTGAAGTCAGTGTACTCCTACACAAAAATTGACCAGTGAAAGAAGCATGAAATAAGACAATGACATTCAAAGAAAGGTATGTAGTTTTAAGCACACTGTGTAACCTCTCTCCATGTCATTTCACTGTCCTATAAAACAAGTACAATAAATCTCTACCTTGCAACTCTATGATAAACACTGGAGACAGTCTTCAGCTGATAATGAAAATGTAGTGTCTAATTTATTGTTACTTGGTAATATATCTTGCTTAAACTAAAAGAATGTAGCCTGATCATACTAGTGGTGTACCAATACTTAATCTTCAAAAGCTGTTAGAATAGTTAAATATATTAATCCATGTAAGGTGTTTAACAAAGAGTCTTTGGAAATAGATGTACACAAAAATATGCTGTACTACATGAAAAAGCTGGGGTTAGGGTATTTTGCCAAAAATGGCTGAATATTGGCAATTTCGTATGGCTCAATCTAGAAATTTGTATGTGTAAATATAAATAAATGAAGATGAGACACAGAAATACAAATATACCTTTAAAGACTTTGCATGCAGTGAACACTCAATGGCACAATTTTGGCACTTGAGCAAAATTTTCTCTTGTGTACTGTTGTTAAGCCACCAGCTGTTATCATCAGGATTATCAACCCTTCCTGGTTCCACCTGCACTATCTTAATTCTAGCAATAAATATCTCATATCTTGGGAAATTTTTCATTCTCTAACAAACCAGGGTGACTTATCACCTTGGGATTTTAGAAAAAGGTCTTTCTAGATCCAATGTATATGAAGTATTTCTTCTACTTAGGGCACTGCCCATTAACTCAATCTTGAAAATGTATCATAGAAAACTCCGTGAAAATCCATTACAGTACATCAACATTTTTATACAAAGCTATGTCTTAATTCCTTGAGGGTATCAATAAAACATGCTGAAGTTTGGTGTGAGTTGAATGTTTCTACTTTTAAACTATCAATCTGCTAGTATCTCCCTGAGTCACATATTCTGCTCAATTCCATTTATTTCAAATAAAGTTGCATAACGTGAAAGTGAGAGAGAACAGTATAATTAATACTTATCCAGGACTAAGGAAGGGTAAGAACTCTGCAAGCCATTTTTATTTTATATTCAGAAGTGCCTGTGAGAACTCTTAGTAAATAGACATCAATTTATTTGGGAGGCATCCAGTTAAGTGCACATATTACCAAGTGCAAAGGCCCAGGTTTGAGCCCCAGCTCCCAAACTTCAGGGGGTCTTTCTCAGGAGCAGTGAAACAGGTCTTCAGCTATCTATCTGTTGCCCCATTTTCTCATATTTTTCCCAATCCTATCAAATTAATTGATTTATTGGATTAATTAATCATTAGAAAGAAAAAGAAAAAAAAGGGCCACTGGTAGCAGTGGATTTGTAGTGCTCACAGTGAGCTCCAGCTTATCCTGGTGGCAAAAGAAAGAAAGAAAGAGAGAAAGAAAGAATGAAGGAGAGAAAGAAAGAAAGAGAGAAAGAAAGAAAGAAAGAAAGAAAAGAAAAGAAAAGAAAAGAAAAAAGGAAGAGAGGAAAGGAAAAGAAAGGAAAGAAATGAAAAGAAAATATATGAAATTAAATTGGGACATGATAAGATCCATATAGCTATACTACCGCCAAGTAACCCTCTTCTGGCAACATGTGGATCCACCATGCTATAACCTAATCTAGAAGTGTGTGCAACATTAACATAGCAAGGCTGAATCTGTATGGGGGGTGTGCCCATGCTGGAGGCTGAGCCCTAGGTAAATAGCTTATGAGCTCCAGCTGGAAAACACATATGGGAGAAGGACAGGTTTATCTTTGCAAACTCTGTTTACAAATGAGGTGCATTTGTTCTCCACACAGTTTGTCTTTGCCACTGGCACTTGAGGAATCTTGTTTCAACTTTAGTGTTAGAAATTTGCATCACTCCTCAAGTCATAGTTTCCTGCCAGAACTTTTTCTTTTTAGATAGTCTCTTTGTCCCAGAGCTAGAAGATTAAAGTACATTCATTCACTCAGAAATGTATTACAAGAACTATTGGATAAGCTCTTTGGCTTAGGAAGATGTCCCAAGGGCACACCAATTTTAATTAAAGATATTTATTCCCCAAAGTCATTTGATAATACACAAACATACACTGCTACAATAGGGGAGTTATCTACAATACCATCAGACAAGGATCTAAGAGAATCAGAAAAGATTTAACTAACATGTAGCTTGTGAAATGGCTTTGAATCAATGGACATTACTTCATCTGAAAGGATTCAGAATCCAGTGATATTAAATGAAAGAGTGATGAATTGAAAGTCAGAAAAGCCAGGGAATATGAAGCAGGGTTATTCCATTCAATTTGACTAAATCTAGGATATAATAGGGGCTGAGAGTCATCAAGAAAAGTCTATTGAAGTAGAATCAAGTCTTTATAAATAGTTTATTTTGAGAGAGATACTGAGCACTGTTCAGCTCTGACTTATGGTAGTGCTGAAGATTTAACCTGGGATATCAGAGCCACAGACATGAAAGTGTTTTATATAATGATTATTTTGTGTCCTCAGCCCCAGAATCAGATCTTAAAATTGACATAGTATGGAATAGTAACAGTAACTGGAATAAGGAACACTGGGGCAATTCTCTACCCCTGAGGCACTTACATTCTCATAAGGGGTATTTATCTGAGTATTATTTATTTGTTTACTTTTAGATAGAGACAGAGAGAATAAAAGAAGCCACCACACCTCAGCTTCCTTCAGTTTGATAGGGGCCTGGCTCACACCTGGCATGGAGCACATACCTAAGAGTTAGTGGCAAATGGAATGTTAGAGGGAAATAAAAAAGAAGACTCAGCAATGAATCTGTGAAAAGGATCCCAAGAAAATGTGAGTAGGGAAATTCATAAATGAAATCAGAGAAGTGGAAAAAATAATTTGGAGATAAGCAAGTTAATAACGCCAATACTTATTATTCATTTGCTTATTTAACAAACACATGGGGAGCAGGCCCTGTCTCAAACACTGATAGGGCACCAAGAATTGAATCTAATGGAAAAATGGCTCTCCCGAACTTAACATCTGGTGAGAAAAGAAGCACTACAATTGGAATCACACTCAGAGTGATTAATAATAAAATGGAACTAGACTGAACAGCAGTGACTTCCAAACCTTCTTGAGTAAGGTTTTACCTAACACCTATGTCTCAACTCCTTAGAGCTTACTGTTTTAAATGATAAGGTCTGAGCTTTAGAATTTTCAGAAGCTCCTCAGGTGATTCTAACATGCAGGCAAGTTTGGAGACTTCTGCTTTACAGCAGGTAGTCAAACTGTGACCCTCAAGCCAAATTGGGCCATTGCTTCTATTGTAAATAAAGTTTGATTGGAACTCAGCCCTGCCCGCTCATTTATGTAGTCACTCTCATTCACACTTCAGCAGCAGAATTGAGTTGTTGCCACTGGAGACAAACCAAAACATGCTTTGCCACCTAATACTTCAGAGGGGAAAAGTTCCACTGACTTCTAAAAGAGAGATCTAAAAGAGAGATCTCAGAGGGTATACAACAAAACAAATCATCAGCCTTGGGATTGAAGTTGGAGAGTCTCTTTTCATATTTACTATTGTGAGAAAATGTTGAATCAGGAAAAACCAATTCAGACCTAAAAGTGATGGAAGCACAAGTCCTGCTAGCCCAGCATTGCCGGAGAAGGGCACAAATAGGATTAAAACTGTCCTTATATGTGGAACTCTCGTGGTGAGAATTGTGTGGACTTGTACCCCTCTTAGCCTATGGTCTTGTCGATCATTATTAAATCAATAAAAAATTATCTCAATAATATTTTTTCTACGTTTATAAGCCAGTGATCTGAATAAAATACATAATGGCAATATTTGTACATACTGGAGGAATTGGTGATTTAAATTTTGTGTCCTGTACTAATAAACAAGTAAATGAATAAAACTGAAATATTATTAGAAATGTTGCATTCAAATGAAATTATATGTATATAATTTCATATATACATATGCATACATATTTCATAATTACATATATATATATATATTTGCTTCTCTAGGATATCTTTTTCAGATAGAGACATGGCAGTGCTGAAGCTTCCCCCCAGTGTCATACATAGTATGCCTATGCACTGTGCTGCTGTTCAGGTAGGTGACGTGGTGGAGCTTTAATCTGGATACCTGGATTATAAACACAGCAAAGCAGGCACTTTCCCAAGTGAGCTATTTCACCTGTTCCAATATAGTAACATTTTTATTAACAAAGGTTAACTCTTTGGACTGAATGGTGGTGCACATGACTGAGTACACATGTTACCATGCACAAGGGCCTGGGTTCAAAGCCCACCTGCAGGGGCTAAACTTTATGAGCAGTGGAACAGTACTACAGATGTCTCTACTTTTCTCTTACTATCTCCCCACCCTTCTCAATTTCTGTCTATCCTATCAAATTAAATGTAATAATAAGGTTAGCTCTTTAGATTCTTCTTGTCCTTGAGAAGGACAGCATCCTACTCATTCTCACTTTAAATAGATATGGCAAAAATATCTTTGCTTTAGAGAAAGAGGACAAGAGGGAGGGAGAACTGGAGAAAGATGCTGGAGGTCTGCAAAGTGCTTAGGACAATACTCTTTCTGACATAGGGATGGCCTTTGTCTTATACTCCCATGACATAATGTACATATGCACAATTCTCACTAATTCATGCTCTTCTGTAATTTGTGTTTACTGAGCTTGCTTTAATGAGCATTCAACATATCCCAGACAACACTATGGGATAGTGTTTTGAGTGTGAGATTTTAAAAACAAGAAACCAGTTTGAGGTTATTTACTCTTTCTCTTTTCCCAAGGCATTTATCTTTACTTTTTCAAAAGAAAAAAAAATCCAATTTCTATATAACTCATATCTCTGGAAGTTCCTCCTCTCATTTCCTTCACTGCCACTCTAACATGACAGATTTCATATTCTTTTTTAAATATTTCATCTTCTCTAGGAAGTGTGAATACTTTATCAGTCAGCAAGAAGTCAGGATGCTAAGACTGAGGGAACATCCCACAAGCCTAGAGATACAGACCCAGTAGATTTTTTATCTGTAGATTGAAGCTTATCTTACTTTGTGACAACTATTTGTGAACCTGTGTTTCATACCCATCATCAGCAAAAGGAGTGAATCTTTAAGGGGCACCACACGAAAAGACAAATGTCTCATCAATTTTCTTGCTGCATTTAAAGAACCAGTCACAACCAAAAAGATCAAATTCTCCTTATTATTCCTTACTTCCAAGAATGTGAAGTCAAAGGAAAGGTATTTATGGTAGTGTGGCTAGAAGAAGAATACATTTTTAGTTTTATATTTAAAAGGATAATTTTTACAGGTTTACTTCATTGAAAGCAGTATTTCTTCTTATGGAACTGGAATAATTTGATCAGTTTAATAATTTAATGTGGTCCTCCTACTCTTGTCCTCTAGGAATGCAAGTTCATTTTCTTTTTCCATCATACAATAACAATATTGTGATTTTAATCAAACAATATCAAGAATATGAAGGTACACAGAAACTTGAAAGATGCCACCCTAAATATAACCATTCTGTTCATTAATGATATTTGTTATCATTACCTTTATTTATTTATTTGATAAAGACAGCCAGAATCTAGAGAGAAAGGGGTGGTAGAGAGGGAGAGAGCAAAAAAGACACCTGCAGTACTGCTTTACCACTTGCAAAGCTTTCCCCCTGCAGGTGGGAACTGGGGGCTCAAACCTTAGTCCTTTTGCATTTTAACATGCCCACTCAATCAGGTATGCCACCACCCAGCTCCATTATTTTTATTATTATTATTATCATTATTATTAGTAGTAGTAGTAATAGTAGTAGTGGTAGTAGTAGTAGCATTACCACCATCATCATCACATCATCATCATCATCATCATCATTGTTTGCCACCATACTTACTACAGGAACTTGATGCCTGCAAGATGAATCTACCACTTTCAGTGATCACCCCCTCCTCCCCTTTTAAATTTTCTTTGATAGGAAATTGAAAGGGGAGAGGGAGATAAGAGAGGAAAGGCACCAGAAGCCCTGCTTTATAATCTCAAAACACTCCCCCTTCATATGAGAACTGGAGGCTTGAACCCAGATTCTTGGGTATGATGATGTGTGTGCTTTACTGGGGGCAACATTTTCTGGCCATTTCATGATATTTACTATTAAAGAGTTAATTTTACAGGCAATACATAGATGAATATGCATTATATAATTTCATAGCAGCAACAGCTTTAAGAGGCAGACTTTGTGATTTTGTCCATTTTTCAAATGTAGGGTATAAAGACTGAGCATTCAATATTTGCTCAATGTCTTAAAGAATCTAAATATAGTTATCCCAAGATGTTTGATTCCAAAGCTTATGCTGAAAATAGATTATCTTTAAGACAAAGAGGAGGGGCATTAGCTACTTAGCAGCTGTAAAGTAATAATACTGCTGCACAGTTGTGTCATGGTCACTAAGGATTAGTATCTATTCTAAGAGAAAGGTAATCATAAATCACTGTTTTTTGGAATCACTGCATTTTGGGGGGTGAGTTATTGCATAGGAGCATACTCTCTGGGTTGGAGAGAACGTGACCAGAGCCAGCCTGGGCTGCTACTCACTCAGTGGTGTGTGAGAGATGACCCAGGAACAGAGCTGGTGGTGGCAAGGTGATTCAATTCTTTATTGAGCAGAGAGCCAAGGCTTTTTAAAAGTCCGACCTGGAAGTGGCAAGTCAGAAATGGAACTTACCTGACAAGGCTTGGAAAGGGGTGGAGAAAGGCAAAGGGGCTGGGAAAGGTAGGAACTTCCTTGGCTACTGTTGTGAGGTTTTTAATTGGTAAGATTAATAATGCCCTGCAGGCATGGAGGGTCTTGAGGGTAGAAAGAAGATAGACCAAAGGAATGGAATGGGTAGGGATCTTTCAGGCAACACAATGACTATGTAGATAATAAGGGAGCAGGCCATAGTATCAGGAATGCAGGGTGCTTTGTGAGGCAGGGAGTCTGATAAGACGGGGCAAACCTTGGGGAGTCGTGTCCCTCCTCACACAACCTCTCAACAGAGAGGGAGAGACTGACAGGATGGACGTCCCCTCAAGTCGAGCCCTGCCAAGCTCAACCACATCCTCACAATTTCCCTACCCGGCATTATCTTCATGCCTCCCCAGAGCAACTATTATGAAGATTTTGATGACATTTGTTCAGTACTGAATTTGTATTATTATTATATGTGTTTTGTCTTTTGCTACTAGGGTTTTCACTATGGCTCCATACCAGCAAAAACAACTTCTTTGAACTCTAACTCCTTCTTCTTTTCGATAAAGAGTTAGAGACAGAGAAAAAGCAGAGAGAGACTGAAGCACTGCTCCATCACTCATGAAGCTTCCTTGTGCAGGCAATCTTGTGTCCTGGCCAGGGGACTGAATCTGCGTACGTGTTCATCATAAATTCTATGTTTTATGGTAAGTTACTGACTACCTCCTCACATACATGTTCTTAAAAAGTATAAAAATGATGGCATGTCTTATATATTATTCTCCCACTTTCTCACTCTTTTGTAAGATATCGTTTTGTGAGTTAGCTCCTATTTAGACAACTGTACTTTTTTTTTTTTTTTCTCCAGGGTTATTGCTGGGGTCGGTGCCTGCACCATGAATCCACCACTCCTGGGGCCATTTTTCCCCCTTTTGTTGCCCTTGTTGTAGCCTCGTTGTGGTTATTATTATTGCCATTGTTGATGTTGTTCATTGTTGGATAGGACAGAGAGAAATGGAGAGAGGAGGGGAAGACAGATAGGGGGAGAGAAAGATAGACACCTGCAGACCTGCTTCACTGCCTGTGAAGCGACTCCCCTGCAGGTGGGGAGCTGGGGGCTCGAACCAGGATTCTTACACTGGTCCTTGCACTTTGCGCCACATGTACTTAACCCACTGCACCACCCCCCAGCCCCTAACAACTATACTTTTAAAAAATATTTATTTATTCCCTTTTGTTACCATTGTTGTTCTATTGTAGCTATTATTGTTGTTGTTGGATAGGACAGAGAGCAATAAAGAGAGGAGGGAAATATAGAGAAGAGGAGAGAAAGATAGACACCTGCAGAGAGGTGAGACTTCCTGACACATTGGTGAGGCCGTCTGCCAGGGGAAGTTAAGATGGAATCATAGTAGTGTCTGCAAATTGGTGGCTGAAAGTTGGTAGGGTACAAAGCAGGATAGATTATTTAATAAGCAGGAACCCAAAGGTAGGAACAGAGCAGATAAAAATAAGGGTCTTCATGTTGGAAGAAGCTAGGAAGTCTATTTTATGTACATTCCAAGGGGCTCATGACTTCAGTAATTTTTGCCTGAGTCTGATAGCTAACATGCAGGTGGACTAAAAATATTGTCTGAAATGATGCTGTCAGAGTTGAGAATAGGATTTGCATGATGAATTAGGGAAGGGAATAGCTCCCACACATAAGGAAAGTATATAAATATAATTAATTATTTACCATTCAATCTTATTTATTTATTTATTTATTTATTTATTGCCTCCAGTGTTATCGCTGGGGGCTCGGTGCCTACACTATGAGTCTACTGCTCCTGGAAGCTATTTTTCCCATTTTTTGCCCTTGTTGTTGCCCTTGTTTTTATTGTTATTGTTATTGTTGTTATAGCCATTGTTGCTTTTGGATAGGACAGAGAGAAATGGAGAGAGGAGGGGAAGGCAGAGAGTAGGAGAGAAAGACACCTGCAGACCTGCTTAACCGCTTGCAAAGCGACCCTCCTGCAGGTGGGGAGCTGAGGGATCAAACCAGGATCCTTACACTGGTCCTTGAGCTTTGCACCCTGTGTGCTTAATCCACTGAGCTGCCACCCACCACCCCCACCATGTCCCACTCTAATCTATTTAGCACAGGAACCTGCATAATCCTAGTCTCTGTCAGTCTGAGCTTGGAGTCCATGGTCACAGCTAGGGACATTCTAGGCTGCATTCAATTCAGGAACAGTCTTTCTTGAGTAGCATGGCAGGTTGACCCATAGTAGACTGCTGCTCTGCAGTTACGACAAAGTCCTGAAAATGCCCACAAGAGGGCTTATGATGTTTGCTCCTGAGTGAAGTGACAAGTGGTGGTGGAAAGAGGGAACTATGAGAGGACTAGGTCCATCATATCTTTATGGAACTCCTGACTAGAGCCCCAGATGGTGTGGTGGCCTGGTATTGACCAAAAAGACCATCACTAAAGTGAGCCACTCTCTTCCTTTATCCAGCTTTTGTAGTTCTTTATCTGAAAATGTTAGATATTTTCTCAGTTGTTAAATCACTGAGTATCATTTGTTATATCAAAACCAGTTTTGGGTTTATTGGATCTAGCTTCAAGTTGGGGAGGGAATAGGGCTAGGGTTTACATGAGATCTAAGTTAACCTTAAGTTTTAGTGTTTTTCTTGTCTGAAGATTATAATAGAGGTTTCCAGAGAGTACAATAATTGTCCTTGAGTTGATATGTATACTTTTGCTAGTATATCTTTTGGCCAATTGTATGCAGTGTCTCTTCTAAAGATTATCAAGGGGGTGACATTGATCCTGTTTCTCTCATGAGAGATTAGGGAATATCTCTTACTTTCTTTAAATTTTTTAAAAAATATATTTATTTATCATTGGATAGAGACAGAGAAAAATTGAGAGGAGGGGGGAGATAGAGAGGGTAGTAGACAGAGAGACACCTACAGCCCTGCTTCTTCACTCATGAAGCTTTCCCCCTGCAGGTGAGGATTCTGGGTCCTTGTGCACTGGGTCCTTGAGCGCTTAACCAGGTGTACCACCACTTGGACCCTCTTACTTTCTTTTGTGTGCTTAACTGAGTAGTTAAAGTGATTGAGGTAGGTGAAACAGAGAGTAGGGAAGGGAGGTGCCTAGGCCTAAGTATTAATTATTTAACTAGACATTTTATATTTTCTTTAGGTCTATTTATTGCTGAGTTATTACATCTGATTTTACTCATAGCAGACTATTAAACATTTTTGCTTTGAGGTACATATTTTTCTCTAATTGATGGATACACCCTTTACCCTAGACCCTTCTTCTTCTTCTTCTAGCGTTTGCCACCCTAGACCCTGATCTATATCTATATCTATATCTATATCTATATCTATATCTATATCTATATCTATATCTATATCTATATCTATATCTATATCTGGTGAGACTTTTCCTAATGCATGGGACTACCTAGTTCCATTTCAAATGGCACACTCCTTAAATTATGGACCCTATATAGATATAGATATAGATATAGATATAGATATAGATATAGATATAGATATAGATATAGATATAGATATAGATATAGATATAGATCAGGGTCTATATATCCCAGAGGTTCAGGACTGGAAAAAATATGAATTTTTAAAGAGAATAGGTGAGGTTCCATGCTGTCTTAGTGTTTAAGAAGGCAATAGATAAGTATTATTATGACCAAGTTATTTGGGAACTTGGTTTACTTTGAAAATCCCATAGTTAGGATTTATAGTACTATAGAAGACCTCACCATGATTTGTCATTTAATTCTATTCACAAATAACTATATCTTAGATACTGACAACCAGCTGATTCTGATCTTCTTACTTTAAGATTGCAGATAATTTAGTATTTGAAAAAAATGTTATTTTTAGAAATGCTTTATCAATTTGAAACGGTGTTTAGACAAAAGAAATATATACTCAGAACTGAAATTGATGCATTTAAAGAACTCAAGACTTTCCATCGATTTTCCTTTGATATACTGAATAAATAGTGATATAAAAGATTATAACATAAGCGCAAGGACTGGCATAAGGATCCCGGTTCGAGCCCCTGGCACCCAACTGCAGAGGAGTCACTTCACAAGTGGTGAAGCAGGTCTGCAGGTGTCTATCTTTCTCTCCCCCTCCCTGTCTTCCCCTCCTCTCTCCATTTCTCTCTGTCCTATCCAATAATGATAACATTAATAACAACAATAACAATAACTAAAACAGTAAAAAACAAGGGCAACAAAAAGGGAATAAATAAATAAAATAAAATATTTTAAAAATATAACTTAATAGTATTATAGTTTAACACCATTCCTATCACCAAAGGTCTGTATCCCCATCCCCACCACCCTATAGTGGACCTAAAAATCTACCCTCTCCCTGAATGACCCTGAGTCTCTAACATTGGTGCAATACTCAATACCCAGTCCAAATTCTGCTTTGTGTTTCCCTTTCTGTTCTTCTTTCTGAACTTCAGCTCATAAGTGAGATCATCCTATACTCATGGGTTTATTTCTGGCTTATCAAACTTAACAGGAGTTCTTCAAGCTCCATCCAAGATGATGCAAAAAATGTGAAATCACTATTTTTAATAGCTGAGTAGTATTCCATATGTATATATACCACAACATTATCAGCCACTCATCTGTTGTTGGACACTTGGGTTGTTTTCATGCTTTGAAAATTGTGCTGCTATAAATATAGGTGTACACATGTCTTATTGGATAGGTTTGTTTGACTCCTTAGTATATTTCCCCAGAAAGGGAATTGCAGGGTCAAAGGGAAGGTCCACTTCTAGCCTTCTAAGAGTTCTCCAAGCAGTTTTCACAGGGGTTGGATAAATTTACATTCCCACCAGCAGTGCAGGAGGGTTCCTTTGTCCCCACAACCTCTCCAGCATTTTTTGTTACTGTCCTTTCTGATACAAAACATTCTCACAGGGAATATCATACATAAGAAAAGGTAACAGAAGCAAATGCTGGAGAGGCTGTGGGGTCAAAGGAACCTTCCTGCACTTCTGGTGGGAATGTAAATTGGTCCAACCTCTGTGAAGAACAGTCTGGAGAACTCTCAGAAAGCTAGAAATGGACCTACCCTATGATTCTACAATTCCTCTCCTGGGGATATATCCTAAGAAACCCAACACACCCATCCAAAAAGATCTGTGTACACATATGTTCTTGGCAGCACAATTTGTAATAGCCAAAACCTGGAAGCAACCCAGGTGTCCAAAAGCAGATGAGTGACTGAACACGTTGTGATATATATATATATCAGCTATGAAAAATGATAACTTCACTGTTTTCAGCCGATCTTGGATAGATCTTGAAAAATTCATGTTAAGTGAAATAAGTCAGAAACAGTAGGATGAATATGGGATCATCTCACTCTCAGGAAGAATTGAAAAACAAGATCAGAAGAGAAAACACAAGTAGAACCTGAACTGGAATTGGTGTATTGCACCAAAGTAAAAGACTCTGGGGTGGGTGGATGAGGAGAATACAGATCCAAGAAGGATGACAGAAGACCTAGTGGGGGTTGTATTCTTATATGGAAAATTGGGAAATGTTATGCATGTAAAAATTATTGTGTTTACTGTTGAATGTAAAATATTAATTCCCCAATAAAGAAATTTTAAAAAAAGGGAAAAAAGACATTTTCACAGGGATGAAGTGGCATCTCATTGTTGTCTTTATTTGGATTTCTCTGACAAACAGTGACCTGGAATATTTTTTTCATTCATCTGCTGGCCATTTTATCTCTTCTGTGGTGAATATTCTGTTCATATCCTTCCTTTTTGAATGGGATATTTTTTGGGGGGGACAAAGAGCTCTGTATATATTTTAGTTATTAGCTTTTTGTCTGTTATATGACATTTAAATATCTTCTCCTATCTGTAACTGGGTGCTCATGCAAGATAATATGAACTCTCTACCACAACTGGCCTCTAGTCAGAAATATCTTTCAAGGAAACTGATTTTCTTTGCATATTTATTTTAAAAAAATATTATATTTATTTATTGGCTAGAGACTGCCAGAAATAAAGAAGGAATGGGGTGATAGAGAGGGAGAGAGACAGACACCTGCAGCACAGCTTAACTAGTTGCAAAGCTTTTCCCTTGCAGGTGGGGACAGGGAGCTTGAACCTGGTCCTTGCTCATTGTAATACATGCACTCAACCAAGTGCGACACCACCCAGCCCTCAAAAACTGATTGTATAATTGAGTAGCTCAAGTATGTGTGATGAGGACTCTTAAAAAGTGTGATCCTGGGGAAAAGCCAAGATGGCAACTTGGAAACAACACCTGGTGTGAGCTCAAAAAAAAAAAAAAAAAAGTGACTCATAACCTGGGATTCTGTGGAGAGGGTAGGATATCTGGTGTGTTCATGGCAAGGTGAATAAGGGGTGGTCAAGGTGACACCAAAAAAGACTCCTATAACCCACTCTTTGGCTGGAAAACAGAGGCCAAATGGACAAAAAAGGAAAATCTTTGGTTTCACTATTTCTGAACTCACCCTAACACCCAACCCCAGAACAAGCCTCAGAAGCTGACCAGCTGCTCCTAGCAGGCTTCCTGCGGAGTTATTTTCTTTAACCAATATTCCTGGCACAGCAGGGGTGTCATTCCAAGCCTTTTTCTTTTTCTTTTCTTTTTCTCTCTTTTTTTAGGTAGCTGGAGCTCTATTTGAGTGACAAAATACCTAACCAATCAGGGCCTCAGCCCTGCCTGGGAAAGACTACCTGGAATATCTTTTTTGTTTGTTTGTTTTTGATACTTCTTATAATTAGTTGTCTTTGCTCAGGCTGTATGCAGCCAATCTGGAGCAGTCCAGACTGACTATTAGGGTTTTTTACTACACTTTATTTTATTATTACTATTACTATATACGCATGTCCATTTTCCCTCTTCTTCAGGTTGACCAAAAGTAACTGTTGTTGCATTTTACATTGATAGGTGTTGTTTTCGACGGGCTATGTTGTTTTCGCCAGGCTAGCTTCACGGGCGGGTAACAGACCACCAGGGACTCATAGTTGAGCTGTAGGCAGTATCTCTTTATTCATGCAGGATGCAGCACAATCTAAGACGAGCTAAGCTAAACTCAAGGTAAAGTACTCTAAAACTCACAATGCTGTCTTTATATATACTTGCCAAGTAGGGTGGAAACAGGATATGACATAGAGAGGGTGGAGAGAAAAGTGACTGGTGAAAATCAGAGTGTGACAAAGAAGGGGCAGAGCAGGCGAGAATCCTATCACTGAACCACAGTGCCCTGGAGGGAGGGTGGAACTTGTTAACAGTGGTTATATAAATAGAATAGTGTTAAGCAGGGGGGATTTAAACCAAATGAAACAGAAGGGGTCTCATGCATTCCAACAGATAGGTGACTGGGTATCCTACCCATTGTGAATGGAACTTGTTTCTCTCCCTCTTCTCTCCACCCTCCTTTTTCTCTCCTCCTAGTTAATTCAAAAACACAAAAAACTCTTTCCTTTCACTGCTCTTATTTTATTTTTTTTCTTTCTTCTTCTTTTCTTCCTTCTTTAGCATTCTGAATTCACTAACATTCATTTGTGAATTATTTGTGGAAGGAATCTGACTCGGAGTGAAGTGTGTGTGTGTGTGTGTGTGTGTGTGTGTGTGTGTGTAGCTCTCTTTTCTACTTTCTTATCTCCTCTTGCTATCCATAGAATTTATAGTGGACAGTAGATTTGCATAATTGTCTACTCTTGCTTTTCCTTTCTTCTTTTCTCTTTATTTTTCTTTTGGTTTTGTTTGCTATTTTTCTTGGACTGGAGGTGTTGTTTTGCTAACTGATATTGGTTGAACTGCATTAATCCTTGCTTCAGTTGCTATTGTTGTAATTTCTGAGATTTTTGACAAGATTAGTGAAAGATATGTAGTATAGTGTGGCTAGTACTCAAAACACAACAGTTAAAGAATGAAAGAAGAGAGGAATAAAAACTACATCAATTAAAAAAAAAGGTTAAATCAAGATTAATGAAAACTGCTACCATAATGAATCAGGACAGGAGCCTAGAAGAAAATCCAAATCAGTCATAAGTAACTTTAGATAAGAAAAGTCTGAAGGCAAATTAAACCTCATAATTGGGGTGGAGCCAAGATGGCAACTTGGAGGCAGCTGCTGGTGTGCGCTCCAACAAGCAGTGGCTTGTGACCTAGGATTCTCTGGATAGGGTAGGATACTGGACCATCAGCAGGAGGGTGAATAAGGGGTCCTAAGTGTGACACCAAGGAGGCGTCCTATAGCTCAATCTTGGGTTAGAAAACGGAGGCCAGGAGGGAAAAAATGGAAATCTTTTTATTATTTCTGAAGTTCACCCTTACCCCCACCCCAGAATCAGCCCCCAAAGGGTAGACAGCTGCTCTTAGCAGGCTTCTCACTGAGCTATTTTCTTTACCAAGATTCCTCGCTCACCAGGAGTATCATTCCAATAGCTTTACTTTTTGTTTTCCTTCTCTCTTTTTTTTTTTTTTTCTAAGTCTATAGGAGTGACAAAATATCTGACCTCACCCCTGCCTGGGAAAGATGACCTTGGAGATTTTTTTTTTTTAAATTGGCTGTCTTTGCTCAGGCTGCCTGAGGCAAACCAGAGCCTTCCAAGCTGCAGATTGACTGTTAGGATTTTTTGTTCTATTAAATTTTATTATTACTATCATATATACATGTGTCCCTTCCCCCCTTCCCTCTTCAGGTTGACCAAAATTAACTGTTATTGTTTTTTCCATTGTTAGGTGACTGGTTGTCCTATACATTGTGAGAAGAACTTGTTTCACTCTACCTCTTCTCTCTACTCTCCTTTTTCCCTCCTCCTAGATAATTTAAAAAAAAAACCTCTTTCCTTTCACTGCTCTTTTTTCGTTGTTGTTGTTGTTGTTGTTTTTGTCTTTTTTTTTCTTCCATCCTCTGTCTTCTGCCTTCTGAATTCATGATACTCCTTTGTGAATTATTTTGGGGAATAAATCTGACTCAGCATGGACTCTGTCTCTCTTCTCTACTTCCCTTTCTCCTCTTGCTATCCATAGAATTTACAGTGGACAGTCTATTTGAATAATTGCCTATTCTTGCTTTCCCTTTTTTTCCTTTTTCTTTCTTTTGGACTTGGTTGCTACTTTTTCTAGGACTTCAGGTGTTGTTTGGCTAATTGGTATTGGTTAAACTGCATCAACCATTGCTTTACTTGCTATTGCTGTAATTTCTGAGGTTGGTAACTGCATTTGTCATAAAGGTATTTAGTAAAGTGTGGCTTGTACTCAAAACACATCAAATGAAGAACGACAGAACAGGGAAAAAAATCAATGAATATCTATTGTCTTCTTAAACCCTAAGACAGCAGGAAACTCCAGCTTCTTATATAGAGCTTATATTTCCCCCAGTCCTGGAGCCTCTGGGGTGAAGCTCACTTTCCTGCATGCTTCTTTCAATTCATACCAAATTATATTGCATCCTCCAATCCCAGCCTAATCAATGCAATGAGTACCACCTCAGCATGCTTCACTTCAGACTGTGTCCAGAGAGGTCAGGCATGGAATGTCAACCCCTCACACTCATTACAGGTGAGACATTTCCTTTTATGGCATTCTCTAATTCCATTCCAGGAGGTTCACTTCCTAACAAAGTCCCAAAACTTAGATATAGATCAGATCCCATAAGAGAGAGCATATGTTCACATGTATCCATAAGTTAGGGCAAAATATATACCTGAAAGCAAAAATACACAATAGTCTGTGGTGAGTCAGTATAAAGTTCATAATAAAATAGTGTCTACTTAGACTTAGATACCCTCCTCACCTACTTCCTATTACAGTTCTCTCACTCACTCCAAAGCTAACCTTGTCAAAACAAGGACTGCAAAACATGAATAAGGGCAAGAGACTGGCATACTTTAACAATGACTCTTTAGTCACTATCAGGCCACTCCAACAGCTGGGGTTCTAATCGGGGAGTCCTGAGATTCCCAAACAGACTTGATGAGCCTAGACTTCAAATAAATACCTCTCTCCATTGTTTCCGGTTATTTCTTTCAGGTACAACACAATAGACCCCTTTGTGGGCCAACATAGGACCTTGCCCTCAACTTGGATCAACAATGGTAGATAATGTTCCATCCTCTGAAGGTAGGATGGACATCATAATCTATGTTACACCTGAGGAAGATGGGTCAATATTGGGACAGCATGGAATGTTCCTACTCATGACCACAGAATGTGAGCTCATATCTAGAGGGTTGCAGAGGTCACATAGGCTCCTAAGCTGAATATGGGCCCAAGATCACATCAAATCAACGGGGGTTACAGTCAACAATATTTATACACATTTCCCATATTAGAAAGCTACTCTATTCTCTGAACCAGCTTTCTGGTCCTTTTTCCAGTCATGACATCATCTCCCCAGATAATAACTTGGATCCACTGTCATATTAGATTTCAGGCACAGGGACAAAAATAAAAATTAAAAAAACCAAAAACTAGTATAGCCACAGGCCTTTTGGAATTTAACTAAAATATGCTTATAAGCTATCCACAAAATTGAGGACCCCCCAACTCTTCATATGCACTATTCCAGCCTTTAGGTCCATGATTGGTCAACAACTTGTTTGGCTTTGTATGTTAACTCTCTTGTCAACCACCAGGTTCCAGATGCTAACATGATGCCAACCAGACTTTCCTGGACAGACACCACCACCAATGTGTCCTGGATCTCTGCTTCCTCAGAGGCGTTCCCCCACTAGGGAAAGACAGAGATGGGCTGGGAGTGTGAATTGACCAGTCTAAGCCCATGTTCAGCAGGGAAGCAATTACAGAAGCCAGACCTTCCACCTTCTGCATCCCACAATGACCTTGGGTCCATACTTCCAGAAGGTTAAAGAATAGGAAAACTATCAGGGGAGGGGATGGGATACAGAGTTCTGGCAGTGAGAACTGTGTGAAGTTGTAACCCCCTTATCCTATGGTTTTGTCAATGTTTCCTTTTTATAAATGAAAATTAAAAAGATTTAAAAAACCTAATAATCACAGAAATTATGATAATTATGGAGGAAAGGGCTATCAGAATTAGGGAAACAACAGATGAGACTGACCCTCAAGGAAAATAATAGCTATCTCGACATAATTAGAAACTGAAAGCTGAAATATCTGAGCTAAAAGGCCAATTCACAGAACAAGCTAATACTATAACTGAACTGATGAAGGAATCTGAGGGAAGGGAAAGCAGACTAACAGAAGCAGAAAAAAGAATTAGCCAGACAGAGGATGAGCTAGAGAAAACTAAGAAAGAGCTAAAAGAGCTCAAAAAGAGATTGAGAGACACTGAAAACAACAACAGAGACATATGGGATGATATCAAAAGAAGTAACATTTGTATAATTGGCCTACCACAGGAAGAAATAGAGGAAGGGGAAGTAAACATCATAGAGGAAATAATAGAAGGAAACATCCCAGTCCTAAATACCTGAAAGGACATTAAGATTCAAGAGGGCTAGAGAGTCCCAAACTGAATCAACCCAGACCTGAAGACACCAAAACACATCATTGTTTCAATGAAAGAAGTAAGGATAAAGAAAGCATCTAAAGGCTACAAGAGAAAAACAAAAAGTCACACACAGGGGAAATCCATAAGACTATCAGCAGACTTCTCCACTCAAACTCTAAAAGCCAGAAGAGAACAGAAGATATCTATGGAGCCCTGAATGAAAAAGGGTTTCAACCAAGGATAATATATCCGGCTAGACTTTCATTCAAACTAGATGGAGATCAAACATGTCTAGACTAGACATCCTGAACATTTTCAGAGTTCTTCATCCCAAAAACTGGAATACACATCCTTTTCAAATCTACACAGCACACCCTCAAGCATAGACCACATGTTAGGCCACAAAGACAGTATCAAATAATTCAAGCACATTTAAATCATCTCAAGTATCTTCTCAGACCACATTCAACCATAAACAGAAAACTACTAAAAGTCTCAAAATTTTTATAAATTAAAAAAATCATAAAAAAGTGTGATCCCCAAGTGATACCACACACACACACACACACACACACACACTTTTCCATGTCATCTATCAATCTATCAACCTATCATCCTTTATGGGTGTGTTTATTCAAGGGACAGTGTGATAAATGCATTTATTTCTCTATTATAATTTTGTTGCAGTACAAAGTAGTCTACATTCCTTACTTTAAGCTTTAAGATCTTTGAAGCAGAGACAGATATGTTCATGCCTCTTCATCTGGGTGTCCTCAGGCCTAGTACAACAGTAGCTGTCTAATTAACATGTGCTAGAAACTGAAATAAAAATCCACAAGAATGAGTTATATCTAGCATTTCTCATATCATCATTTTTAAGTGACGTAGATCAAGATGACTTACTACAATACGATGAGGACTTTAGAAAAATAAAAATAGAGGGACATTTTCCTTCAGTAATTGGACATGTGATATGGGGAGCTCCCTATATTTACAGTTATTTATTTCAATATACTTTGTATTTAGAACAACTTCTAGTCCTTTAAATACATGTTTTGTTTTGTCACACTAGTGAGTCACTATGTTTTGAAACACGATTTGATTCCAAAATTCAAAATGGAACATTTGAAACAGCTTTTAATGCTACTCAGACTCAGTTTTAGTATTTTCATCTGCTGTTGCTTCTTAATTATTTATTTCTTTATTAGAAACAGAAAAATCAAGAGAGAATGAGAGAGACCTGCAGCACTACTTCACCACTCATGAAGCTTTTTCTGTAGTGAGTGGGGACCAAGGACTCAAACCTGGGTCTTTGAGCATTTTAGTATGTATGTTTTACCAGGTTCACCATCACCCAGCTCCCTATTTACTATTTAGATGAGAGGTGTGTGCTTGGCACCAATACTTTGCTGGTGAGACTGTCACTGATGGCAGCAGTTCCCTCTTCAGACTATGTGAATGCTGAAGGAGCTAGGGCCTGCCTTTGTTATGTACATCTGGAACCTGCCTCTTCAGGCATGGGGGTCTTTTCTTTTCTTTTCTTTTCTTTTCTTTTCTTTTCTTTTCTTTTCTTTTCTCTTTCCTTTTCTTTCTTCCTTTCCCTTTCTTTCTTTCTTCCTTTCTTTCTTTCTTTCTTTCTTTCTTTCTTTCTTTCTTTCTTTCTTTCTTTCTTTCTTTTTTAACCAGAGGACTGATCAGCTCTGGCTCATGGTGGTGCAGGGGATTGAATCTGTGATTTTGGAGCGTTAGGCATGACACCCTATTTGCATAACCATTATGCTATCTACCCATGCCCCATTGGGCTCCTTTTCTTTCAGAACTGATTTCCCTGCCCACTTAAATGATCCTTGTCTCTCCTAAATCTTCTTCATTTGTTTTATTATGGATTCCTGACCTCTCCATGACTTTATAAAATGACCATGAAGCAGATGATTTGGCCATTTCCATTTAAAAAGTTTTGTGTTATTATTATTGTCTTCACCTCTTCAAGCCAATGATTTTATGGAAGGACAGAAACAGAGGGAAGAATCCACAGGACCAACGCTTCCTCCTATGAAGTGGGGGCAGACTAGAACCAGGATCATGCTCAAAACAAAGTAGGCATGTTATCCAGATAAACTATCTTTGATTATTCCATTTATTATTATTATTTTTTAAGAATTTTTTGTGGGGATCCTGTAGTGGCAGGCGAGAATTCTACCACTGAACCACCCATGCAACTATGGAAAGAAACCCTGTAGCGGTGCACTTGGTTGAGCACACACATTACCATGCACAAGGATTTGGCTTCAAGCTCTCACTACTTGTGAAGCAACCCCTCCCCCATACACACACACACAGGTGTCTATCTATCTCCCTCTCTCCTCTCAATTTCTCTCTGTCCTATTAAATAATAAAATAAAAATTTAAAAAATGGGAAATGGCTACCAGGAAAAATGGCTCTAGTAAGAACCTTGGTGGCAAAAAAAAAAAAAAAAAAAAGAAAGAAAGAAAAGAAAAGAAAAAAGAATTTTTGTTGTCACTAGGGTTTCATCATCCCAGGCTAACTTCAGACAGAGACAGAAAGAAAAACACAGAGAAGGATAGACACTACAGAACAGAAACTTTCTTCTGTGTTGTAGGGGCTGGATCTGAACATTGGTCATGCATGGCAAAGCAAGCATCCTATCTAAGTAAACTACACTACTGGACCTATTTATTTATTTTATTGAGAGAGAGGGAGAGGGTGAGGGAAAGAGAGAGAGGGGGAGACAGAGGGAGAGGGAGAGGAGAGATCAGAGCACTGATTGACTCTGGCTTATTTAAGTGCCAAAATATTTGCAAGAGGATTTGTCATCCTCTGGCAGTGGCACATCTAGTAGAATGGACATGTTACCATGCTCAAAGATCCAGATTCAGATCCCCACTGCCCACTTACAAGGAGAAGCTTCAGAAGCAGAGAAGCAGAGCTGCAGTTCTCTCTCTTTCCCTTGCTCTCTCTGTCTTCCTCCACTTTCTCAATTCCTCTCTATTTCTATCAATATGTATATTTTATATTTAGCTGCTGGGATTCACCTTGCAAGCAATGAGTCCCAGTGATAATCCTCGTGGCAATAAAAGGGAAAAAAGTGGCGTCATCCTTCCCCCCTATAGCTAATTAACAGCCACTTGCTTAGAGTCACAGTGAACAGGATCACTGAACTCAGCCTGTCCAAAATGACTGGACCTTGGTGATCATCTAATTCCTCTCTTCATTTAGTAGATGTGGGAACCAAGGTACAAGACGGATGATGGATTTGCCCTCCATTATACAACTGATGAGGACTGGCATTGGGAACTTACTATGTGCTTTATTTCTAGAGGCTCCAAATATTATCACCTTCTCCAGGTGAGTGCCCTTGAAACAAGATGATTCCTGGTTATTTAAATGTACTTACCATATATACTTATTAGTGACGACTACAACACAGGACTTAGAATCATCCACAGAGATCTCACCTGCAACGTACTCTCCAACCCCCTCTCTGAGGAGGGGATCTGGGGAAGGACAGTGCACAAATAAACAGAACAACACTGGCAGTCTTTGGAGCTCTGCCTCAAGCTAAGCACTGCCAGGAGTGAAAGTCGTTAAAGGCCCTTTGCAAAGGTTGTTAAGAAATGTGTAAACAGCCATATAAACAACACCAGGTCAGGTCAGGGAAGGAGACTAGCAACTGGGGAGGCCTGAGGAGAGCCTGCCAAAGTGTGAAATTCCCAGCAGGGAGAAGACATTTGGAAAAGCAGCTCCATCAACTTTTATCAACACAAATCGTTTCCTAAGTGGTATATTTTATTTAGAGTATGTGTGGCCCAGATTTAACAAGGGAAGCTTTTATCAATCGGAGATTTTATCGCTTCCAGATATTTCATTTTCTGAATTGCTGGCAGCATTTACGGTGTGCTCATTTTGTGGGCTTTCCTGTCTAAACACACCACAGGGGATGCTCTAGGCATGGGGAGCAGCAGTGCCCAACACACGCTTCCTGTTGGTCGTGCTGTGTGGTTCAGGTCCTGCACATGCGGAAATCTAAACAAACGTGGGTCTGGTGTTCTAATTTTAAGTCTTAGAGGAAACAGACATATTAATAATCACAGTGGTAGAGTGGTAGAGCAACATCCACTGGTCATCTGTGTGGTGAAACACTAGTTGACCTATCACAGCAAAGGTTTTGGCTTTTTGAGGGAGTTGATAGAAGAAAATATGTTCATCTATAACTTTCTCAACCTTCTCAGAAATCACAGCACTAGCTACAAATGTTTGAAGGAGTTGTGTTGAAGGCAAAAATGTGGCTTCTTCATAGGCTTTGCCTACATGTGGAAAGCAATTGCCTGAAAAAAAGAGAGCAGTTCTTATGATGTATATAAATGTCATTATCCTAAATTCTCCAGCTTTCCAATCTAGATTCTTTTGCTTCTGGCCACTTAAGAAACTTCCAAGTAGGCTTAATTTCTATCCTTCCTCTGTCAATGTTTTCTCAATTTGTCTTCATTATTTAACCTCAAATTCCATGTCTTTAGCTTGGCTGGTCATTCTGCCCTAAGTGAAGACATACATGAACTCTCAGAGGCAGAAATATATGTAGGCTTTCTTCCATAGCAGCTTCCCTATGTCAATCATATTGAGTAAAAAGTAAAACATTTTTAGTTTTCCATTTCTGTTTCCTGAGAAATTTGTGCTAAACTTACAGAGTGCAGTCTGAGCTAATCGGTTTTTAAATATAGCTTGTGCAACCCTATGAGAAATTTCCCTGTGGTTTTACCTCAGAGAAATGTGCTGTCACCCTCCACAACAGTTGAAGAAAAAGTTCGCTGAAGGCCCAGGCTATTATGGATGCCCTTTAAAGAGAAATAAATCATGGTCAAGATCATCATCACCATGAACCCCTGTCTAAAAGCTACAAAGGCAGATTTTAGAAAAGAAACCATTCCTTTGCAATCAAGCTGCTTCTCATGAGGACAGCTTCGTTGGCAGTCACCTGGAAGTAGCATCTGAAATTTAGTTTAGTGATGGCTATGTACTTACCTCAGTTAATCTAGGGAGGGAGCAGCATTTCACAAGTACAACCCAAAAGGTGCCTCTTGTATCTCCTCTCTTCTTAGCACAGAGACTGTTCACTCTTCCAGAAACCTATATAGACAAATTTCAAGAAGAAGGAGGAGGTGGTGGAAGAAGAGGAGGAGAAGGAGGAGGATTAAACAGATTATAAATGTTCCACCACCTCCTCCTTCTTCTTGAAATTTCATGTTTGTTTTCTTTATATTCCACAAGTTAGTGAAACTATTTGATAGTTGGCTAGTTGTTTTTCCCTGCTTACTTACTTCCTTAAGCATAATCACCACCAGAACCCCCAGAACTTTTTTTCCTGGACCCCTTTGTGTTTCTGTCCTTAATATAATGACAACATGTTCTTTTGTGACTAATTTTAACAACAATAAACCTTTATTGAACCCTTAATATTTGTCAGGCAGTGCCAAGCACTTATAATTCTCTATTTGTAAAATTTCATATGCATTTAAATATATAATTGAGGTGGCCAGGTGGTAGGATACCCA
Organism: Erinaceus europaeus; assembly: GCF_950295315.1. NCBI lineage: Eukaryota > Metazoa > Chordata > Mammalia > Eulipotyphla > Erinaceidae > Erinaceus > Erinaceus europaeus. Next base: position 27,443,418 of record NC_080174.1, on the reverse strand, counting down.
GTTAAGTACAAATATCACCATATGAGCCCCCACCTGCAGGGAGGGACACTTCATGAGTGGTGAAGCAGGTCTACAAGTGTCTATCTTTCTCTCTCCCTATCTCTCCACCCCTCTCAATTTCTCTCTGTCCTGTAAAAAAAATAGAAAGAAAAAAATGGTAAAAAGTGAAATCGGGAGTACAGGATCCATTGTGGAGGCATCGAGCCCCAGCAGTAAGTCTGGAGGCAAAAAAGAAAAGAACATAAGTAAATAAATAAAACAAATACATCTGTGGTTGAGTGTCCTTTAGTATATTCAGACTTATGAAACTATTGTTGTGATCTAATTTTAGAATCTTTTCACCACCTTTGAAAGACACCTTGTACCTGTTAGCAATTAGGAAGCACTCACTCACTCACTCACTCATTCATTCACTCACCCACTCACATCTTTATTGTCAGTCAATTACTTAATATGTAATTTAAATTATCGGTTAGAGGTCTAGGCCCATCATGCTGTTTGGGAATCTCAGTACTTCTAGACCAGGGCCCTAGCTAGTGAAGTGGCTAGGTGCGGCACCACCTGCCCCCCCCCCATATCTTTATAGATATCAAAGTTTCTTAATGAATTGACCTCTTCATTCATTATGTCTTTATACTTAGTAACAGTTGTCTTAAAGTTTATTTCATCTCCATTAGTATAATCACTGTACCTGTCTTTTGTTATCAATTTGCATGGCATGGGCATAACTTTTATACAAATTAAATAATGTACAAATAATTTATACAAAGTTATGCCCATACCATGCAAATCGATACCAAAATATTTTGATAGGTTAAAAAGTTTGCCCCACCTCTCCAGAACCTTGAACCACTAGGGAAAGATAGAAACAGGCTGGGGGTGTGGATTGACCTGCTAATGCCCATGTCCAGCAGAGAAGCAATTACAGAAGCCAGAAATTCCACCTTCTGCTCCCAATGGAGGGGATAGGATGTGGAACACTGGTGGTGGGAATGGTAAGGAATTGTACCCCTCTTATCCCACAATCATGTTGATCATTATTAAATCACTAGTAACTTAAAAAATTTACTTTGACTTTACTTTGACTTTGTCGCAATTGCTTAATTATTACATGGGTATAAATTCTTGAAGGTATCTTGTAATCAGAACTTTTGGGGGTTGTTAGCTGTGTAGATTGATATTTATGATGTAATTTGGCATGATCTTAGCTATTTATTCAAATTTTCTTTCTTTCCTTTATCTCCCTCCTTCATATAATTTCCATGATATGTTTGTATGCTTGCTAATAGTTCATAGAATGAGATACTATGGCTCAACACAAATAAGTACTATTCATTTTAATTCTTTTGTTTTTATTTCTCAGACATGATAATTTCAGCTCATTTATCTTAAAATTTATTGGTTCTTTAGTCTTCCCATTTAGATCCAATTTGATATTGTGCGTTGATTTTTCCTTTGAGTTGTTATTCTTTCCAATTCCACAATCTCTAGTTGACTTGATTTTCTTTCATTCTGCTTACCAGAATTCTATGTTTTTAAGAAAGCTTTTTTTTTTTGCATATGGTCATTTAATTCTTTGTACATTATTTAATTTCATTCTGAACCTGTTTAAGATATATTTTATTTAAAATATCTATCTGTCAAATTCAATTACTGAGATTCCCAAGAGACATTTTCTACTGAATACTTCATTTTCCACTTGTATGTCACTATTACTTTCTCTTTTTTTTTTTTTACATTAGTACTTTTGTTGAAAATTTGATACTTTAAATAATACATTGTGGCAACTTAAGAAATTGGATACCTTGGGTCTACAAACCTAGGATCCACTGTTATGCCTGATGTTTATTGACAATGAATTTACTAAAGTAATTCTATAAATCTTCATCATTTCTCATGTGTGACTACTGACATTTACTCAAGCTAGTAGTCAGTTAATGATTAAACAGAGTATTTCCAAGTTATGTGGATTGAACCCAGGTCTTCATGAATGCAAAGCGTTTCCTCTATCCCTGATCTACATACTTGAACCTACATTGGGATTTTCTCAAATATCTAATTTCTAAGAGTTTCATGGCTGTTCTTGGGCACAGTCATCACTTAAGAAGGCAGTTTGTAATTGTACTTTTTTCTTCAGTTCCTGTTTGTATAGCACCTCAAGTTAGTTAGAAATGCCAAGTGGCAACAATGTAAAAACCCTGTGGTGAAGGGGAGGTGGCCATTGGGCTGGAATGGGAAGGCTATCAGGGGAGGGATGGGATATGGAGATTGGGTTATGGGAATTTTGTGGAAATGTACCCCTCTTATTCTATGGTTTTGTTAATGTCTCCTTTCTTAAATAATAAAAAAAAAAAAAGAAATGCCAAGTGGAGATGGAGATTTTCTCAGGTCCTTTTTTTTTTTTTTGGCATATGCACATATCTGCACATGCTTAGAGTCTCAGATTCCCAAGAACAGACATGTTTAAAATTTTGTACATACAGTTCACTCACCAATTTATCCATATGATTCTTGTCAGGTTCTTGTCTCCAACTATTATCACTATCTCAGATAACTATAATATTAAATACATGTCTCTGATTGACATTTAAAAATTCTTAGAGGAAAACTAATGTGTTTACATTTGGCAAGGACGCCTTTGAATTGGGAGAAACATGTCAGCAGTGTCATTCCTAAGACTGATGTGTTTAGGGAACTCCAGACCTGTTCTATCACCCTTTCCCCAGCACCCAGTAGTTGTTAGAATGCTCAGGCAACATCGGTAAAGTCATGGGCTCCTTTAAATATACCTAAAATAGACTTCCTAGCTTTTTCCAAAATGGTGACCCCAAATCTCATCTGCTCTACTCTTACCTTTAGGTTCCTGATTACTAAACAGTTTGTTCTCCTTTAATATCTACCTGCTTTTCAGCTACCAAGTTGCAGAAGCTACCATGATGTCAACCTGACTTGCGTGGGAGTATGACCTCACTGATGTACCATGGAACCCCACCTCTCCAGAGCGCCGAGCCACTTGGGAAAGATAGAAACCAGCTGTGGTTATGGATTGACCTGCTAATGCCCATGTCCAGAGGAGAAGCAATTCAGAAGTCAGACCTTTCATCTTCTGCACCCCATAATCATCCTGGGTCCATACTTCCAGAAGAATAAAGAATAGTGAAACTTTCAAGGAGGATGGGAGAGGGTATGGAACTCTGGTGGTGAAAATTATATGGAATTGTACCCCTCTAATACCTTAATCTTATCAATCATTATTAACTCACTAATAAAAATTACTAAAAATTAAGTTATGACATTTGTTTTGTGCCAAACACTCCCTAAGCAACTTCAAAAATTCTAACTCACAAGATTCTATGGTATAGGCATTATTATTATTACTCTTTTTGAGACATGAAAAAATCACAAATATAGAAGAGTAATGAATTCTAGGTCACACAGATAGTAATAGAACTAAGAATCAAACTGAACTATCTTAGTTTTTAGTTAATTCACTACACTTAAAATCTATCTGAATAGGGGCCAGGTGGTGGTGCACCTGGTTAAGCACACACATTACAGTGCCCAAGGAAACAGGTTCAAGCCCCTGGTCCCCACCTGCAGGGGGAAAGCCTCACAAGTGGTGAAGCAGGACTGCAGGTGTCTCTCTGCCTCACTCCCTCTCAATTTCTGACTATCTCTATCCAGTAAGTAAATGGAAAGATAATGAAATTTTTTTAAATAAAACAATTAATTTGTATAAAGATGTTCATTTTGATCTTCTAAATGCATTGTTACCAACCTTTGTTATCTCTAAGGCAATAATAACTTTAGCAATATAAAAGGCAACACCTACTTGTTTTCCATATTCTATATCAAAAGCCCATAAAAATGTCAACTATGAAAAATGTAATGAAAGAACACCAGTAAAGTAGCATCATCTAAAATATGGTTGTGATATGCAGTACAGTAGTAAAGAATGCTATATAAATCTCTTCAAACAATAAGTTAAAGGTATAGATACAAACTTTGGCATTGAAATCTTGATTCTATTCCAAATCTTTTCACTTTATAAGGATGGGCTGTGCCAGACCTATTTTGAAGCTGTGTGTAAAATTCTACATGCCGCAGTGAGATTAATATTTTTAAAGAGTGATTTTATAGAAATTTGGCACCAGAAAACAGGTTCTGTTTCATTATTTTGACATATAAAAGTTTATTGAGGTCACAACATATTCTCTTAGAAAAAAAATCATTAACACATGGTGAAATACAAAATTTATTGGCAGAGTCACAGTAGCCCTTTTTTCTGTGTAAAGTTCTCATAGGCCATCAAAAGTGTATTTGAGAAGACTTCTGAACACAGCTAACTGATGCATAGATTAACATGAATAAAGCTCTTCATGCTAGTATTTTAAGTTCCTACTTCCCAAATAATATCACTAATCATGTAGGCATGTAAGCCTGCTTTATTTTTTTTAAATATACACATGCTTTGTAATCAACACTTCCCTTTCAAAGGCCTTGTTATACTCTTTATTAAAACACCCTTGTGTGAAGACTCACTGAAGGCTTTCCTATCTCAAAGACTTTTCACTTTAGAAGAGGGTTCACTCACTTTTTTCCATCAATACTAACAACATTATGGAGGTGTTGATGTTTTTCAAACACTAAAATTGAGCAAATCTTGAAATAAGTGAGCTACAGTTGATTTTGCCCAGCTAAGTAATTTACAGTTTACTTCTCTAGCTTGATGTTAACTCAAGGATCTTTTGGGTAGTGAAGTGAACTTGCAAAAATATTTGTACTGTAAGTTGTCAAAATTTTCAGTCCTCAATCCTCAGTCTTTGAAAAAATCCAGAAACTTTAGCAGAGAAACTTTATTCACATTAATAATCATAACAAACTATACTGAAAATAAGTCTGCATAATCTAGTTCTAGCTCTGCTGACAAATACAGAAACCAAGATCCAGGGAGTTGACTAGTTCAAGTTTTCACAGTTCAATTATACCCTGAAATATAGCTATCCCAGACTGGTTTCCTATGATACATCCTGGAGTCTTGAAGATATTACGCTGACATAATCATCCCAAGACAGGTAGCAGACAACTGGAAACCATCTCTTTTGCCCAAAGCCCAATGAGATGATTTTAACTAGTTAACTACAAGATATTCACCTTGTCAGCCACCCCCCCAAACAAACATAAAAGCCATAGCTATACCTTTGCTTATGTCCTTCTTTCTCTCTTTTTCTTATTTATTTATTTATTTATTTATTTATTTATTTATTATTGGATAGAGACAGAGAGAAATTGAGAGAGAAGGAGAGAGGGAGACAGAGAGACACCTGCAGCACTGTTTCACCACGTATAAAGCTTCCCCCTGCAGGGGGGGGGACCAGGGACTTGAAGCATTGGGTCCTTGTGCATTGTAATGTGAGCACTTAACCGGGTGTGCCACCACCCAGCCCCCTCCTTTTCTTCTTTTAATTAGTTGATTGATTTATTAGAGACAGAAAGAAACTGAGATTGAAAGGGGAGATAATGAGGGAGGGAGAAAGAGAGACACCTGCAGCACTTCTTCACCACTCACATACTTTCTGTAGGTGTCTTGAACCTGGACACTGCACATTGTATATGTGCACTCAGCCCAGTGCACAATCACCTGGAACCCTGTTCTTGTTTTCTAAACTCCGGGAGAGTTGCCTTGGGGTCTCTAGAACCTGTAAGTGAAATGAACTGTTTTGCCTGAGTACATTTTCTGTCTCTTCTTGTGGTCACACCTAACTAACCATATCATAAAATGATTTAGGGTGCAGTTCTTAGTTTTTTGAGATGACAGTGTCAGTAGCCAGTGCTTAAATGGCTTCCTAGTCCCACTCATTTCCCTTTTCTTCAAAAGTCTAGAAAATTAACTCTCAGGTTTTCTAGGTTGACAGCTGCTCTTAGGAGTCATGACGTATTAGAGGTAAAAATGGAGGTTATCTACTGGTAAAAATCTGGTGCTACCTAACAGCTGGAATAGCACACTATTCCAGCCTTTAGGTCCATGATTGTTCGACAATTTGTTTGGCTTTGTATGTTAACTCTCTTTTCAGCCACCAGGTTCCGGATGCCAGCATGATGCCTGCCAGGCTTCCCTGGACAGACGACCCTACCAATGTGTACTGGAGCTCTGCTTCCCCAGAGCCCCACCCTACTAGGGAAAGAGAGAGACAGACTGGGAGTATGGATTGACCAGTCAACGCCCATGTTCAGGGGAGAAGCAATTACAGAAGCCAAACCTTCCACCTGCAGCAACCCACAATGACCCTGGGTCCATATGCTCCCAGAGAGATAGAGAATGGGAAAACTATCAGGGGAGGGGATGGGATATGGAGATCAGGTTGTGGGAATTGTGTGTAACAGCACCCCTCTTATCCTACAGTTTTGTTAATGTCTCCTTTCTTAAAAAAAAAAAATCTGGTGATACCTACCAGCTAGACTGATAGTTTCATGATGAACTGACAGTGAGCAGGTTTAGATTCATGATGGTAGCCAGGAATTACGAATTCCATACTGGTAGCTATAGAGCCAACATTCTTGGCAGTAAATGCCTTCATTTCCCCAAAACATCCTCCAGTCTCATAATACTTTTTTTTTTTCTTTTTGCTCAAGCAAACTTCTTTATTTCACTTTAAGGGAAGGTAGTATTTTATTCTTTCTTTTTCCAATAAGAAGGTACTGAACACCATTGAGACTTAGGTCCCACCAATTTCTACTAGTGTCTACAGAAAATAATTACTATATGCAGTTCCTAGCAGGTCAGCATCCTGGGGTTGGATGGATATATTGGTGTGATCTCTAATAAGAATAAGCCTTTTCCCTACAACATAATGTGTACAAAGAAGGGGGAATATAGACCTTGCAGACATATTTACATCTAGCAATACAAATTTCACCAAATTATTTAGTTCCTATAAGTCCTAATTCCTTAAACTATAAAATAGAGATCATAACCTGTGGTGACAAATCATTGTGTAGATTTAATGAAATTTTGTGCAGTTATATGAAATGATATTCATAAATTTAATTATCAAAATAGCCTAGTATCAAATAAGCTATTGACAGTATACTACTGTCCCCTTCTTATTGGTCATATAGACTGTGACATTCCTTCCCTTTTGCAGAGAAGTATTGGAGAAGGAAGAGAGGGAGTTTAGAAAATAATGCAAACCTTTGGCTTAAAGACACCCTCATTCCTTTTTGTGTTGTAGCCTGGATCTAGGTAGGGAATTTCAAAATTCTGTATGTCAACATTTACCAAGAAGTTGAACTTTGGGAAATCATAAAAATGTATTTACAAATTCTCATTATGAGAAGCTATGATAAGACCAAGAGATAAGTAATACATGAGTCTCCTTTTTAAATATTATATATATATTTATTTAAGAAAGAGAGAGAGAGAGAGAGAGAGTCAGTCAGATAGACAGATAGGTCAGAGCACTGTTCAGCTCTGGCTTATGTTGTTGCTGAGAATTGAACTTGGGACCTCAGAGCCTCAGACATGAAAGTTTTTTGTATACCACTATACTATCTCCTTAGCCCTACAAGAGTATTCTTATCATGCTCAAGATCCTGAGTTTGAGTCCAGGCAGCAAATGCCATCACCATGAACAGGTAAGCACTATAGAAGGCTGAACAGTGTTGTGGTATCTACTTCTCTTTTCCTCTTTCCATACCCCTTTTTTGTCTCAAAATAGAAAAGACTAGAAAACTGACGCAGGAAAGGATGCTCAGTGATGGTATCATAAGTTCACAAAGTCCTGGTGCTATATTTTTTTAAAGGAGAAGCTACCATAATAGGAATTATGCTAGATTTACAACATAAATGTTGGGGTACGGTGAAATCCCTGATCTAAAAGTACACTAAAAATGATTCATATGTATCTGCCAAATATTGTGTATTTACCCACATAGCTACAAGTTACAAAAGAACAAAAAGTTTTCCCACTTAACTGGAAAAAATAACCTCTTCCTACACCTGTAAAATTTCAAATCATTTGATTATAAAAGTGCTTGCATACTACTCAATGTTGGGAAATTGTGCAGATGTGGTCTCATCCACCATGTTGTCCCCTCAGGATATTGTCAATTCCCTCAAGAGTTGAAACTATATTCCTGGAGTGCCTTTTCCACCATGTTGTCCCCTCAAGGTATTGTCAATTCCTGCGAGAGTTGAAACTCTATTCCCGGAGTACCTTTCCTGAACCAATCCTGTCCCGACTTCCACTTCCACTTTTTATCCTATAAAGCCCGCTGCTGCTGCAGGTCCAGTCTCTCTTTGCCCCTTTTCACCTCAGCGACCAGACACAGAGAAGGGTTGCTGCATATAGCAGGAGGTGGCCATTTTGCTAGCTCCATGTGGCACGAACCGCTGAGCTCTCACCCAACTCTGAGGTGCCCGAGTGAATAAAGATTTGTGTTCTCTCTCCACTCCGATCTCCTATCTCTCCTCCTCGGCACAGCCTGACAATTCAATATATTCTTGTAATCATTTATATTTTAAGTTTAATTAAAATAGTAAAATGATAATAAAAATAACTTAATTGCATCACTACATTTTATTTTTAATTTTTACTTTTACTTTTTTATATTTTTAAATTACAGAATTACATGTTGACAGAGGTTTGAAGCCACTCCACTCCCACCACCAGAGTTCTGAATCTTCCCTCTCCCCACTGCAATCCACCACAGTTCCCCTAAAGTTGTATACATGAGCCAGCCATCTTCTCTACAATTATCTGTCCACATTTATAAAAAGTTGCCCCTTCTTTTCTCATTCAATCCTCTCTTTCTCTCTAAGCCACTCATGACATAGTAACTATCTCCATATGTACCTCTCCTTTTCCTTCTCTTTATCTGGGTGCTGATGGAGCTGGAGTGCAGATTCCTCTTATCTTCATCCTATCACTTTTGCCCCTGCTGGTAGTATGGATCATGGTTGTTTATGGGGAGCAGAAGGTAGAAGTTCTGGCTTCTGTAGCTACTTCTCCACATGGTGGAGTATGGGTGTTGACAGGTCAATCCATACCCCCAGCCTGTTTCTATCTTTCCCTAGTGGACCAGAGCACTGGAGATATGAGGGTCCAGGACACATTAGTGAGGTCATCGGCCCAGAAAAATCAGGAAGGAGTCATGGTAGTATCTGGAGCTCAATGTCTGGAAGGTGGCATGACCTAAATTGAGACAAGATGGTTAATGAACAGAAACCAGAAAGTAGGATCAGAGCAGATGAGATTAGGGAGTTTAGGGTAGAAGAAAGCTAGGAGAACCATTTTAGGCATCTTCCTGGGAGGCATACAACTATAGTAGTTTTGCTTGGGTTTGGTAGCTAGGCTGAGGTTGGATGAGAATACTGTCTGAGAGAATGGTGTCAGAGTAGAGGAAAAGGCTAGAAAGTTGGATTAGGGAAGGGAGTAGCTTTCATTCTTTAAAAAAAAATTGTGGCTAAAATTAACTATTTATCTCCATCCACATGCTCCAGGGATCATATGTAAATATGTAAATGCAAATTTACATTTAGTGCCAGAGCCTGTGTAACCTTTAAGTCCCTGCTGGTCTGAGCTTATAGCTCATGGCCACATCTGAGGAACATTGTTGGCTGCACTCATTTCAGGACCAGTCTTTTTCAAGTGGCAGTCTTTTTCAAGTGGCAGTACCCCCAGTTTCCCTTCAGAAACTAGGGCTATCCCTACCATCATTGCTTTATGGTAGAGCCAAGATACTGAGAGGGCCCACAAGACACTGTTTGTTATGGAAGCAACCAGTGGTAGTGGAGAGAGGAACCCTTTAGAGGTCAAGGCCCATCATATGTGTGTGGGAATCCAAGGATTCTCTAGCTAGGACCCCAGATGATTAGATGGTGTGATATTGACCAAACAAGCTTGTTTGGTCAATATCACACCATCTAATCATCAAGCGGGTCAATCTCTTGCCCTTATCCAACTTTTGTAGTCCTTTCTTTATCTGATTATCTTAGATTTTCTTTTTTTAGTTGTTTAGGTGTTGAGTATAATTTATTGAGCCCAACCAGAGTTAGGTTTTGGGGATCTGTCTTCTTCGGACCTTTCTGGTAGGCTGTCCTGCTAATTTGGTCTAAATCCAATCAATTACAGAATTTATGATTCCTTATTTAGGCACTATTAAGCACTTTGACTTTGAATTATATGATTGCCCCTTGTTTATGGATACATGTATGCCTATATCAAGTACCCTAAACCCTAGCCTAATCTGGAATCTGTTACTTAGTTAAATGATGTGCCATCTAACTTGGATGTAGGTAGTCCCAAGTATTAGGAACGGTCTCACCAGATTTGAAAAGTTGCAAGGTTGACTTCTCAGGCTAGTATCGCAGGTTACAGTCCACAGTAGCAGCATGATGCAAGGTGGCAGCACCAGTAGCGATTTGGTTGAAGTTGACAAGGTTGGTATGGCAGTAAGGAATCCTAGAAAAGGAATTTCAAGAAGTATGGACATATCCTAGAGGTACCAGGACTAGGAGAAATGCAGGTCTTAAAGAGGATGCAAGGGGTTTCTTATAGTCTTAAAGAGAGTTCAAATATCAATAACTAATTATTATAGCCAGGTTAGTTGGGAGGTTTAGTACCTGTATTAGTATACTAGACTTCACTATGATGTGAACATGCTTAGTAGTATCTGAACCTCTTTGTTTTTAAATACTTACAAGGTTGAAAGGTCTTGACCTACCTGGCTTAAAGCTATAGTTGATTTAGAAGTTTGCAAAGCTTTACTTTCAGATACATTTTTAGAGATTCATAAACAGTTAATCCCCTTATCAGAGTCTGATTATTTTGCAAATGTAAGATAAATGTTAGCAATAGCTAGTATTTGTGCTTAGGGCTATGGTCTAGGCAGTTGGGGAACTTGAGAAATTAAATCTATCCACCCCTCCCACATGTCTTATTGCCATTGATAGGACTAAATAGTGATAGGACTAGAGTTTCACATCTTCCCTGCCACCAAAACTCTGTGCCCATCCCCCTAGGTAACCACTATAGTTTCCCTATTTTAAATATGGTTGTGTCTGGTTGTTTATTTTATGTATATGTCTCCAGTTCTCTAAATTCCACATATGAGTGAGACTATCCTGTAGTTTTCCTTTACCTCCTTGCTTATTTCACTAAGAATAATGCTCTCAAGTTTTATCCATTTTATCCCAAAGGATGTAAAATCATCTTTTTTATTGCTTAGTAGTATTCCATTGAGTATATGTCACATAGCTTTTTTAACCAGTCATCTGTAGTGGGACATTTTGGTTTCTTCCAAATTTTTGGTATTATAGATAATACAGTTATGAAAATGGTGCATATATCACTTTGAATTAGTGATATTATCTCTTTTGGATAAATGCCTAGGAGTAGGATTGCTGGGTTGTAATGTATTTCCATCTGTACTTGCTTAAGGATTCTCCATACTGTTCCCCATAACGGATGTACCATTTTGCATTCTGACCAGCAGTGTATTAGAGTTCCTTTCTCCCCACATCCTTTCCAACATTTATCTTCTCCTGTTTTGTTGATGAAAGCCATTCTTACAGGTGTAAGGTGGTATCTCAATGTGGTTTTAATTTGCATTTCTCTGGTGATGAGTGAATTAAAGCATGTCTGCGGGACATGTTTGTCTCTTCTTTGGAGAACTGTCTATGCATGTCCTCTGCCCACTTTTTTATTGGGTTTTCTTTTTCTTTTTGTTGAAATGAATGAGTTCTTTATAGATGTTTGATATCAAGTGCTTGTCTGAAGTATGATGTGTGAATATGTTCTCCAATTTGCTGGGTTTCCTGTTTATCATTATAGAGTTTTCTTTTGATGTGTGGAAGCTTTTTTATTTGATATAGTCCCACTTGTTCAATCTTGCTGTTGTTTCTCTTGCCCATGGGGTGAAGTTTCCAAATATGTCTTTAGTGTTAATGTCATGAAATGTTTCACTGATATGTTCTTCTATGTATTTTATACTTTCAGGTCTGATATCCAGATCTTTGATTCATTTTGAGTTAATTTTGGTGTATGGTGTTAATTGGTGGTCTAGTTTCACTTTTCTACATGTGGCTGTCCAGTTCTACCAACATCATTTGATAAAGAGACTTTCTTTTCCACTTTCTTTTTCCAGTCTATTTCCAAAGCTTTCTACCTGAGACTGAACCTAAAGGTGTCTTTAAGTCCCTGCAGTTCTGTTTGAAACTTTTCCTCCATACTGTTTAACTGCTTAGTGAACTCTGCTTTGAGTTCTTTCACGCTTTGTAGCTCCTTAGCAAATTCCAAAGTAAAATGTTCTTTCAACTATTGCTTATATTCTTGTAGAGTTCTCATAAGATTTCTATAGTCTGTCTCTGATAGACTCTCTGCATCTGGAATTTCTTGGATTTCATCTGATTTACTTCTCTCTGTGTGATGTGACATGCTGTTTAACTTTCTGCCTCTTTGCTTTCACGTGTATGGTAGTAGTTATTGTTGGCCAGCAGGTGGTGCCGTTGTGGTCTTTGCTTTCCACTTATTTGAATCTGCTGAGATGGGTGGAAGGAGGGGTACTTTGAGTTATCTTGTGGGCTAAGTTTTGTCTTTGTCTTAAACTCAGACTGATAGAAAACAAAAGCAAATAATAAAAAAGTAATAATAAAAATAAGAACTCAAGTCAAAGATTGAGAGGTTTTAAGCTCCTATTTCTTCTGGGGAGTCTGAACTGTGTTACTGTCCAAGATGGTACGGGTTGGTGCCTAGCACCCTCAGCCCAGAGCTCTCATTTTGGCCCACTGTGTCTTCCAACCCACTCCTGTTTCCCCAGCTGCGCACACTGGCACCCACCTGAGGCTGTGGATTTTTTTCAGCTGTAGATTATGTGTCCAATTCGATCTCTTATTGTGTTTAACAGTTGTCTCAGAGAAAGTGATGGTCTGATTGTAGCTACTCCATAAACCACACCTCCCAGAAGTACACATCACTACATTTTAGAGTCTTGTTTCCTCATTTTTACATGTGATGTAGAGTTTGCTTTTCCCCAACTGATACCGATACATTATTTGGTTATAACTGTCACATTAAAGATCAATACTTACATCCCTAACTACCCAATAACTTCAATTCTAGAAAAAATATTTAGTGTCATAATACTTCTAAATATCTTATGAAACTTTCTCTTTAGCTAAGTTCTATTATTTTTCTTACATGTATCCTAATAAACTGTGTTTATGTGTAATTGAAAAAAATTATTCTCATTTTAAAATTTGCTTCACTATGATCCTAAGGCCAGCACCCAGACCAAGAGTTGGTATTGCTTCTGGGGTCTGTGGACACTGAGTATGGAACACATAACCACAGAGAGTGTTAGACTGTTCTACCCCTGCCTAATAGGAAAGGTACTCAGTTTCCCCAGAAATAACATCACTCCATGGTTTGGGAAAAGATCACACATTGAGACAGACATGATCAGAACTGATGACTAAACCTGGCAAGTCCAGTATTAACCAATAGAGGTTATGTCCAAGCAGACACTGGCCTAGGATAATTAAAAGTGTGCAGGTCTAAAGAAACTCACTCTACTTTTTTTCACTTATGTGCTTCAGTTCATTATGAGAAAATTGGACTTGTCTAGAAGGTTGTTGCCAACAAAATGAATCACAAAGATGATATTACAGAGTTTATGAAAACTCCAGGCAAAGCGTTGTATACATATACACACACACATATACACATACATGTGTAACTATACGGTTGAAATCTTATACTTGTATACATTACTGTTAATTCAATAATTATTTTTTAAAAGATCCTAGGAAGGTAAAGGATTTTTTCCCCTTGTTTTCCCTCTATTTTCTTTTTACTTCCTTCCTCCTTCCCTTCCTTCCCTCCTTCCTTCCTTTCATGATGAACAGTCTTTATAATATACTGCTGTATCCGGTTGGCTAGAATTTTATTCAGTATTTTAGCATCTTTGTGTCTCTCAATCTCCCTCTCTTTTTAGCTTTTTTACTTCTTGTATCTATCCTGTATCTTTAAGGAAAAGTTAATTGGAAAATTCACAGCCTTGATCTAGTGACTTTTAATTTTTTCCACATGGAAGCTTGCTATCTTATAAAAAGTTACAACTTCCTAAGGAATGATGACAAACTATACAGAGAGAAAGAAGTCATGTAGAGGAAGAACCCAGATGCTTACCAGCAGGCAGGTTGTAAGACAGATTGACTGTTCCAGCCCAGATGAGCTCCCAAATAGGAAATTTCATGATACCAGGGGAAACTTCAGTTCTGTGGTGTCTCTACATCTACCTATATCTCTATATCTTTCCTATATGAATGAAAAAGTAGCCTGTGAATGGTAAAACCATGTAAGGACTCAGTTTTACAGCAACTACTACCAAAGAGGAATAGAATATTTATCTTATCTTTGTTGTTTCTATGGCTTGTGCTGTCTTTTTTTAATGTTTTAACTTATTTTTATTTTTTCTTCACTGAGGATTAAAGGATTATAGTGTAATAGATGAAGCTCCAGTGGTGCAATCGTTTAGTGCCCGGTATTTATACAGGATTATAGTGTAGCTGTTGACACATGGATACAACAGCTCATCTCCTTGTGATAGGTGTCTGCTAAACACTCTCATGGCATCACTTATGATACATTATTTTGAACAAAGGCTCTTTTAAATTCAAAGGGAAGACAGGAGTTGTGGCATATATGGTAGAAGAAAGTTATGTCTATCTTTGTTAATAGTCCACCATACCCACTTGTAGACTATTAGTGTATTGTTTATATATTTTATTTATGCATTTTGGATAGAGACAGAGAAAAATTGAGAGAATGGGGGAAACAGACATGGAGAAAGAGAAGTACCTGCAGCTGTGCTTCACTGCTTATAAAGTTTCTCACCTGAAGATTGGAGTGGGGGGGCAGTTTGAACCTTGACCCTTGAACATGGTAATATGTGTGCTCAACTGAGTATATCACCATCTGGCCCCAGCAGTAGAATATTTTATATGATCTTATAAATTTAATTTGTGTCCATTAGGCATAAACATTACAGTACTTAAATAAGAAAGAACATATAGAAAGAACAAAATCATTGCATTCATATATGGAATATAAAGACTTGAATATATGAATGTGATTTTTAAAAAGTCAGTTCATATCTAAGACTGTGTGAAAACTATAGTGGTCATCTAACAGAGTGGCAGTAGAGACATATACACTTGGTGACAGGAGCAGTAAGAAACTATACTCCTAAAAAAAGAAGAAAAAAACTGAGAAATGTTATACGTGTGCCAACAACTATATTTTTGTAAACCATTAACCACCTCCCCCCCCCCACAAAAAAAGAGCATATTGTACCAAAGGAAAAGCCTCTAGGGTAGGAGGGTATGGAAGGGGGTAAAGAGAACCTTGGAGTCCTGTTGCATGGTGGTCAAAAAAGGGCCTAAGTTGAGGATGAAAGTGTTCGCAGCAGATACCTACATTGGGAAGATGAATACCTACCCATATCAATAATTATACTGTAAACTATTAATCTTCCAGTAAAATGGGAAATAGTCAAAAAACTGAGAAGTTCATGTTAAAATATTGAATGTAGTAAAAAAAAAAAAAAAAAACTGGAAGTCGGGCTGTAGCACAACGGATTAAGCCCACGTGGTGCAAAATTTGAGGATTGGTGTAAGGTTCCCTGTTTGAGCCCCCAGCTCCCCACCTGCAGGGGGCGTCACTTCACAAGCAGTGAAGCAGATCTGCAGGTGTCTTTCTCTTGCCCTCTCTGTCTTTCTCTCCTTTCTCGGTTTTTCTCTGTCCTATTCGGCAACAACAACATCAGTAACAACACTAAGAACCACAACAATGATAAAAACAACAAGGGCAACAAAAAAGAAAATAAATAAATAAAATAAAATAAAATAAAACTTTTGAAAGTTGATTAGAAGCTAAAGTAGAACTAAAACTGAATTCTACCTAAAAATGAGTTTTCCATCATGATTCAATGACAAGAGAATTGTGTAGTCCTTGACTTCACATGATGCTCAGCTAGCTTGAGATTGCCCCTCAAGGTTCTCTCATTTATCACCCATTTTTTCCTAGTTTTTCAGTTGTTGTATTATTAGGACTATAACGATTTACAAGAAAGTCACTGACACATGGGAACTGTTTCTTACCTTTCTATGATAGGTATCTGCACACAACCCCCTCCACCAACTTAAATTCTCCTCAACCATCATGTTCTGTGTTCCCAGTGCCCACTCTCTTTGCCCCAATTTCCACCTTCTGGCAGTGCCACAGAAGACAAATGCCCTTTTGTATTACGGTGTGTTTTATAAGCATTTTGAATTGAATGAATATTTTTGACACTAAGTCATACAACCACAAACAAAAATAAATGTTCTTTATCTTTAAGGGATAATCAACTGAGAAATTTCCCAGTATCTTATTCTGAAGTATTGTGCAAACATGCACTCATGATTGCTTTTCAAATTCAAGTTCAGATATTTTAGATAATGTCTATTTTTTCTGCCTACATTCAGTTTTACTTCAAACAATTGGAAATCTTTTAAAGATTTTCAGAGAGATATGTAAGAAAGAATGGACATTATGTCAATATTTCCTGTAGGGAAGAAAAACAGATTAGATTAACTGTCTATGTCATTTTTCCACAATTAGTTTTTTTAATTTTTTTTTATTTATTTAAAAAAGGAGACATTAACAAAACCATAGGATAAGAGGGGTACAACTCCATATAATTCCCATCACCAGATCTCCGTATCCCCTCCCCTCCCCTGATAGCTTTCCTGTTCTTTATCTCTCTGGGAGTATGGATCCAAGGTCATTGTGGGATGCAGAAGGTGGAAGGTCTGGCTTCTGTAATTGCTTCCCCACTGAACATGGGCATTGACAGGTTGATCCATACTCCCAGCTTGCCTCTCTCTTTCCCTCGTAGGGTGGGGCTCTGGGGAAGAGAGCTCCAGGACACATTGGTGGGGTCATCTGTCCAGGGAAGTCAAGTTGGCATCATGCTAGCATCTGGAACCTGGTGGCTGAAAAAGAGTTAACATACAAAGCCAAACAAATAGTTGAACAATCCTGGACCTAAAAACTGGAATAGTGCAGATGAAGTGTTGGGGGGTCCTCCATTTTGTAGATAGCTAATAGGCATATTTTAGTTATATTCCGGAGGTCCTGTAGCTATACTAGTTTTTTTTTTTTTCCTCTGAGCCTGAAATCTGATATGCAGGTGGATCTAAGTTGTCTGGGAAGGTGATGTCATGGCTGGAAAAGGGACAGAAAGCTGGATCAGGGAAGAGAGTAGCTCCCTAATATGGGAAAGGGTTATAAATATTGTTGACTGTAAACCCCATCAATTTGGTTTGGTCTGGGGCCTATATTCAGCTTAGGAGCCTCTGCGACCTTTGCATTCCTGTAGATCTGAGCTCACATTCTGTGGTCATGAGTAGAAACATTCCAACCTGCCCCAATATTGACTCATCTTCTTCAAGTGTAGCATAGAATATGTTGTCCATCCTCCCTTCAAGGGATGGACCATTCTCTACTGTTGTTGATCCAAGTTGAGGGCAAGGTGCTATGGGGACCCACAAAGGGGTCTTTTTTGTTGTTCCTGATAGAGATGACCTATAACATTGGAGAGAGGGATTTATTTGAGGTCTAGGCCCATTATTTCTGTTTGGGAATCTCAGGATTCCCCGAATATGGCCCCAGCTGATGGTTTGGCCTGATAGTGACTAAAGAGTCGTTGTTAAAGTATGCTAGTCTCTTGCCCTTCTTCAGCTTTTGCAGTCCTTGCTTGATAAGGTTAGCTTTGGAGTGAGTGAGAGAACTGTAATAGGAAGTAGGTGAGGAGGATATCTAAGTCTAATTAGATACTATTTCATTAGGAACTTTATACTGACTCACTGCAGACTTTGTACTTTTGCTTTCAGGTATATATATTTTCCCTAGTTTATGGATATGTGTGAACATATGCTCTATCTCACAGGACCTTGTCTGTATCTAGGATTTTTAAAAATATAGTTTCCTTTTTTTAGGCTATCATATAATTTAACCACCAAATCTCTAATAACTGAGACATCATCTGAGATTTCATAGGATGGGTTTTAAAAGTTTTAAGTAAGTGCTTTAGTAATTAGCTTGAAGGCTATGTTGTTGTCCTTTTTCTGCACCATACAAGAAACATACAACATTTCATCTCCTATAGATTGAAAACTGTTGAAAATCTACTCTGAACTAATTTATCTTATAAACCTTATACATCGTCTCACAGTAATTAATGGACTATTTTTCTATTTTATGTCCAGCAGGATTTCAAAGCTCAGAACTGCTCCATATGACTGTAGCTCTAATTCTAAATCCAGAATCTCCTCCTCCCCCCTCTCTTTCTCTCTCTCTCTTTCCCTTTCTCCCTCTCTCTGCTCAGATCAGGCTTAGGACTGAACCTGGAACCTGAGAACCTCATGCAAAAAAGTGTCTTTGCATGACCATTATGCTGCTTTCACTGTCCCCGTAATTTAATTTATTTCATTTATGGTATATATGGTTGAAATGTATAATAATAAGTTTCCACTGGAGCATACCATTTTCATTCTCATACTCAGTTGTGAGATTGACACACACAAACAGAACCTGGTATAGATGATATATAGATAGAAAGATGATAGATGATAGATAGATAGATAGATAGATAGATAGATAGATAGATAGATAGATAGATGGTAGATAGTTGGATAGATGATGGATGGATAGATGGGCAATGGAAGGAGAGAGAGAGACAATGGCAGAGAGAGAGAGAGGAGTCTAAAGCATTGCTTCACCGCTCATGAAGCTTTTCCCCTGTAGGTGAGGGCCAGAGTTTTAAAGCCCAAGCCCATCTTATATAGTTTTATTGTTGTGCATGGGCCATGGAGATGAGAGAGAGGGGTCCGGAGCGAAGAGGAAACACAAATCTTTATTGCACTGGCACCTCAGAGTTGGGTGCTAGAGAGGCAGGTTGGGCCACGTGGAGGTAGTGAAAATGGCCGCCTCATGCAGTAACCTTTCCTGCATTTGAACACCGGAGTGGAGCGCTGGCAAGAGAACGAGGTGCGGAAGAAGAAAGGCTTTTATAGGAGCAGCTTTCACGAGAATGGGAAGGGGGAGGAGTAACCATAGCACTCCAAATATCGGGGGGATATAGACAATGCCCTGAGGGCACAACATGGCTGAACAGGCACTCCGAGAGCGGGAACTAGCAGTAGCCTGAGGGGACAACATGGCAGATGTGACTGCATCAGCACAATTTCCCAGCATTTTATCAGACCACTAATTCTTCAGAGTCTTCTGTCATTTCAAGAAATTGCCACAGGTACCAAACAAGGGTTAATGGAAAGCAGCAGGAGGTTATTTCACTGCTTTTAATCATATAGATTTACTTTCTTCTTGTTGAATTCTTGCAGAACTAAATGAAGATTTTAAGTTTCCTGTATAGACCACAGATTTAGTTATACTAAAATCCTTCTTATTTAATATTCATGATAATTCCACCCTGTCTATTCAGTATGCACAATAATTCCTGCCATTCGATTCTTATTAGATATGCCTTTCTTAGTATTATGTATACTTAAATTTTTTTTTCAGAAAGTTGTATTATACTATATTAGGGCACCTCTAATAATATTGCTGAGGTCCTTCTGCCTCTATGTGTAATTTTTGAAGGAAAATCAAGGATTTTTACCTGGTTACTCATAATGGTGCTGATAATCACATCCTCAGACTATGAAGATCCAGACCTAAGGTAGCAGCCAGGAACATGACACTGTAGATAATGTGCTGGGTTTGCAAGCATGAGCTCCTGAGTTTAATCTTCAGAACTGCATATGCTACAATGGTGTTCTGTTTCTCTCTGTTTCAAATAAATAAATAAATCTTAGAAAAACAGAAAGATACAAGTGGCATTGAGGGTCAGGTTCAAAGTTCAGGTTTCTTTCTTTCTGGTCTCTATGTTCCTCAGAAGATATTTTTTTTCTGAAATGAAGTCTAGTTTAATATAATATCTTTCTTTAATTTTCACTTACATGCTATTATTATATTTATATTTTCACTTGCATGCTATAATTATATTTAATTTTATTACATGCCATAGTTATTCCCTTTCCGCAGGAGTTTTAAGTGGCATGTAACAAAATTAGTAAATATAATAAATGAGCTGAACCCAATTCTGACCATAAACTTTATGTATAAATACTATACCATGCTATAATTAGTGGTAAGCTAAGGAATATCTGTTTTCTTCACGTTTCTAATGTGGCTTCCATGTTTACCAACTATTGATTTATTGGACACTGAATAGGAATATCTTATAGTGACCTTCCATAATAATTATCATAACTGATGTCAAAAATAGATCTATGGAAAACTTTAGAAAAATGGAGCAAGTTTTATGGATGCCAATTTTAATGTTGACCTAAAAATGAAAACACTTGCTTGTTCAATTGTTCAGTTGACAATTGTGTTGAGTCCCCATGTTTTCTTCCACATTGATTTTATATTTTTATATAAAAGTCTTAGAGCCCTAGTTTTACAATGTATCATGGTTGGTCACCAAGTGCATAAATACTGTGTGGCTGTAGAGTTTAATAAAACCCAAGGTTGGAGTTAGCAAATGAAAAATTCCATATTATTAGAAACTTGTGCTCAAAGTTGAAGCTTGAAGGAAATATTTTAGCACTATCACAATATTGCACTCCAATCATTATTTAATTTATCTCCTCTGACATGGCTTAAGAAAAGTGCTTGCAAAGTCCTATTTACCTTAGCCAAGAAGTAAGGCAGTGGTCATTGAAGGAGTGAAGTCATAGTATTCTGACAATGACACTATTGTAAGAATACTTCAGTGTATTGTTTGCCATTGGCCAAGAAAAGAACATGTGTTGGGAAATTTTACTTCATCTTAACAAAAGAGTGGAGCCAGAAGAATAATCTAATACAATCCTTTCTTGAATTCTGTCTCTCCTCTTTGGTTGAACAATATCAACTTAGACACACTTAGAAGAAAGAAATATCTTTTAGTGAAGTATGAATTTTTGAAAAATAGTTTCAGACATTTTAAGATACATCTTAAGTATTGATAAATAGAATAGTTTAAACATCTCACAACATGTTTGTGCTAGGTCAATATATTTCATATACAAAACAATAGTGCATATAAGTTTGTGTATCTATGGGTATGCTCATCATTACTTTTTTTTCCCCCAAGGAGAAACCAGGAATTCCTGAACAACCTGTGTATTTCAATTGTCACTTTGAACTTCAGAACAAAGGAGAGACTGTAAAACCAGTCTATAAAAAGTATTATAAGATACCACAACTGGCATTTTTACCACCTTATTAAACTACATTCAAGTGACATAAATTATGTGTAATGAAAGTGAAAAAGATCTCTGACCCAATTTTAATATTGGGTGCGTGCTTATTAGTTTGAGTTTACTTATTTATGAATAGAAACCTTTTCTCAAACTTTAGTAGTTGATATTATGTGGAAGTCATAAATGTCAGGTTAAATTAAACTATTTTGGTTCATAAAATAGCACAACCATTAAATTACTAGAGAGTAATGAGTAGGCCCTCTCAGAAAGTGAAGCCAAGGTGTTAATTTAGATTTGAAACATTCCACCTCATTATAAAAGCCAAATTAATTTGCCATGTGTAAAAGCAGCAAAAACCAATTTTTTGAAATGTGAAAGACCTCTTTTTTGTAGGAGAATACTAGAAAAGAACATTACAAAGTGTTTCTGAAGAGTAGGCATACAGATTCCTTGGATCTTAGTTATTATTAAGTTTTAGAGTATCTCTTATTAGAACATTATATTCAAGAAGTTGAATTGACAAAATTTGTTATTACAAATAAAAATAAGTGTAGACATTTATAAAGTCCTAAGTTTTAAAATATGTAGACTTGATCATAGATGGAAATTGGATTTATTTCATCTTCTCCAATTTTTGTAATCTATTTGTGTTCTCTTCCAACTCATTTTGTGTGTGCATGGTGGTGAGGGGGTGTTGGAGGGGCTGATGATTTATAGCACAGTAAACCAGTATGGAAAACTTATGCTGACAAATGAGTACAGTTTCTCATATCCCCTTAATAAGTATCTGCCAAAACACTCTCACTCCTAAATCATGTCTTTTTCTACCATTGCGCACCAGTATAATGTTATATATTTTTCCTTTCCTTTCCTTTCCTTTCCTTTCCTTTCCTTTCCTTTCCTTTCCTTTCCTTTTCTTTCTTTATTTGATAGGACAGAAAGAAATTGAGAGAAAAGAAGGAGACAGAGAGGAAAAGAAGAAGACACCTGCAGCACTTGCTTCACTGCTCATGAAGTCTCCCTCCACAGGAAGTGAGCAGGGGCTGGGTGTTAAACCTAATCCTTTTACATGGTAATATGTGTGTTCAGCTGGGTTTATTTTTGTCCAGCTCCTGCATAGTTCATTTTCAATTGACTTCAGAGGCTTTATTTAAGCATTAGTTACAAATTAAAGAATCAAAAAGCTTGAGGAAAAAAAATTTTTAAAAGAAATTTGAGGAGATAGCTTAGCAGTCAAACACTGGACTTGAATGCCTGAAACCCCAAAGACATCAGATCTAATGCCCAACTCCAACACATGACAGAGATGAACAGTGCTGTAGTATCTTTCTCTCTTTCACTCCTTTCTCTCTTGGCTCTTCTCCTCTATTTCTTTCATAAAAACAACTAAATATTTTTTTCTAAAAAAGGAATAATATATATAAATACACAAATTTGCAGTACTTTATCCTACATTTCAATTATTGACTTGTTTAAAACCAGTGAAGAATGCCTAAACAAATCTACATTATGCCCCGCCCCGTACATCCCTTTCTCTGATAAAATAGACACACTATGTGGTTAACAAAAAAAAAAGTTAACAGGAAAATAGAACCATTAGAACAATATAATTTAATAAGCTTATGGGAATGTGGTATCTCTATTTCTATGTACAACTCTTCAGTTACAACATGTAAGGCAGTAACTTATGTTTTCACACAGTGGTTTTTCAAAGACATCTTGGTATCTCTCAAGTCTCCTTTAACTTTCTCAGTATCTTTCAAGCTTTCTAGATGAACCCTGTATGTGACCTCACATACAGGGTTAATGTCTCAGAAATACTCTAAACACTAGTGAAAAGGTAAGAAAAGTTATAGCAGTGATTGATCAGAAACAGGGAAAAAAGAATGGAGGCAAGGACTTTATTAGTTTCCAGCTGCTGCCATAATAAATTATCATAAACTTAGGGGGTTAAAAAAATAGAAATCTATTCTCTCACACTTCAGGAGGACAAAAATATTAATTCAGAGAGTAAAAGCGTTTGGCTCCTTCTAGGTTTCAAAAGAGAAAGCTCCACACTTCTCCCCTAGCTTCTAGCATCTGAAGGAAATCCTTGATATTTGTGATTTACATATACAACTCAAAAAACTCTGCCTCCATTTATACCTCACCTTTATCTCTGAATCTCTGTAAATTCTTTAATTATCTCTTACAAGGACACTCACTGGCTCCATTGGCTATCCCACTAAACAATCATTTTCTCCCCTCAGGGAAAATGTTCCCGTCACCCCCCGACACACACACACACACACAATCAAAGATTATTGGTTTACAGTACAGTAGTTAACACATAGGTACAACTTCTCATCTCCCCTCCATACTAGGTGGCTGCAAGGGCCCAGATTTGAGCTTCTGCCCCCCCCCCCACCTGCAGGGGGAAAGTTTTGCAAGTGGTGAAGCAGTGTTACTGGTGTCTCTCTGTCTTCCTCTCTCTCTCTCTTATCTCCCCTGCCCTATACATTCCGACTATCTCTATCCAGTAAATAAATAAAGATAAAAATTTAAAAGAAGAAATCAAGCACATGATTTCAGATAATTCAATGAATTTAAGAAATGAAGAAAGGGAAAATTTGGTTCTCAGGACACTGAGAAAAATGTGTTCAATTAATGAACATTTTTTTGGACATATCTTACCTTTGAAACCGGCAATAACTTTAAGGTCTAGATAGTGCATAAATATGAATACAATTAGGCTTCTCAGTGGATAAAAGAGGCGAACTTAGTAGATGTCTTTTTCTTTTTTTATTTTTTTTGCCTCCAGGGTTATTGCTGGGGCTCATTGCCTACACTACGAATCCACTGCTCCTGAAGGCTATTTTCCCATTTTGTTGGGCTTATTGTAGTTGTTATTGTCATAGCTGTATTTGTTGTTGCATAGGACAGAGAGAAATGGAGAGAAGAGGGGAAGATGGAGAGGAGAAGAGAAAGACAGACAGCTCCAGACCTGCTTCACCGCTTGCCAAGCGACCTCCTACAGGTGGGGAGCCGGGGGCTGGAACCCGGATCCTTCTGTTGATCCTTGCGCTTTGCTCCATGTGTGCTTAACCCACTGTGCTACCACCCGACTCCCGATGTCTTTGTCTTCTGAGAAGTAGATAATGGAGGAGCAGAAAGGCTAGTACCTATAACTGTGCTAAGTATCACTCAATAATTAAAGAATGATTTTTATTAACTTATGTTCTATCCATTCATTGTGGAGCCAAGTTCAAGTTTTCCCTGGAGAGGTAATGTGGCTATGAAGCATTAAAACAATCAAGGTTGGAATGATTTTGGAATGTGGGACACATGGACACCTCACATCCATTTTTCTGTTTGAATTTACTTCAAATCAGTGTGACACCGCGAGGGCATAGTAAAAATACTATAAAAAATTACAAAGCATTTACAAGCAACCAGGTGTTCTTTACTTCATTTAAAAATGTGTTCTTTAGTATGCTTAAATTAAAAAAAAATACCATAGGGCTTCTTCTTTTTTTATATTTTATTTATTTTTCTCTTTTGTTGTCCTTGTTTTTTATTGTTGTGTTAGCTATTATAGATGTTGTTGTTGTTAGGACAGAGAGAAATGGAGAGAGGATGGATGGGACGACAGGGGGGAGACAAAGACATCTGCAGACCTTCTTCACTGCCTGTGAAGTGATTTCCCTGCAGGTGGGGAGCCGCGCCACGTGTGCTTAACCTGCTGCCTTACCGTCGGACCTCAGAGTTTCTTCTTAAATGGACAGTTAGCCAACAATGATCTTTTAATAGCTTCTTTTCTTCACTGACCATTGTTCATCGAACCCGTGAATTGTTTGTAAACAACCTCAGTATTATACAACACTAATGCATGCTTTGGAATTACTCAAAGTAAATTTTTTAATAGACAAAAAGACAGTTCTGTTACCTTATTGTTTCCAGAAATGTGTTTATTCTGTTTTTATGTATAACCAACATAGCCAAGATTTCATGTTTTTTACTTAAAAATATCTTTTAGAGCTAGTCTCTTCCCTGATACAGCTTTCTGGTCCTTTTTTCAACAGTGACACCATTCCCTCTAGACAATAGCTTAGGTCACCTGCATATTGGATGTCAAGAGCAGGGAAAACTGGTTAGGTCACAGACACCTTGGAATATGCCTAAAATAACCTACTAGCTTTTTCCCAAAATCTCCATCCACAATGTTCTTGCCTTTAGGTTCATGATTAGTCAACAATTTGCTCTGCTTTCTATCTTAACTCTTTTTCAGCCACCAAGTTCCAGATGCTACCATAATGTCAACCAGACTTCCCAGGGCAGAGGACCCTACCATGTGTCCTGGAGCCCCACCTCCCCAGATCCCTGCTCCACTAGGGAAAGAGAAAGGCAGGCTGGGAGTATGGATCCACCTATCAACGCCCATGTTCAGCAGGGAAGCAGTTACAGAAGCCAGATCTTCCACCTTCTGCCCCACATAATGTCCCTGGGTCCATGCTCCTAGAGGGATAAAGAATAGGAAAGCTATCAGGGGAGGGAATGGGATATGGAGTTCCGGTGGCAGGAACTGTGTGGAATTTCACCCTTCTTATACTATGGTCTTGTCAGTGTTTCTATTTTATAAATAAAAACTTTTTAAAAGTATGTTTTGGGAGTCGGGCAGTAGCGCAGCTTGTTTAGCACGCATGGTGCAAAACACAAGGACTGGCATGAGAATCCCCATTCAAGCCTACCTGCAGGGGAGTCGCTTCACAAGCAGTGAAGCAGGTCTGCACATGTCTTTCTCTTCCCCTCTCTGTCTTCCCCTCCTTTCTTTATTTCTCTCTGTCCTATCTAACAACGATAACATCAATAACAACAATAACTACAACAATAATAAAAAACAAGGACAGTAAAAGGGAAAATAAAATAAAAATGTTTTATATCTTTAATAAGTCATATAAATTTAATGCCCTATATTTTACTGATAAACACTGATCTGCATTATCTTCATAGTATGAAAATATGTTTAAAAAAATCTCTTGAGGCTGCATAGTAGAAAAATGTAGGGTTTACAAGAAAGCCTATTGTTTTTGATATTATTGTTGTTGTCACTGTTAGAGCTTCATTCCTCCAGGATAACTTTTGAAGACAAAGAGTTTCAGAAAGGATCTCAGTTCTATACCAGGTGTTGCATGTGCCAGGGTAATGCTTGATTCAACGCCTCTGAATGTAGACAAGAAATATAACTCGTATTCTTGAATCAAAACAGATCGAGTGATTGACTCAGGACAGGGCATAAGTCAAGGGCAGAGATCCTGCCTGCTGCTAACCCAGAAATTTAGTTACCTGAAGACAAATTTTTCTTTTACTATATGATCTGTTTTTGAGGCTATCACTCATTAGTCTTAGACAGACTAGTCTTCCCAGAAAGTACTGCCTTTCCAGATTACAAAAGTAAAATGACTACCTCTGGTTTCATTTATTCATTGTACAATGAACAGTGATTCTCTTTTAGTGAGCACCAACACTCGCAGAATTTGATCTTTCATCCAGTCATTCAGTACATTCAGTCATTCTAGAAGCTTGAGATATGACAATAAATAACAGAAAGATACCCACCATTCTGAAGCTTATATTTAACAATAGATGCATACTAATATGCATTTTCAAACATCAGGCCTGATGTTGTTATTGTTGCTGTTGTCACTGTTAGGGCTGGAGATTAAACCTGGACCCTCAGAGCCTCAAGCATGAAAGTGCCAAATATGAATATATATGGGCCCTACATCAGATCAATGGGATAAACACTTATGATATTATATACTTTCCTCATGTTTTGGAGCAACTCACTGCCCTAATACAGCTTTCTAGCCCTATTCATAACTCTGGCACTATCTTCCCAGACAATATTTTAGTCCACCTGCTTGTTAGCTGTCAGACTCAGGCAAAAATTACTGAAGTCATGGCCCCCTTGGAACATACCTAAAATAGACGTCCTAGTTTCTTCTAACACAAGACCCCTAATTTCATCTGTTCTATTTCTATATGAGCATATGAGATAGTATAATATTTATGCAAAGAGACTTTTATGCCTGAGTCTTCAAAAGGCCAGGTTCAGTCCTTAGCATTTTCACCATAGATCATAGCTGAATAGTGCGCTGGAGAAAAACAAACAAAAAACCATATAATATCTTTTTCTTGAGTTTTAAAATGCATTTTCCAATATATTTAGAAGAAACATATTTAATGAGTAGTAGCATTATATTGTGCTTTCTATAGTAATCTTTAGGAACTTTATTTATTGTCTAGACTGGTAAACATCTCATCTTCTTTCCTCACATACATAAAACTTCTCAAGAC
Source organism: Erinaceus europaeus (assembly GCF_950295315.1). Classification (NCBI taxonomy): domain Eukaryota; kingdom Metazoa; phylum Chordata; class Mammalia; order Eulipotyphla; family Erinaceidae; genus Erinaceus; species Erinaceus europaeus. The sequence continues at coordinate 27,415,727 of NC_080174.1, read as the reverse complement.
AGTCAGATTCAGTTACAAAATAATTCTCTAATTCTGATGTTAATCTAGAAAGGAAGTGACATCAAACTCCACCCAGGATAACCTTATTAATTAACAGGAAAGGAACTAGGCAGTTTCTCACCTGGTTAAGTGCACACATAACCATGCACAAGGACCTGGGTTCAAGTCCTGTTTCCCACCTGCCCTGAGAAAGCTTACAAATGGTGAAGCAGTGCTGCAGATGTTTCTCTCCTTCCCCACTCCACACCTCCTCATTTTCTCTCTGCCTTATCAAATAAAAATAAAATCAAATGAGGATGTGGGGGGGATCACCAAGAGTGGTGCATTCATAGTGCAAGCACTAAGATGCAGCAATAACATAATAGAATATAATAATTAATAGGGATGGCTCATGCAGGCATTTTTGTCACCCACAAGGCAATGAACATTTCATGTGCACAACAATTTAATATGAGACTGATTGGTATGGAAATCAAGTGTTTTTTTCAACTGCATTTAAAGTTTAACAGAATGATTTTATAATGAAAATAATTTTTAAGGAAAGAAAAATTATTCAATGGAAAATACTTTAAAGAATGGAAATGAATTTTTCAAAATATTCATGATTTTCTTATCAGACATCTTTTACATTTGTATATATTTACTTATTTATTTATTTATTTATTTTGCCAGAGCACTGCTTAGCTGTGGCATATGGTAGTGTTGGGATTGAACCTGGGTTCCTTTGGTGTCTCATGCATGATTTTTTTTTCTTTTTGCTTAACCATTATGCTATCTTCCCAGCCCAGCCCCACATTTGTTTATAAAATACCCAACTATTGATATGGACAAGATATTTAAACCTTGAAATTATGCCAAACAAATAAACTGTCAAGAAGAGTCTAAGATTTATACTTTATTTCAAGGTAAAATTACCTCACTTTCAAAGCCAGTAAATCACAGATCCCAAGGCCACTTTGTCAGTAAGTAGAAGTGCAAAAGAACATGACTACAAATACCCTATAAACTACAGACAATTTAGTTACTGGGCTTTTATTTTTTTCTTTTCAAGTCAATGTGGTGGGAACCTTTGCTTAAAAATCACAGCTCAGCAGTTGTCTAAGCCATAAAGGGAAAAAACAGACTCCAAGCTTCTGTCAGTCACTTTCTAACCCAGAATGTAATGTAGAATAGATGTGCCTTTAAGAGGTGATGGTTTCCTTTGCACACCTGCATGGATGGATGCTCACTCCGGTGGTGGCACACTCCCAACATCTGCTCCCTTCATTGAATGGAGCTGTAAATTGAAATTCCATTGCAATGTTTTTAGAACCAGTTAAAGTAAGAAGACTGTCAGAAATCCTCTTTAAACTCACCCTTATCCAAACAGGAAACTGACCCTTGCCCCCTGGACGTAACAGTACACCAATGGAAATTTCATTATCCCCGTTTCAGCTGAACTAAGTGAAAATTAATTGTGTAATTATCTGGATGAGCGCATGTGTAAAATTTTACAATGTGCCGGTTAGATTAAGTAACATGTTAGTGGCATGGTTTAGTGCAAAGTCAAAGCTGTCCTATAAAAATGGAATTAAAAAATCTCACAAGATTGGAAAAAAAACTATGTCAGAAAAAATGTTTAACATGAAAGAGCAAGACTAGTCTTAATTCTATAACCTGACGAAAATCTTACGCCCTAGATGATAAGTAAATCTGGCAGGATTAAAAGGTGTACATGCATCTGCATATATATTTATATACTGATGGGTGTATATATGTAAATTACTTCTCCATTTATTGTCAGTTTTAATGATGCTACTATTAAAATATGTAACCTGCCACTACTGCCTGTTATTATTCCTGATTTATCACTTATTACCTGCACTAAAAATGAAGACTATATATGTGTACAAAAGATGAGCTACTTGTCTTAAACATATACTTTGTTCACCTGTTCAGTGAATTTTTCTTTTAGATTTGATTCTGCAAACAAGTCATGAGATAAATGATATATTCTGGTTCATGATCATCTCATTAAAACCTACAGGCAAAGCATGTATTGGGTTGAACAACAAAGGCATGGGAATTTTAATTTGGAGTTTTCTCTGAATTGATAAAGATTTTTCAGAAACACCCCCCCCCCCAAGATTTTGGTCTCACTAATAAGACTATTTCCATTTCAAAGTCTGTGGAATGTTTTTGACAGAAGAATATCTAGGTGAAAGATACCACTTGTGATACCACTCTTTGCGAGTAAGTACCATTTTAAAACATCTTTAGAGTGACTAGTGCATTGAGGTCTTAGCAGTTGTGCTGGATTCCACCATGTCTGTGCTATTTCCGCACTATTTCCACACATCTATATACTAATTTATGTGTCTTCTCAATGAAATGATTCTCCTGGTTTTCTCATTGATAGTATTACAACTTGTCTCCAAAAGCTATGTTTGTGGTAAAAGTCTGCTGATTTTTTTTTCCACCACTCCCCTCAAAAACAAAAATCCCACTTGATGGCAATAGTAACAATGTCAAAGAAAATGTATTCAAAATGTGTCTCAACATTTTTAAAAACATGGCTTATGCCACTATATGTTGTACATTAGGTTACCTGTGCTTTAAGTAACTTGTTAGCATCAAAAAAATCTGTAACAAAGATGTGTCCTTTTAATAGAAAACACTCTCATGTATATATGTATTATTAAAAGAAAGCACCACCAGTGTGATTTATATAGTAGAGCAGTCAATGGGCATTAACAATAATCAAGTCCATTCACAGGGAAAAAGCATAACTTCAGGCCATGGAAAATTAGTCCCAACATTAAAATGAGACTCTGGTATTAAACCTATATTTTACCGCAGATTGATTATCAGGGCGGCTGTGGAACAAGCCTTTTTTCTTTCAGTAGACACAGAAATTTCTTGACCAGTTTCAATGTGTCAAGAATAGGGTTCAGTTTTAAAATGCACAAGGATCCAGTTTCAAGCCCCCAGCCTCAACCTGCAGTGGGGATCTTCATGAGTAGTGAAGCAGTGTTGCATTTCTCTCTCTCTCTCTCTCTTCCTCTTAGTGCACACTCCCTCTCTAATGCCACAGGGGTTTGGTGCCTGCACTAAGAATCAGTTGCTCCTTGCAGCCTTTTTTTCCTTTTTTTATAATTTATTTGATAGAAGAGTGAGAAATTGAGAGAGGAGGGGAAATACATGGGGAGAGAAAAAGACACCTAAGAACCTACTTCACCACCCATAAAATGTCCCCCCTTCAGGTGGGGAACAAAAGCTCAAACCTGAGTCCTTCTGCACAGTAATACATGTGTTCAAGGAGGTATGCCACTTTCTGCCTCCATTTCTCCCCCTTTCTACCTCTCCTTCCTTCTCAATTTCTGTCTGTCTCTATCCTAAACAAATAAACAATAAAAAATAAATATTAAAGAAAGAATTGGGGTTACGTCGGGGAGGGAGGAGTATCAGATGTTTGTCAAATCTTGGAGAACAACTTGGAAACCAGGAGGTAGACTTCCTGATTCCAGGTCTAGGCCCCCAGAACCCCAAGTGACACGTGTTTGTGTGGGTGTTCAAATCTTATGCCCTGTCAGGTAAGTCTTACACTCATGCACCTTTCAGAAGTGAGTGCTCACTGCCTTTTAAAGAAGCCTGAATCTAAGAGTTGTATTTTGCCTCTAAGAAAACAGGGGAACATTCACTTTGATAGTGTTCTGCCTTCCATGAGCAAGAACTGATCTTCACTTTGAAGGAAGCACATGATACTGTGATTTCTGCCTCCCTCCCTTCCTACCCACATTCTTATTTTCTAAAAGAAGGAGAAAGAAGACAAGGAGGAGGAGAAAAGGGAAAGATAGAAAAGAAAGTATTTTGTATTTATAGGTGATATACTCTAGATGGGTAAATTATTTAATACTTTAATCCAGAATTGAATATGTAACTATTCCTGATATGCAACCTCTTAAAAACTTACTTGTTTTATTATTTCTTTCCTAAAAAAAATAGGAAAACATTTTCTAGGACTATAATAATATGTGTATATTTATTTCTTTTTATTATTCTGGACTCACCTTTTCATGAAAGATAGAGTGACACTAAAGAACTGAAATTTCTCCCAGAGATATGGAACAAGGACTAGAATCTAGGTTACCTATAATTAAGTAGGTCACTCCCTGGTGAGCTGTCTCACTAGTACCCTACCTATGTTGCTAATTTATATTTTATGTTTGTCGATTCCAACTGAGTCATTTTTTAACACAGAATTTTAAGACTTAAAAAAACTTTAAGCTCTACTTGTTCATTCTTCTAAAAAAAAAAACACTCTAGAGGGTTGACAGCAGTCTACCTGATAGACCACACATATTACAATGTACAAGGATCCTGGTTCAAGCCCCCAGCCAAGGGGGTAGAGGGAGCTCCATGTGTAGTAAGGCAATGTTGTTGGTGTCTCTTTTTCTATTTTCTTTCTCCTTCACTAATTTCCCTTCCTTCTCAATTTCTCTGGCCCCATCAAACAGGAAAAAATTGTGCTGGAAGTAGCAGATTCTTTATGCAGTTACCTAGGCTCAGTGATAACCCTGGTGGCAGAAAGAGAAAGGAAAGGAGAGAGAGAGAGAGAGAGAGAGAAAGGAGGAAGTAGAGGGAGAAAGAAAGAATGGTAAAAGAAAAAAGGAGAAAAATGGAGAAAAGGAAAGACATCAGATCTTAAAGAATACCTTATTTACCACTGAGGGCAAATTTAACTATTTCACTATTCCTAGTCATATGAGTATTCCTGTATAAGTACCACTCGCTAACTGATTGCTCCACCAGAGCTCCTCATATGAGTATTCCTATGTCCCCAGCAAGATGACAAATATGAGGCAGAAAGTCAGACTCTAGGTATAAGAGCTAAAAGGGAAGAGGATGCGTTTTAAAATTAAGACAGGCTATGTCAGAATTCTTGTTCCCTGTCATTTTCTCTGTGTGACTTAGAATGTGTAATTTAACCCCTCTGAACTTTAGAATCCTGTATTTGGTAAGTAGGATCTACTTTGTGAGTTAGTTGTAAGCATCTACTTGAACAATATATATGGAGCTGCCCAAAACATGGTGGAAAACCAATAAAAGTTGAGTATTTGAAGAGAAGATTTTAAAATCAAGAAAGCAATTTGTTGAATTTATGGTCAGAGGCATATGAAAAATCTTTGAAAGCAATCAAGGAGGAAATCAGGTTAGCAGAAAGTTCCTTTCACAGAAGATTTACTATGCAGCTCCCCTAAAGATCATGGTTATGCTGTGTGGAAGAAATATTTTCATGGGGCATTAAGAGAGCAAAGTTGAAGAGGAGAGGGAATATCTGATGCTGCAGGAGGAAAGGGTGTGTATGTATATGCTAATTTTATTATGATTTACCATTTGCTGTCCACAGGGAATCCATGTTACAATGTTATTATATTTTTATTTCCCTTTTTGGAAACATTTATAGTATGTCCACAAATGGCAGAGAGCTTTGCCTAGTGGTTTGGCCTAGTGTTGAGGCATTTTGCAAGAGCTGATCATCTTGCAGAGTTGCTGGGAAACAAAGGTAAGTACCTGAGGAAAGAATATAAAAAGTCTGGGAGTTGGGCTGTAGCGCAGCGAGTTAAGCGCAGGTGGCGCAAAGCACAAGGACTGGCATAAGGATCCCCGTTCGAAGCCCGGCTCCCCATCTGCAGGGGAGTCCCTTCACAGGCGGTGAAGCAGGTCTGCAGGTGTCTATCTTTCTCTCCTCCTCTCTGTCTTCCCCTCCTCTCTCCATTTCTCTCTATCTTATCCAACAATGACAACAACAATAATAACTACAACAATAAAACAACAAGGGCAACAAAAGGGAATAAATAAATAAAATAAATATTTTTTAAAAAATAGAATATAAAAAGTCTATTTGTGAGAAAAAGTTGCAATTTTTTTTTGAGAAAAGGAACACTGTCACTACCTACTAAGCTACTAGGGAAGGGAGTAGGGACTGTTTTCAATGACTAAAATGAGGTTACAGACTTTTTTCCTTCCTTTTTCACTGTGAAATTTATGAAAAAGTGTAGTATAAAGCTTATCCAGAACTATGATAAGTCCAAAGTGAGAGCTCAGGAAATGGGATAACTGAAGAGTGCTTGAAACTGATCTAAAGTTTAAAGTCAACATTCAGTTTTCAGCAGTCACAACTGAAGAGCTTGCCCTCCAGACCTTATATAAATCAGGCAGAGTTTAAGGGGTGTGTGGGGGGGGGGTTGGGGTATGTGGATGTGGAGGTGGGTGGGTGGTGGTGTTCATCTATTCCATTCATGATATAGTTATATACATAGTGAGCACAGAAGTACAGAGGAGATAAAACCAAGCCATTTCCTTTATGGAGTTTCCAGTCCATAGAGAGAAAAAGGAAATTAGTGTTCAACTGATATGAAGGAAAATTCAGCAAAGGAAGTACATTGTTAGAAAGGATCAGCAGAGGGCCCGGATGGTGGCACACCTGGTTGAGCACATGTATTACAATGCGCAAAGAAGAAGACTGGCTATGGAAGAAGGGCAAACGCTAGAAGAAGAAGACAGCAGCCTATGACACGGTCTGGCACCATGGTCTCCTAGTCAAGATCTCAAGATGCCTGCCTCCATGGGTGGCCAACACTATATCGTTTCTTCTCCAAAACAGAAGATTCCAGGTGCATCTGGGTGACAAGTCTAGCAGATGGAGACTTGTCTCAAGTGGCCTCCCCCAGGGCTCTGTTCTGGCTCCTACACTATTTAATATTTACATCAATGATCTTCCAGAAACTTCTTCAAGGAAGTTCATCTACGCCGATGATATCTGCTGTGCAACTCAGGCATCCAAGTTTGACATCCTCGAGGAAACACTCACGAAAGACATGTCTCTGATATCTGATTACTGTAAAAAATGGCAACTAATCCCTAGCACTGCAAAAACGGTATCATCTGTTTTCCGTTTACACCATGCCTCGGGCTCGCGTGAGCTTAATGTGCAGCTTGGCAGTATGAGAATCCGGCATGAAGCCCAGCCAGTCTATCTTGGCGTTACTCTCGATCGCACCATCATTTCACGAACATCTCATAAAAACTGCAGCAAAGGTGGGTGCGAGGAATAACATCATTGCAAGATTGGCCAGCTCCTCATGGGGCGCAAGCGCTTCCACACTACGATCATCATCTCTGGCATTATGCTATTCCACTGCAGAATACTGTGCCACAGTATGGTTCCGTAGCCCCCATGTCCACTTGGTCGATTCCAAATTATATTCCTCCATGAAGATAATTTCTGGAACCATCCGTTCCACCCTGGTTCCATGGCTGCCAGTTCTTAGCAACATCGCCCCGCCAGATATTCGTCAGGATGCGGCATCATCTAAGTTCATTTCCCACATCTACGCTCGACCAGACCTGCCAATATACACGGATATCTTCCTCCACCCTGTCCAACGCTTGAAGTCTCCTCATCCAATCTGGTCCCCTACGCCTACACTGAACTTCTCTGTTCCAGTCTCTTGGAAACAGAGTTGGCAGTCAGCTGAGGTAAAGAACAAACACCTCATCACAGACCCCTGCAAGCGTCAACCCGGCTTTGACCTAGCACGTTATGATTGGGCCCTCCTCAATCACTATCGAACAGGCCACTGCCGGTGCGCCGCTATGTTCCATCGCTGGGGAGCCAGAGACGACCCGAACTGCCCCTGCGGCTACAGACAGTCTATGACCCACATAGTCAACGACTGCCACCTCTCCAGATTCAAAGGAGGTCTCAAAACTTTACATCAGGCTCAACCTGAGGCTGTTGACTGGCTACAGAAGAAGGGCAAACGCTAGAAGAAGAAACAATGCGCAAGGATCTAGGTTCGAGCCTCCCAGTCCCCACCTGCAGGGGAAAAGCTTTATGAGTGGTGAAGCAGGGCTGTAGGTGTCTCTCTATCTCTCCCTCTCTATCACCCTCCTACCTCTTGATTTCTGGCTCTCTCTATCCAATAAGTAAAGATAATAATAAATAAATAAACTGTTATAAAAAAAAAGAAGAAGAAAGGATCAGCAAGGCAGCAGTTTCTCTTAAGCTGTCAGTTCAGTTACTTCAACCTTATTCTGACAGCCCTCACCTTAAATTCCCTACTATGAAGCTACAGAGGTGACACAGTGGTAAGAGCATAGGGTTTGAAAGACTGAGGCCCCAAAGTTTAACTCCTGGTTTATGCCACAGCTATGTACTGCTTTGTGCTCTCTCACTTTCTCTCTCATAAGTATGTTTTTTAATCACCTCCCATGTGCATGGTTCAGTTTGAGCCTCTGGTACAGCGCAGGGGGGAGTACTTATGTCATTAGGAAAAGTTTTGGTGCTGAGGAATCTCTCCCTCTCTGTTTCTGGTCTCTGCGTCAGAAAAGCTCTGAGTGGAGCAGTAGAGCTCTGGTGATAATGAAAAAAAAATCCCTTCCTTCAATGAACTGTACCACATTGTACTCAAAAGTGTATCTACTTTGCTATTTTTAGTTTTGCTACCAGGGTTATTGCTAGAATTAGGTGCCTGCATTATGAATCAGCTGGTTCCAGCAGCCATTTTTTCCCTTTATTTGATAAAACAGAGAGAAATTGTGAAGGGAGGGGGAGATAAACAGGGAAAATGAAAGAAAAACATCTGCAGCTCTAGCGTTATCATTTGTGAAGCTTCCCTCCATCATATGGAGACTTGAACTTGAACCTGGGTCCTTGAGTGTGGAAACATGTGTGCTCAATTAGTGTGCAACCATCCAAGCTTCACTTCATGGGCACACATCCTAGAAGTCTTTTCTTAGCTCTTAACTGTGACTCGAATGTATACCCAGGAAATACTTGTGTTCTTCACTTTACCTTATTCCATATGCTTGTGATGTGTGAAAGGCAGTACCTACATTTTAGCCAAAAGTGGGATCCTATGAAATGATCAAAAACAGGAAGTATCAGAAAGGGTGCAGATATTTCTTTGAACAAATGGGGACTGGGGGCGGGGAGGTGTAAAATAATACAGTTACGAAAGCTAAAAATAAACGACAGAGTATCTGATCTTAGAAAACATAACATATCTTCCTGGAGAACAGAAATCTAAGACAGCAAAGGGAATTCTTTTCCTACTGTCCCACTTTTATCCCAAAGATCTGAGGGAACCAAATGAAAATTTCCTGGCATCCTGGGGCAATAAAATAATCTCGGTCTTCTTGTGAAACCACATTAGTATGGAGAAGGAACAGAGGCCCTTTGAGCACTCCTAAGTGCTGTGTAAGCTGCATTCTTCCCCAGGAACTCAAAGCTTTGTTTATTTGCAAAGATTTATGCTACTAATGCACGGAGAGGCCTGAATGGGCCAGGTGACATGCTCAGATCTGAACACTTATCAAAAATAAGTTCTTATTTAAGTGCTTGCTCAAGAGCCCAGATAGATACATCAAATATTGTAATTGGTTTTTTCTTCCCCCAGAGATGCAGAGGTGTAAGTGGAAAAGAAGGTGTCATTTCATTAGAAACAGTAGACCCAAAGCAACATGTCCTAAGAAGAAGATAGTTTAATGGACTCCTAGGTGAACTGAAGCAATAACTAATTTTCTCTCCAAGAACTTTGAATGAGTGACTTCCCTATTTAAAAGTACTTTAGGGGGCAGGGTGGTGGTGCACCTGGTTGAGTGCACATGGACCCGGGTTCAAGCCCCCAGTTCCCACTTGCAGGAGGAAAGTTTCACAAGTGGTGAAGCAGTGTTGCAGGTCTCTTTTTGCCACTCTTCCTTTCTATCACCTCCTTCCCTCTCAATTTCTGACTGTCTCTGTCCAATAAAGAAAGATAAAACAAAAAAATAATTATTTTATTTGAAGAGAGAGAAAGATAGTCAATAGTGAAACTTTGTGAAAGGGGGAAAACTTCATTTTATTTTCAAACTGAACCATAGAGAAAGACTATTTAGATAGAAAATACTACAAGGCCCTTGGCATCAGATAGCATGTGGGTCAGTTACTTAGTTACCTTCTCAGAAACATATACATAAAGTCATTGCAGTTAACCTTGAATCTTCATCTCTACTTCCTAGTGCCTAAGTTGATCACCTCTATTCCATCCATGCCGGATGTTTGCATTGAAGGTTTTACCAGCATTGATTTTACAATGACTTTTGTGCTTGTTAAACTAGTAGGTCATAAGGTTCACTTGCTTATGAGTAAGCCCAATTAAATTGCTACCTTCTACTTGGCACTTTTCTTCAGTGATCTTGTTGATAACATGCTGTGAGAAATCACCAATGACTTCTCCTCCTCTCCCCCCTCCTCCTCCAACACCACCACCACATCCTTCTCCACCTCCTTCTTCCTTTCAGAATATTTGGTTGTTGCTCAAAGCACTGCCTATTCTGTGAAAGTACCTACCAAGTAGCCAAGATTTATAAACACTTTGTGGAACTGGTTTCCTCGTTCTGACAGTCTTTGTTATTATTGATTTAATAATGATAGACAAGACTGTAGGACAAGAAGGGTTAAGACTCCACACAATTCCCACCAAGAGAGTTCCACATCCCTCTGATGATTTTTTTTTTTCCTTTGGTGAAATCTTGAAAATCCTCTACAACTGCCATTTGTGAAAATAGCTAAGTTCACTTCTTCTTTGCTATTGTATAGCACCTATATTTTTCTAATTGGCTACTATTATGTATATATTTGTAGTGACAAGATCAGATATTCTTGTCTTATTTTTTTATTTTAGAAGAGAAGTATTAAGTCTTTCTGTATTGAGCATGATGTTTAATACAGATTTTTAATGAATGAATTTTTTGTGGTAACTTCCTTCTATTCCTAGTTTATTGACTTATTTTTTATCATGAAATTATGTTAAATTTGTCACATTATTTTTTGTTTTAACTGATATAACAATTCTGATTTAGTCTTTCAATTTACTAAAGTGAAACATCTCATTGATTGATATTCAAGTTATTCCCATTGAACCACCTTATATCTTAGGTACAAATCCCACTTGGACATAGTCTATACTCCTTTTACTATGCTGTTAAATTTTATTTGCTAGTGTTTTGCTTAAATTTTTTATAACATTCATCAGAGATAATTGGTTTATAGTTTTCTTCTTTTGGTTTTGGTATCAGAAAATACTGACCTCCTAGAATAATTATGTAAGTTTTCCCTCCTGCTTGTTTCTTTGGGAGAACTTGAGAACACTGGTATTAATGTGTCTTTAAATATTTGGTAGAACTATTCCAGGAGGACATCTGGTCCTTAACTTTGTTTATTGGAAGATTTCTTTTTTATTTTTTCATGATTCAATCTCACTAAGTTGCATGTTTCTGGAAATGTATCCTTTTTTCTAGCCTATCTAATTTGTTAACACATAACTGTTTAATAGTCTCACCAGTGACATCAATTGTAATGTCTCTGTTTCCTTCTTAATTTAAGCTATTTGAGTTTGCTTTCTTTTTTACTTAGTCTAGCAAAAGTTTATCAGTTTAAATGATCTTTCAAAAAAGAAAACTCTTGGTTCAGCTAACTTATTTCTATTATTTTGCTATTCTCTGTTACATTTATCTTTGCTCTAATCTATATTATTTCCTTCCTTCTGCAGACTTCATTCTTACGTTTTTAGTCAGACTTAGTTATAAGATTAAAAATGTAAATAGCTCTATCTCTAGCCAAGCCATTACTCTGTAACTTTGCATAAACACATTCCATCAACTACCAAATGTACCTTTGCAGGTTCAAGCTCCCAGTTCCACCCTGTGGGGGGGGGGGAGCATCACGAGAGGCAGAACAGTGCTGTAGGTGTCTCTTCTTCTCTATCCCTCAATAGCTTTCTCTGCTTCTCAATCTCTATAAGGAAGACAGTGAGAGAGGGAGAAATAAGGAGAGAAAGGAGAGGTGGGATGAGGCAAAAGGGCCACTGGGAACTGTGAAATTGTAAAGGCACTAAACCCTAGCAGTAAGGTTCTTTGTGGTGGCATGCCTGGTTAAGTGCACAAGGATCCACCAGGGTCAAACCCCTGGTCCCCACCTGCAGGGGAAAAGCTTCACAAGTGCTGAAGGTCTTTCTCCCACTCTATCTCTCCATTTACCCTCTCAATTTCTCTCTGTCTTTATCCAATAATAAATAAATTAAAAACTAACCCCTAGAAATAATCTTAGTAACAAAAAAGGAAAAAGAAAAGTCCAAGTTTAATTATTTTATTATATGTGGACAGACATGAAGAGCAACAGAAGTTTAAGTGTCATGTTTATTAACAAACCATGTCTGGTCTGTTAATAAAATTAATGTATGACACTAAGAAAATAGCTCACTTGAATAGTGCTCCTACTTTTTCTATGTGCACTACCTAGATTCAATCCCAGTCACCACTATACTATTTTTTCTTGGACTGGAGGTTTTGTTTGGCTAATGGGTATTAGTTGAACTGCATCAATCCTTGCTCAAGTTGCTATTTCTGTAATTTCGGAAGTTGGTGACTGCATTTGTGAAAGGTCTTTAATATAGCATGGTTTGTACTTAACACAACAACTGAAGTGCAACAGAAAAGAAAAATAAAAAACACATCAATAAAATGAATCAAGACAGGAGCCTAGAAGAAACTCCAAATCAGTCAGAAGTAACCATAGATAAGAAAAGTTTGCTACCAATAATAAACCTCATAATCACAGAAATGAAGACAACTATGGAGGAAAGGGATATAATAATTAGGGAAACAACAGATGAGACCTTCAAGGAAAATACCACCTTGAGGTAATTGGAGAACTAAAAGTTGAAATAGCTGAGCTAAAAGGCCATTTAGCAGAACAAGATAATACTATAACTGAACTGAAGAAAGAAGCTGAAGGGGGAGGTGAGGAGCAGCATCAGCTGTGTTTCCCTCCTCTCCTGGGTCAACTAGGAATACCAAAGGAGACCAACTGGGACCGAAACAAGACAGGACTAGAACGACTTCAGGAACCCACCAAATCAAAGGTGAGTACAAATACGTGTGGCTCATGGACAGAGAAGAGCCCAGGGATAGATTAAGTGGCTGGTAATTGTCCAGCAGTTTACCAATTGAGACACCACCTCCAGTCTGTTAGACCAACAAAAAGATGGCTGAAGGGAGGAATAGGATTCCCCTAAGATACATCAAATGCAACTGTGAGTATCCATTGCTACTGCCTTCAGAATATGAAGCAGCAGCAGTGAGGCCCTATGCTGACACCTGAGCACAGAAAACTAACCGGAAAACTCAGGAGAAGATCTATACCTCCTTGGCCAACTGGTAGGGCTATGAGAGTCTCTTTGCATAACCACTGGATTATCTCTGCCACACCCTGCTTTGTCTCTTAGTCAGGAGTCAGTGATTAAGCTAAAAGCCTACTTATAATTTAAAAGCTCTCAGGCTCCCATAGCCTACAGGGAAGAAAAAGAACAAAAGAGGCTTTTAAGCCATTGTGCTCCAACTCAGAGATTAAAATAATATTGAAACAACTGTCAATATCCATAACTGTGAACCCTTTAATTACCTAATTTAGACACAAGTCAATCCAGGCAAGAGTGATCAGTAATTTTAAAAATACTGAGAGAAGGACCTCATAACACACTATATAAAATGCTTAAACAAGCAAGAAGAAATATTGAAGAAATGAACCAGGACAAGAGTCCAGCTAAAAGCTCCCCAAAGGTTAAAGCACAAAATAATGAGGTCAACATCCAAACACTAGTTAAGGAAATAATCACAGGAGTGAGTAAAGAGTTTGAAAGAATTGTCATCAGAAATACAGAAACAACAAATGAGACTCTGGAAGAAAACACTATTTATCTCAAGGTTATTAGAGAGCTGAAAGCTGAAATAGCTGAGCTAAGAACACAACTAGCTTAACAAGCTAAAACAGTATCAGAACAGGGTAACAAAATAGATGAACTCCAGAAAACAGTAGAAGGGAGATAGAATAGAATACATGAGGCTGAAGACAGAATTAGCAAGATGAAGGGTGAATGAGATACAACTAAAAAAGAAGTAAGAGATCTCAAAAAGAGATTAAGACATACTGAAAACAACAACAGATATCTATAGGATGACTTCAAAAGAAATAATATATGTATTATTGGCTTACAGAGGAAGAAAGAGAGGGACAGGAAGAAAGCATTCTTCAGGACATAATAGCTGAGAACTTCTCTAGTCTAGACAAGATCGAAGACATAAATGTTCAAGAAGCCCTGAGGGTCCCAAGAGAATTAATCCAGACTTAAAGACACTGAGACACATCATATTTAGAATGGAAAGAAATAATGGTGAAGAAAGGATTAGGAAGGCTGCAAGAGAAAAACAAAGAGTCACCTACAGAAGAAAACCCATAAGATTAGCAGCAGACTTCTCCACACAAGCACTACAGGCCAGAAGAGAATGGCAAGATATCTATCAAGAGCTCAATGAGAAAGGCTTTCAATCAAGACTACTGTATCCTGCTAAACTGTCATTCAGACTAGATGGAGGCATAAAAACCTTCTCAGACAAGCAACAGTTGAAAGAATCAACTATCACCAAGCCTTCCCTGAAAGGAGTTCTGAAAGTTCTATAAACAGTCAGACCACCACAAATATGGCATCTATCAGAACACCCTAAAAATCTACAAGATTGGCATTAAAATATCTTAAATCTTTGAAATCAATAAATACCAATGGCCTGAATTCACATATATAAAGGCAAATGACACTATCCAAAAATAGGCTGAGGGTATGAACAGAACATTCACTACAGAAGAGATCTAAAAGGCCAACAAATGTATGAAAAATTGCTCCAGGCCGCTGATTATCAGAGAAATGAAAATAAAGACAACATTGAGGGAGTCAGGCTGTAGCGCAGCGGGTTAAGCGCAGGTGGCGCTAAGCTCAAGGACCGGCGTCAGGACCCTGGTTCGAGCCCCCGGCTCTCCACCTGCAGGGGAGTCGCTTCACAGGCGGTGAAGCAGGTCTGCAGGTGTCTGTCTTTCTCTCCCCCTCTCTCTCTGTCTTCCCCTCCTCTCTCCATTTCTCTCTGTCCTATCCAACAACGACGACAACAATAATAACTACAACAATAAAACAACAAGGGCAACAAAAGGGAATAAATAAATAATTTTAAAAAAAAAGACAACATTGAGATACCACTTCACTCCTGTGAGAATGGCATACATCAAAAAGGACAGCAGCAACAAATGCTGGAGAGGCTATGGGAACAAAGAAACACTTCTGCACTGCTGGTGGGAATGTACATCGGCCCAGCCTCTGTGGAGAGCATTCTGGAGAACTCTCACAACGCTAGACATGGACCTTCCATATGACCCAATAATTCCTCTTCTAGGGGTATACCCCAAGGACTCCATAACACCCAATCAAAAAGATATGTGTACATCTATGTTCATAGCAGCACAATTAATAATAACTATAACCTGGAAGCAAACCAGATGCCCAATAACAGATGAGTGGCTGAGAAAGATGTGTTATATATACACAATGGAATACTACACAGCTATTAAGACCTTTGAAATGGGTGGATATTCTATAAAGATATGTATATATATTTGCCCATTTTTTATGGCCCTACCTTCTTTTCCTTTCTAAGTCCACACCAACATCTATTACTGTTTCTGAGTGTTCTCCCCACCACCTTCTCAGGGTTCTGATAGAAGTGGGGTTCAGAGCCCTCTAGTCATCTTTTCTTAACATTTCTCTGGGAATATGGACCAAAATTCTTATGGAGATGCAGAAGGTGGGGCTTCTGGCTTCTGTAATTACTTCTCCACTGAACATAGGCTTTGGCAGCCTGTTTTTATCTTTTTTTTTTTTAGTGGGGTAGGGCTCTGGAGAGGTGAGGTTTTGCTTGACCTCATGTTGGTCTGCCAAAGGAGAACACCCCCCCCCCCATTTCTTGTCTATTGTTTACAATGCTAAAATGAACATGGTATCATTTTGTCACTTTGAATTACTGTTTGTGCTTTATTTAGATAAGTGAAAATCCTCTTCCATCCAGAACTGAAATTGCTGAATTACTTCATAGTTCATTTAAAAACATTCTGTGCATCACTACACTGTTTTCTGTAGTAGCTTCATCCAATTTGCATTTAGTTTAAATATCTCTTGTGAGTCTATATAGCTGATACTGTGGTGCATTCTAACTATGAAGTGATGAATGATGGGTTTTGAGATGGAGAAGAAAGAAAAAGAATAAATCATGATATAGTGTTATGGGTTATAGAAAGCATAGAGTTCTGTAAGGGACATGAGCAGAGAACTTAATGCAAAGTAGAAGAGTTGCAGAGGAAAGTAAATACTCATGCCTCCCCTAATTCCCCTAACATCTTTTTTTTAAATTTGTTTATAAAAAGAAAACACTGACAAAACCATATGACAAAACCACACAATCCCCACCATCAGAACTCCATATCTCATCCTCTCCCCTGACAGCTTCCCTTTCTTTAGTCCCTCTGAGAGTATGGACCCAATTATTACGGGGTAAAGAAGGTGGAAGGTCTGGTTTCTATAATTGCTTCCCCGTTGAACATGGGTTTTGACAGGTCAGCCCATAATCCCAGCCTGTCTCTCTCTTCCTCTAGTGGGATAGGGCTATGGGGAAGCAGGGCTCCAGGACACATTGGTGGAGTCGTCTGTCCAGGGAAGTCTGGTTGCCATCATGCTGGCATCTGGAACCTGGTGGCTGAAAAGGGAGTTAACATATAAAGCCAAACAAATTGTTGAACAATCATGGACCTAAAGGCTGGAATAGTGCAGATGAAGAGTTGGGGGTCTCCATTTTTTAGATAGCTGGAAGGAATATTTTATATTTCAAAGGGCCGATGAGTATACTAGTTTTTTTCCCTGAGCCTGAAATCTGATATGCAGGTGGATCTAAGTTAGTGTCTGAGGAGATGATGTCATGGATGAAAAAAGGACCAGAAAGCTGGTACAGGGAATAGAATAGCTCCCTAATATGGTAAAGGTGTATGAATATTGTTGACTGTAAACCCCATCTATTTGATGTGATCTGGGGCCCTTATTCAGCTTAGGAGACTATGTGACCTCTGCATCCCTGTAGATCTGAGCTCATATTCTGTGTTCATGAGTGGGAACAATCCAAGCTGCCCCAATTTTGGGACCCATCCTCCTGAGGTGTAGCATAGAGTATGTTGTCCACCCTCCCTTTAGAGGATGAACAGTTTCTACTGTTGTGGATCTTCATTGAGGGCAATGTCCTATAGGGGCCCACAAAGGGGTATACTGTGTTGTTCCTGATATAAATGACTGGTAATATTGGGGAGAGGGATTTATTCAAGGTCTAGGTCCATCATGTCTGTTTGGGAATCTAAGCATACCCCGAATAGGCCCCAGCTGATGGGGTGGCCAGATAGTGACTAAAGAGTCATTATTAAAGTATGCCAGTCTCTTGCCCTTTTTCAGCTTTTGCAGTCCTTTCTTTGATAAGGTTAGCTTTGGAGTGGGTGAGGGAAGTATAACAGGAAGTAGGTGAGGAGGATATATAAGTATAAGTAGACTATTTCATTAGGAACTTTATACTGACTCACTGCAGGCTACTGTGTACTTTTGCTTTCAGGTATATATTTTTTCCTAATTTATGGATACATGTGAACATATGCTCTATCTCTGGGACCTGGTCTATATCTAGGTTTGGGGGCTTTGTTAGGAAGTAAACCACCTGAAATGAAAATAGAGAATCCTCTGAAAGGAAAGTCTCCCCTGAGTAATGAGGGCGAAGGGTTGACATCCCATGCCTGACATCTCTGGACACAGTCTGAAGTGAAGCATGCTTAGGTGGTACTCGTTGCATTGACTAGGCTGGGACTGGCAGATGCAATATCACTTGGCATGAATTGAGAGAAGCATGTAGGAGTGTGAGCCCCACCCTAGAGGTTCCAGGACTGGGGGAAATATATGCTCTATAGAGGAAATGGGAGGTTCCTGCTGTCTTAGGGTTTAAGAAGGCAATAGATAGTTATTGCTATAATCATATTATTTGACAAATGGGTTAACTTTGAAAAATCCATTTGTTTTCCCCTATAATATTAATTAAATAGTGGTTTATATAACCACAAGTTAATAGGCATGTACACAAACACCATTCCCATCACTAAAAGTCTATGTCCCATCTGATCCTCCCCTACCCACCCCCCAGTGAAGCCAGACTTCCACCCTCACCATCAACCTAGAGATTTTTACTTTGGTGCCCTATCCCCTACCCTCTTAAATCTTGTCTTACTGAATATAAATAGATTAAGAATAACTAATTTGAATATTAGCTATTCTCTTTGTCCAAATTAGCCAAACTCAGAATCAGCATATGTATGAGGCTGGAATGTTGAGCAAGGGTTACTTGAATCATTCTTGGGATTAGAAAGAGCCAGAGGAGTGCTGTGACTTTCCACCATTTGTAGATAGCTCAGAAAGTTAAAAAGATTTAATTTGCTTTATCAATAACCCTAAAAAAACCCTCCTACTTATCAGGTAGAACTCACATTTAATGCACAAGGACTCAGATTCCAGTTCCCATCTCCACTTGCAGGAGTGAAGCATCACAGTGCTACAAATGCATCTCCTTTTCTTCCTCTCTCTCCTCTCTAGCTCTCTCTTTTACCTCCATCTCTATCTCTATCTCTGTCTCTCATTCTCTCTCTCCATATATATATATTAAAATAATGGCTTTGAGGAACAGTGGTGGCATCATGCAGGCACCCAGACTCAGAGATAATCCTGGTGGCAAGCAAAATAATAATAAAAAAAATCCTGCTAGGTGAGAAGTCACTCAGAAACCATGTATCTAGGATAGACTTCTCCTTACCTAGTAAAAGCTAATTAAATAAGGAATAAATAGTTTAAGAGCTATTCAGTAAACATAATAGATTCCAGTGAGTTGGAGGGAATGACAGAGATGGAAAAGGCAAGAATGATGTTCTGTGCTCCCCAAATTACTGATTGGAATATTCTGAATCAGAGTATCCATGTCAGAATACTTGGAATACGATACTTAGTGGAACTTTCAAAAAAGAGAAATCCATTTTGAAAAGAATAAATTCAATACAGGCAGAAATGATTAGCAGGTAACTGGTGTTTTTCATAATTTATTTATAAAATGGAAATATCAACAAGACCATAGGATAACAGGGGTACAATTCCATACAATTGACACCACAAGAACTCCATATTCTATCCCCTCCCTTGAAGGCTTTCCTATTTTTTATCCCTCTGGGAGCATGAACCCAGGGTCATTATGAGGTTTAGAAGGTGAAAGGTCTAGCTTCTGTAATTGCTTCTCCACTGAACATGGGCGTTGGCAGTTTGATCCATACTTGTAACTGGGTGTTTAAACCTAGCCAAAGTACACAGAACCCTGGTACATGATGATGTACCTAATTTGGGGTTGAGAATGTTTTGCAGACACCTTGATGAGACGAGAAACTAACCCATGTCACCACCTGACAAAAAATACAGAAAATATGTAAATATAGATTTATAACAATATTCCTTGGAAAGTAAGTGACTTGAAGAAAGTCATTCCAGGAGATAAAATAGTGTGATTAAAAAAAAAACATGAAAATCAGAATAAAACCTCAAGTAATGAAAATATTTAATGGGTAAATCTAGGGCCAGGGAGATAACCTATTAGAGCACAGTTTGCATGCCTAAGACCCCTGAGGTGGAAAGCTTTATACTTTAGTTTCACATATCAAAGCTGAGTAGAGCTCTAGTCTCTTTTTCCTCTCTCATTCAAAATGAATAAATAGATAAGTGTTTAAAAAAAAATAAAGAATATAGAAAAAGGAGTCCAAAGAATGTTTTGGAGACCAGAAAATAATGAGAAAGGGCAGTGACAAAACCCAAAAGAATTATTTTTTTCAGTGAAGAGGGAGTGATCATCAGTACCAAATACAGGAAAGACAAGAAATTTGAATTTCCCCTTGAAATTGGCACTTAGGAAATTATATATAACTTTAGCAAAATAGCTAAACCATAGTGAAATGAGTGAGAAGGTACCAGAAAAGCAGTATTACCTACATTTTTCTTTTAAAAATATTTTATTAACATTTTATTTACTTATTTATTGAATAAGACAGAAAGGAAGTAAGGTAGAATGGGAGATATGGAGAAAGAAACCTGAAGCACTGCCTTGTCATTTGTGAACTTTGATCACTGCAGATGAGGATCTGAGGTTGAACTTGGGTCCTTGTGCATGGCAATATGTGTGCTCAAGTAGAGGTGTATCATCACCTGGCCCCTAACTACATTTTTCTAAAATCTTTGGAGGACAAGACGGGATTGGAAAGTAAGCTATATACCTAGAATAATTCAGAGTCCCAGGCAATCTTTACTCTTTTTCTTTCCAAGTCCATGTTCAAGGCTGTTTTTAGCCATCAAGGAAATAAGGGAATAGAAACACAGAAAAAGAAAGAAAAACTGTGGCTTGGAGTCCACAAAACAGGTAGATGTTACACATTAGCATTAATTAATAGGACTTACTAGTAAACTTTATTTTTCCTTTTGGAATAAGTTCATTTATCAAACAACTTTCAAAGGAGTATCTGTTGATTCTAAATAATGAGATTAGCTAAATATGTTTTAATTACATTGGATATATTTAGACAGGTCTATTTGTGTGCACAAATGAATCAACGTTCTTAGATTACCTGAAACTTAGTTTTTACATTAGTATTCAGTTAAAAAGAATTTGATTTATTCTACTAATTGCATAGCCTTAAAATAAAATGCAAATGAAACATTACTACTATTGGCAGGAATATTTAGAAATTAATATCTTTGTATCCTTAAGAGAAGTAATACTCAATTTTGAAGAGATTCCTCACACTTCTCATCAACCACCAGGGTGAGTTTTTTCCTGCACCTATTCTTTTTTTAAAATTTATTTAAGAAAGGAGACATTGGGGGTTCCCGGAAGATGGCAGACTGAGAAACTGCTAGTGGCTTGAGCTCTGACCACATCTTCTGGAAATGGTAGGATTTTCTGCCTTTAGTAGGCCAGTCATTAATTTTTCTTTTAAATTATTATCTCCAAAGCGTACCTCCTTCCCCTCCCCCCCCATAAACAGTCCCTGGGGACCAGCTCCTAGCAGGCTCTCCTGCTGATCTTCTTTCTTTACCAGGATTCCCATCCCAGCAGGGAGTATCATTCATTCTAAGTCTAGTCCCTTCTGAAACCTCTGGCCCTTTTTTCTTTCTAAGTAGCCAACCCTCCCACCCCCCTCATAGCTGATTAAATAATTTTTTTAATTTTTTTAAATAAAAAACTCTTTCCTTCCACCGCTCTTTTATTACTGTTCTTTTTCTTATCTTTTTCTTTTTTATCTTTCTTTATCTTTTCTTTTTATCATTCTTGTCATCCTTTCTTCCTTAATCCTACAGCTTCCAAAGCCCCATCCCTCACACAACCAAACAGTGTGCTTTCACTGACACACATTTGGGAATTATTTGGGGGAAGAATTCTGACTCAGAGTGGACTCTCACTGCGAGTATCTCTGCTCAACTTCCCTTCCTCCTTTAGCCACCCCTAGAATATACAGTGGATAGTAGATTTGCATAACTGTCTATTTAAGCTATCCTTGTCTAGTCCTGAGTGTTTTTGTTTGTTTGTTTTTCTTTCTTAACAATCAGCTACCACTGCTCATGAGGTTTGAGGTAATCTGGGACAGGGTTTTTTTTTGTACCCTGCTCTATTTTATTATTAATATTATATAAAGGCGTATATCTTTCCCCCTGTTTAGGTTGATCAGAATTAACTCTTAGGGTATCTTTCATCTTATCTATTGTGGGAGGAACTTGTCTCGTTACTCCTACCTCCTCTACAGACTCTCCCCTTCCTCTTCCTCCTAGCTAATTAAACAAAAATAAAATACAATTAAATTAAATTAAAAATAAAGTAATAAAAAACCTTTCCTTTCGCTGCTCTTTAATTACAGCTCTTTTTCTTATCTTTTCTCTCTTCTCTCTCTTGTTTCTTTTTTTTTTAATGTTGTCATACACTTCTTCCTTCCTTCTTCTTTGTCTTTCTGAATTTAGGAATTATGTTGGGGAAGAAATCCAACTCAGAGTGGACTCTCTATGTGTGTATCTCTGCTCTACTTCCCTTTCCCCTCTTGTTACCCCTACAATATACAGTGGATAGTAGATTTGCATAACTGTCTATTCTTGCTATTCTTTCTTTCTTTTCTCTTTCTTCTTCACTGGGATTTGATTACTATTTTTTCACGGACTGGAGACATTGTTTGGCTAACTGGTAGTGATTAAACTGCTTCAATACTTGCTTCAGTTGCTACTGTAATTCCTGAGGTTGGTGAGTGCAATTGTCATAAAGATATTTAGTACAGTGTTGCTTGTACTCAAGACACAACAACTGAGGAGCAACAGAGCATAAAAGAGAAACACATAAATAAAAAAAATGGGTAGATCAAAAACAAATAAAACTGCTACTCCAATGAATGAAGACAAGAGCCCAGAATAAACTACAAATCAGCCAGAAGGAACCATAGATAAGAAAAGTATGCAAGCAATAATAAACTCATTAATCACAGAAATGAAAACAACATTGGAGGAAAGGAATGGCAGTATTAGGGAAACAACAGTTGAGACCCCCCCAAGGAAAATACTGATTATCTTGAGGCAATTAGAGAAATGAAAGCTGAAATAGCTGTAATGAAGAAAGAGGCTGAGGGAAGGGAAAGCAGACTAACAGAAGCAGAAAACAGAATTAGTCAGACAGAGGATGAGTTAGAGAAAACTAAGAGAGAGGTGAAAGAGCTCAAAAACAGATTAAGAGACACTGAAAACAACAATAGAGACATATGGGATGATCACAAAAGAAGTAACATTCATATAACTGGCCTGCCAGAGGAAGAAAGAGAGGAAGGGGAAGCAAACATTCTAGAGGAAAGAATAGAAGAAAACTTCCCAGACCTGAATAACAGAAAGGATATCAAGATTCAAGAGGCCCAGAGAGTTCCAAACAGAATCAACCCACACCTGAAGACACCAAGACACATCATAGTCACAATGAAAAGGAGTAAGGATAAAGAAAGTATCCTAAAGGCTGCAAGAGAGAAACAAAAAGTCACATACAAAGGAAAACCCATAAGATTATCTGCAGACTTCTCCACTCAAACTCTAAAAGCCAGAAGAGAATGTCAAGATATCTATCGAGTCCTGAATGAAAAAGGGTTTCAACCAAGGATAATATATCCTGCTAGGCTTTCATTCAAACGAGATGGAGGGATCAAAACATTCTTAGACAAACAACAGTTAAAGGAAGCAACCATCACCAAACCGGTCCTGAAAGAGGTTCTAAAAAACCTCTTATAAGCAAGATCATCACTATAATACTTGTAATATATCAGAGAAAATAAAATTTTTTTTTGAACAGTGGCACTACAATACATTAAATCCATAATATCAATAAATGTCAATGGCTTAAACTCACCCATCAAAAGACACAGAGTGGGGGGATGGATCAGAAAACATAACCCAACCATATGCTGCTTGCAAAAATCCCATACTCAAGGATAGACCACATATTAGGCCACAAAGATAGCATCAATAAATTCAAGAGCATCGAAATCATCCCAAGTATCTTCTCAGACCACAGTGGAGTAAAACTAACATTTAACAACAAACAGAAAATTATTAAAAGTCACAGAATTTGGAAACTAAACAACATTCTCCTTAAGAACCACTGGGTCAGAGATTCACTCAAGCAGGAAATTCAAATGTTCCTGGAAACAAATGAAAATGAAGACACAACCTATCAAAATATTTCGGACACAGCTAAAGCAGTACTGAGAGGGAAACTTATAGCCATACAATCACATATTAAAAACCAAGAAGAAGCTCAAATGAACGACCTTACTGCACACCTGAAGGACTTAGATAAAGAGGAACAAAGGAACCCTAAAGCAACCAGAAGGACAGAAATCACTAAAATTAGAGCAGAAATAAACAACATCGAAAATAAAAGAACCATACAAAAGATCAATGAAGCCAAATGTTGGTTCTTTGAAAGATTAAACAAAATTGACAAACCCCTAGGCAGACTCACCAAACAAAAAAGAGAGAAGACTCAAATTAATAGAATTGTAAACGATGGATGAGATATCACAACTGACACCACAGAAATCCAGAGAATCCTGCGAAAGTTCTATGAAGAACTATACGCCACCAAGCTAGAGAATCTGGAAGAAATGGAACAATTCCTAGAAACATATGCCCTTCCAAAACTGAACCAAGAAGAACTACAAAATCCAAATGCACCAATCACAGACAAAGAAATTGAAACCATTATTAAGAATCTCCCCAACAACAAAAGTCCTGGACCAGATGGCTTCACAAATGAATTCTACAAAACTTTCTGGAAACAGTTAGTACCCATACTTCTTAAGCTTTTCCATAAGATTGAAGAAACAGGAATACTCCCTTCTACCTTCTATGAAGCCAACATCACCCTGATACCAAAAGCTGATAGGGACAGAACAAAAAGGGAAAACTATAGACCAATATCTCTGATGAACATAGATGCCAAAATATTAAACAAGATCTTGGCCAACCAGATACAATAGCATATCAAAAATATTGTTCATCACGACCAAGTGGGATTCATCCCAGGAATGCAAGGCTGGTTCAACATCCGTAAGTCAATCAATGTCATTCACCACATCAATAAAAGCAAAGCCAAAAACCACATGATTATCTCAATAGATGCAGAGAAAGCCTTTGACAAAATCCAACACCCATTCATGCTCAAAACTCTACAAAAAATGGGAATAGATGGGAAATTCCTCAAGATAGTGGAGTCTATATATAGCAAGCCTACAGCCAACATCATACTCAATGGACAGAAGCTTAAAGCGTTCCCCCTCAGATCGGGGACTAGACAGGGCTGTCCACTGTCACCGTTACTCTTCAACATAGTATTGGAAGTTCTTGCCGTAGCAATCAGGCAAAGGAATACAGATTGGAAGGGAAGAAGTCAAGCTCTCACTATTTGCAGATGATATGATAGTATACATAGAAAAACCTAAAGAATCCAGTAGAAAACTACTAGAAGTTATTAGGCAATAAAGCAAGGTATCAGGCTACAAAATCAATGTACAAAAGAAAGGAGACATTAACAAAACTAGGATAAGAGGGGGTACAGTTCCACACAATTCCCACCACCCAATCTCCATATCTCCTGATAACTTTCCCATTCTCTATCCCTCTGGGAGCATGGGCCCAGGGTCATTGTGGGTTGCAGAAGGTGGAAGGTCTGGCTTCTGTAATTGCTTCCCCGCTGAACATGGGCGCTGACTGGTCAATCCATACTCCCAGTCTGCCTCTCTCTTTCCCTAGTAGGGTTGGTCCTGGACATATTGGTGGGGTCGTCTGTCCAGGGAAGTCTGGTTGGCATCGCGCTGGCATCTGGAACCTGGTGGCTGAAAAGAGAGTTAACATACAAAGCCAAACAAATTGTTGAACTACCATGGACCTAAAGACTGGAATAGTGCAAATGAAGTGTTGGGGGGTATTCCCTGCAGGCTCTTGTGTATTTCTGCTTTCAGGTATATATTTTTCCCCTACTTTATGGGCACGTGTGAACATGTGCTCTATTTCAGGGGACCTGGACTATATCTAGGTTTGAGGACTTTATTGGGGAGTGGAACACCTGGAATGGAATTAGAGAATACTATGAAAGGAAAGGTCTCACCCGAGTGAAGAAGCTGAAGGGTTGTCATTCCACACCTGAAGTCTCTGGACACAGTCTGAAGTGAAGCATACTGGGGTGGCACTCCTTGCGTTTCCTGCACCTATTCTACATCCACCTGGAAAGTAAGGAAACCTGGGCATTAGACTGTGAAATTCTATTTTAATTTCCTTGAAATAAAAAGTATCTCCTTTGTTCTTCAAAGTACTGCCTCTGTGCTTGTAACTCTGAACAATCCCTCCTTTTCAGAGACACTAAGTGGCATAGAAAATGGTTGCCAAAAATTCAAAAGCATTACAAGTTTTAATGGATTATATTTGAGTGAGAAGCTGCTAAAATTGTTTTAAATCACCCAATTTCACGTAGTTGAAATGTGAACAGGGGAAGAGAGGTGAAATATAAGCTTTTAAAGGAATGTTAACTGCTATCATCAGGGAAAGACTTGCAAAAAAAAAAGAGAGAGAAGAGAAAGAAAGAAAGAGAATGAAGATGTCTACTGTCAGTTAAAAAAAACACATATATTCTCTACAATACTGAAGGGCTGGATGGGGGGGTGCCAAAGCCAGATGGGAAAAATGATGGAACAGAAAACAAAAGGGCAGACAATGTGGAATCTCTGTTTAATAAACACAGCTGGGATGCAGCTGAATTTGAGGGGCCATAGAAGCTACCTTTTTACTCACAAAGAAAATCTGCTAATGGTGGAAGTGAAATTGAGTATTTGGTGAATGAATGGATGTATTCAGGCCAAGAAACAGGTATGATTATTTATTCCCCACAGTTTGTCGGACTCAACATTAAAGAGGAATTGCAAGAATCAATGACTTCCAGGAAAGGATGTTTGTTGGTCTGCATGGGAAGCACATTGACTGGGAAAAGAAGCTACAAAGTAATGTGTAAATCTTTATAGCCTTAAATATGCACTCAAAAAGGCAGCTATTAATAATGTCCCGATACTTGGGCATTAGCATGCATGTGTTATATCCTTAATAAATGAAAACAGCATTTTTTCATTCCACAGGTATGATTTCTTTTGGTTACTAGTTTAAGACCAAATACTATTATCTATTAGAAAAAAAATAACTAAAAGCACTACTTTATTTCAGTGCAGCTCTTAAAATAGAACTTCATTGACAGCAGAATTCTAACTTTACTAAATTTACATATCTTACATTAGATTAATTTTAATTATTAAGTATCAGCTAGAATGCATGAACTTAACTCATCCTCATCTGACGCATCATTCTGAGATATGAATTTAATTTTTACTAATCTTGATAATTTAATATGCTAGACTTTGTCAGCAAGCTAAACTCAAAGTAGGACTCATTTACCAATAATAACGACATTTTTTTTCCAGCAAGAGTACACACCTTCTTGAACCAGCTATCACAATTCCAACTCTGAAGTCAATACTGATGCTTAAATAATGTGAATTTTCTCATTCTCCAAAATGTTAGCTAGACTTTGAACCTCAAAACTGGGTTTGTTTTTTTTTTAGGAAAGTAAAATTTTCTTTGTCCAAATAGCAAGAGGCATGAAGAACATTAAGAAACTGATATGATGTACAGTTGAATAGCTTCCTTAATATAAAAGATAAAACAGACTATGAATAAACAAAAACTATTTTAATACATAATGAGTAAATAATGTTAAAAT
The DNA here is from genome assembly GCF_950295315.1 of Erinaceus europaeus. NCBI lineage: Eukaryota > Metazoa > Chordata > Mammalia > Eulipotyphla > Erinaceidae > Erinaceus > Erinaceus europaeus. The sequence goes on along the minus strand of NC_080174.1, from coordinate 27,388,376 downwards.
TTACTGACATCTATCTTTATCTTTTGAAAATTGAAATACCTATTCTAGCTGTAAACTGTTGTAGACTGTATGGAATATGGTATAGAGATTTCTTGAATATACTAAAGCTTGAAATAGCATATGATCCACCAATATCCCTCGAGGCATTTCTCAAATATGTGAAAACACTAATCTTTTTTTCCCAGGGTATATAATCAGGGATTGGTATTGGCATTATGAATCCACTGCTCCTAGTGGCCATATTTTTCCTTTCTACTTTATTGGACAGGACAGAGAAAAATTTAGGGGAGGGGAGAGAGAGGGAGAGAGAGAAAGACAGACACCTACAGACCTGCTTCACTACATGTGAATCTTTTCCCTCACAAGCAGGGAATGGGGGCACCTACTTGGGTTCTTGTACATGGTGGTATGTGCACTTAACCAGTATGCCACTGCTCAGCCTCCTGCAAACATTAATCTTAACATTTGCATATGTTCTTAACATTATTCACAATAAGCAAGTCTCACAATTAACCTATATGGACAATGACAGATACTACTCAGCTTTTAGGAAAAAATGTTCACTTAACATGATTCCTTTAAGCTTCACCCTAGGTGAGATGAAAAATGTGACTTTATATTTTTTATTTATAAAATGGAAATATTAACAAGACCTAGTATAAAAGGGATACAATTCCACAAAGTTCCCACCGCCAGAACTCTGTATCCCATCCCCTCTTTGAAAGGTTTTCTATTCTTTATCCCTCTGGGAGTGTGGACCCAAGATCATCATGGGGTTCAGAAGGTAGAAGGTCTGGCTTTTGTAATTGCTGAATTTATCATTTTAAATATCTGAGTAATATTCCACTGTGTATATATACCACAGCATTCATAGCCACTTATTTATTGATGGACACCTAAGTTGCTTCCAAGTTTGATATTATTATTATTATGAGATATGCCAAAAAGAAAAGGATGAATCCACTCATGGGCAAAATTTAAGAAATCAGAACAACAAAGGGTAACATAACATGAAACTTGAACTGGTTTTATGCACAAAAACAAAGGACTCTAGGGAAGGAGGACATGGTGGGGATTGGAGTCCTGGTAGAGGATGATGAAAAAGGATCGAAGCTGGGTATGAGAGTGTTTTGCAGACACCTACAATGAGGAGATGAGAAATTGAACCCGTGTGCCAAACTGTACTGTAAACCATTAACAAGACATAAAGTAAAATAAAAAGAAAAGTTGAAACTGTGTATTTTTCTTTATTAGGAGATTAATGAGTGAGGTCATCTCTCTTCCTCCTGGTTTATCTCTTAAGGAACATGATTCCTTCAAGTCCCAGCCAAGATGTAACAAGAGAGGATTTCTTCATTTTTATACTTGTTAGCATTCCACTGTGTATTTTAATTTAATAAAATTTTACTTATTCATTATTGGTTATAATGCCATATTCATGCAATATTCATGTGTTAATATATGTATATGCTTCATCCACCAGTTACCAAAGTTCAAGTAACATCACACTATCAAATTCACACCCTCTACCCATTCTCTGCCTTCCTCATTGATAACAATCATATTTTTCTGTCTTTTAACATTGTGCTGCTATTCGTTACTCATATTTCTCATATGAAAGAAACCATTTGGTTTCATCTTTCAGTTCTTGAAATTCATGTCAGAAAACTGACTTTTAATGGCTGTCTTTTGCACAGAATAATTATGCCATTCTCTTGTCACAAAAAGCAAGATTTCATCTTTTTTAATAGCTGAGTAACAGTCCAATGCCTACATATACCATAAATCTTTATCCAGTCATCCATAAATAAGCATTTATGTTAATTCCATGTTTTGTCTATTGTGAATTATGCCGCTATGCACATAAGGGTGCAGATATCTTTTTAAAGGAATATTTTCTCATTCTCAGGTCAACATCCAGGAGTAATGTGACAGATCATATACTATTTTCATTCTTAGCTTTTTAATGAATCTTTATTAAAGAAACAGAGACTATATCAACTTATATACCCACGAACGGTGCTAGAGGGTTCCTTTTTTCTCCACATCCTCACTAATACTTACTGTTTATAATAAATATCAGATTTTATTCTACAAATTGAAAGCAGAAAATAATGGAATTGTGAATTCTTAGATGGTACCATTCTATGTATCATATATAATAAATAATTGTTTTTGATTAAATAGCTACTATATGCAAAACACTATTATAAGTCCTTGGGTAGAATTCATAGATGACCAAGGAAAACAGTCCATATGGTCATTGGATTTAAAATCTAAAAGTATCATAAGGCATTGAACAACGAATGTGAAAGAGGTGAGCAAATGAGAGAGTACAGATGAGAAGCCAGAAGAATTTTTTGAACATAAAACAAAACATCTTTTTTTTTCTTTTTTCACTGTTCAGCTCTGGCTTATGGTAGTGCAGGGGATTGAACCCAGAACTTTAGAGCCTCAGGCATGAAAGTTTCTTTGCATAACCATTATGCTATCAATCCACCGGGAAGAATTTTTTGTTGAACTGAAAGCAACCTTAAACTCTCAAATTGATATTTTGCTGTGATGGTGGTTGTTTTTGTTTTTGTTTTTGATATGGGTCATTGTAAATTCCTACTCTATCCTCAATATTAAACACATTTAAAGTTTATTTGTTTTAGTCATCTAAAATAGTAACCAATCTGTCTCTTTGTGAGACTTATGTGGGGGGCCAGGTGGTAGCTCACTGGTTGAGTGCACATGTTGCAATGTGCAAGGACCCTGGTTTGAGCCCCTGGTCCCTACCTGCAGGAGAAAAGCTTCAAGAGTGGTGAAGCAGTGTTACAGATTTCTCTCTCTCTCTCTCTCTCTCTCTCTCCCTCTCTCTCTCTCTCTCTCTTTCTCTCTCTCTCTCTCTCTCTCTCTCTCTCTCTCTATATATATATATATATATATATCTGCCTCTCATTACCCATTTCCCTCTCAATTTCTGGCTGTCTCTATCCAATAAATAAATAAAGGTAATTAATTTTCTTAAAAAGGAGAATTATGTGATTAAGAGGGGGTAGGGGAATGTATAAGGAAGCTACTATATGTAACACAAAGAACTTTAGTGGAGAGTTTGGTGACACACACACCATGTGTCAGTGTGAAATTAATCCATAAAATCATGTAACTTTGTAAAACAATGTTAAATTGCTAGTAAAAAATCAGAAGAGATTGAGATAAATTTTATATAAAATCTATTTCTAGGCAAAATAAACAAATGAAAACCATAACAATAAAATAAAATTAAAAAGGCTATCTTTATTTTCAGAGTACTCATAATAACCAAGGTAGAAATACCTTCCTTCCTTAGTATAGGAGTCTGGAGACAGAGAAATCAGTAGCCTAATTTGACTTCCTGCCCAACTTTGAATTGGTCATTTAAAGCTATTGAGCTATGATGTCTCTGAGCTTGAGAAATAATAATAACATCTGCTAATAAAGGTGCCAGCAAAACAAGTCATCTTTGGGGCTCAGTGCTTGCACTAGGAATCTACTGCTCCTGGCAGCCATTTTTTTTTTCCATTTTATTAGATTGAACAGAGAAGTTGAGAGAGAAGGGGGAGAGAGAGGGAAAGATAGATATCTGTGGACCTGCTTCACTGCTTGTGAAGCGTCCCCACTGCAGGTATAAAGATACATCTTTATATCCTGATTTTGTTTTATTCTCCTAAAAATTTGGGTGAAATTTTGATGGGGATTGCATTAAATTTGCATATGGCTCTGGGTAGTATATTCATTTTAGTGACATTAATTCTTCCAGCCCATGAGCATGGAATATCTTTCCACTTGTTTGTGTCTTTTCTATTACCTTGAATAGTGACTCATAATTTTCAGTACACAAGTCGTTCACTTTTGGTTAAGTTTATTCCTAGGTATTTTATTATTTTTGTTAGTACAGTAAAAGGGATTGATTTCTGGGTTTCTTCTGCATAGTGTTTACATAGAGGAATGCTGCTGACTTTTGTATATCAATTTTGTAACTGAATGCCTTACTCTATTTCCTGATAATTTCCAAGAGCTTCCTGCTGGACTCTAGGTTTTTTCCAATTATACTATCATATAATCTGCAAATAGTGACAGCTTGGCTTCTTCTCTTCCAATCTGTATCCTATTAATTTCTTGCTCCTTCCTGATTGCTATGGCAAGAACTTCTAAAACTATGTTAAATAGTAATGGTGATAGTGGGTAGACCTGTCTGGTATCTGATCTGAGGGGAAATGCTTTCAGGTTTTCACCATTGAGTATAATATTGGCTGTAAGTTTGCTATATATAGACTCCACTATCTTGAAGAACATTCCATCTGTTCCCATTATTTGTAGAGTTTTGATCATAAAAGGATGTTGGATTTTGTCAAAAACTTTCTGTGAATCTATTGATATAACCATGTGGTGTTTTTTTTTTTTTTTAAGAAAGTATTAATTAACAAAACCATAGGGTAGGAGGGGAACAATTCCACACAATTCCCACCACCCATTCTCCATATCCCACCCCCTCCTCTGATAGCTTTCCCATTCTCTATCCCTCTGGGAGCATGGACCCAAGGGTCATTGTGGGTTGCAGAAGGTAGAAGGTCTGGCTTCTGTAATTGCTTCCCCGCTGAACATGGGCGTTGACTGGTCGGTCCATACTCCCAGTCTGTCTCTCTCTTTCCCTACTAGGGTGGGTCTCTGGGGAAGGTCTCGAAGTTTTTCAAGACACAAACTGAATCTTTTCAATATATAGGCTGTGTAATTGATATGCAGACTCTCTCAAAAGCCTAGACCAAGTAGATCAAAAGCAACCAATAGCACAGATATATACAAGATACTGGGTACTGTACAGCAAACCCTAACAAAGGGACTTTTCAAAGTTAACCCAATTACCAAATAATGTGATGATAGCATTAACTATCGAGTGTCCTTTTGAACCCTAAGACAGCAGGAACCTCACATCTCCACTATAGAGCCTCTACTTCCCCCAGTCCTGGAACCATTGGATAGGACCCACTTTCCCGTATGCCTCTCCCAATCTATATCAAATAATATTGCATCTGCCGATCACAACCTAACCAACACAGCGATTGCCACCTCAACATGCTTCACTTCAGACTGTGTCCAGAGACTACACGTGTGGAATGACAACACTTCAGATTCATTACTCAGGTGAGACCTTTCCTAACCATGTGGTTTTTGATCTTGCTTTTATTGATGTGGTGGATCACATTGACTGATTTAGGAATATTAAACCAATCTTGCATCCCTGGGATAAACCCAACTTGGTCATCATGAACAATCTTTTTAATATACTGCTGTATCCAATTGGCTAGAATTTTGTTCAATATTTTATCATTTATGTTCATCAGAAATATTGGTCTATAGTTTTCCTTTTTTATTGTATTCCTGTCTGCTTGTGGTATCATAGACGCTGGAAGGGAGTATTCATGTGTCTTCAATCTTTTGTAAGAGTTTTAAAATTAGAGGTATTAACTATATCTTGAAGTTTTTATAGAATTCATTTGTAAAACCATCTGGTTAAGGTTTTTTTGTTTGTTTTTTGGGAAGGTTTTTTTTATAACTGTTTCAATTTCTTTCAATAGTTTTGCTGTGATTGAATTTTTCATATTTTCTAGATCCTCTTTGTTTAATTTTGGAATTTTATAGGTATCCAGGAACTCATCCATTTCTTCCAGGTTCTATAGCTTGGTGGCATATAGTTGTTCATAGAAGCCTCGCTTGATACATTGGATTTCTGTAGTGTCTGTTGTGATGTCTCCTCTTTCATTTATAATCCTATTTATTTGAGATCTCTACCTTTTTATTTATTTCTTTTTTTTAAATTCTGGATGAAGGTTTGTCAATTTTTTTTACTCTTTCAAAGAGCCAACATTGGGGCCAGGTGATGGGGCACCTGGTTGAGCGCACATGATACAGTGTGCAAGGATCTGGGTTCGAATCCCTGGCCCCCACCTGCAGGCAGAAAGCTTCACAAGTAGTGAAACAGGGATGCAGGTATCTCTCTGTCTCTCTCACTATCATCTCCTTCCCTCTCAATTTCTGGCTGTCTCTATCCAAATAAATAAATAAAGATAATTAAAAAAGAAAAACAAAGAACCAACATTTAACTTTGTTGATCTTTTGTATGGTTCTCTTATTTTCAGTGTTATTTACTTATGCACTAATTTTAGTTATTTCATTCCTTCTGGTTGCTTTGGGATTCCTTTGTTCCTCTTCTCCTAAGTATTTAAGGTGTGCAGCCAAGTTGTTTATTTGAGCTTTTTCTTGTTTTCTAATGTGTGCTTGTATGGCAATGAATTTCCCTCTCAGTACAAATATTTTGATAGCTCATGTCTTCATTTTTATTGAATTCTTGAAACACTTTTATCTCTTCCTTAATTTACTTTCTGACTCAGTAGTCATTAAGTAATACTGTTGAGTTTCCATATTTTGGTACATTTATTAATTTTCTCTGGTGTAAAGTGTTAATTTAATTCCACTGTGGTCTGAGAAGATGCTTGGGAGGATTCAAATGCTCTTGAATTTGTTGACACTGTCTTTGTGGCCCAAAATATTGTCTAGCCTTGAAAATGACACATGTGAACTTGATAGAATGTGTATTCCAGTTTCTTGGGGTGAATGGCTCTGAAAATGCCCAACAGTTCTGGTTTATCAATCTCTTCATTTAATTCCCTCATTTTTTTGTTGATTATCTGCTTTGATGATGTAAGTGTGAGACAGTGTTGTTGAAGTTTTCTTCTTTTACTGTGTTGCTATTAATATGTTGCTGTAGCTCTTTCAGTAGATGTTTGATGTATTTAGATGGATTCTCATTGGGAGCATAGATGTTAATAATTGTTAAGTCTTCCCAGTTAATGGATTATTTGAACATTAAGTAATGTCCATACCTATCTATTTAAATTTTATTTATTTTTAAAGTCTACCATGTCAGATCTGAGAATGGATGTTCCTGCCCCTTTTTGTGGTCCATTACCTTGTACGATAGTTTTCCATCCTTTCACTTTGAGTAGGTGTTTGTCTCGTTGAGTTAGATGGGATTCCTGCAGACAACATATAGTTGGGCTGTGTTTTCTGATCCATCTTCCTACTCTGTAGTTTCTAATGGGTGTGTTCATACCATTGACATTTATTTATATTGTACATTTAAGGTATTTTAATGCCCCTATTTTAAACTTTTAGAGAGTTCTGATATATCACAAGTTTATGGTGATGTTGTGATTGTTTTTAGGAGACCTTTCAGAAAATCATGCAGGGAAGGCTTGGTGATAGTTGATTCCCTCAACTGTTGCTAGTCTGAAAAGGTCTTTATGCCTCTATCTAGTCTAGCAGGATACAGTAGTCTTGCTTGAAAGCCTTTGTCACTGAGCATTTGATATATATTTTGCCATTCTATTCTGGACTTTATAGAGTTGGTGTGGAGAAATCTGATGCTAATATTGTGGATTTTCCCCTGTAAGTGACTGTCTTTCTCTTGCAGTCTTCAGTATCCTTTCTTTCTCCTATTCCTTTTCATTCTAAATATTATGTTTTGGTGTCTTTAGGTCTAGGTTAGTTCTATTTGGAAAACTAGGATTCTTGAATCTTTATGTGTTCATGTTGTTTAGAGCAGAGAAATTTTTAGCTATTATGTCCTGAAGAATGAATTCTTCCCCTCCTTTTACTTCTTCCACTGGTAAGCCAAAAATGTGTATGTTACTTCTTTTGTAGTCATCTGATATATCTCTGCTGTTGTTTCACTAACTCTTAGTCTCTTTTTATATCTCTTTTTCTTAGTTTTCTCTAATTCATCCTTGACCTTGTTAACTCATCTTCTGCCTCAGTTATTCTGCTCTCTCTCTCCTCTGCTGTTTTCTGTAGCTCAACTATTTTCTTACCCTGTTTAGATATTATATTAAATTTTCAACTATTTGTGCTCTTAATTCAGCTATTTCATCTTTCAGCTCTCTGACTACCTCAAGATACTTAATGTTATATTTTTTTCTTAAATATTTTATTTACATATTAATGAGAAAGAAAGGAGGAGGGGAAATAAAGAGCCAAACATCACTCTGGTACATGTGCTGCCAGGGATTGAACTTGGGACCTCACCCTTGAGAGGCCAACACTTTACCCACTGCACCACCCACTGGACCATGATAATTAATGTTTTATTTCAGAATCTTTTTTGCTGTTCCTCCATTTACTCTTCAACATAGTATTGGAAGTTCTTGCCATAGCAATAAGGCAAGAGAAAGAAATCAAAGTAATACAGATTGGAAGGGAAGAAGTCAAGCTCTCACTATTTGCAGATGATATGATAGTATACATAGAAAAACCTAAAGAATCCAGCAGAAAACTACTGGAAGTTATTAGGCAATATAGCAAGGTGTCAGGCTACAAAATCAATGTACAAAAATCAGTGGCATTTCTCTATGAAAACACTAAATCTGAAGAAGAAGACATCCAGAAATCACTCCCATATACTGTCTCAGCAAAATCAATAAAATACCTAGGAATACAGTTGACCAAAGAAGTGAAAGACTTGTATACTGAAAACTATGAGTCGCTACTCAAGGAAATAGAAACTGATATGAAGTAATGAAAAGATATCCCATGCTCATGGATTGGAAGAATAAATATCATAAAAATGAATATTCTCCCCAGAGCCATACACAAATTTAATGCAATACCCATCAAAGTTCCACCAAGCTTCTTTAAGAAAATAGAACAAACACTACAATCATTTATCTGGAACCTGAAAACACCTAGATTTGCCAAAACCATCTTAAGGAAAAGAAACAGAAATGGAGGCATCACACTCCCACATCTCAAACTATATTATAAAGCCATCATTATCAAAACAGCCTGGTACTGGAACAAAAATAGGCACACAGACCAGTGGAACAGAATTGAAAGCCAGAAATAAACCCCCACACCTATGGACATCTAGTCTTTGATAAGGGGGCCCAAAGTATTAAATGGAAGACGGAGGCTCTCTTCAATAAATGGTGCTGGGAAAACTAGGTTGTAACATGCAAAAGAATGAAACTGAACCACTTTATCTCGCCAGAAACAAAAATCAACTCCAAATGGATCAAAGACCTGGATGTTAGACCAGAAACAATTAAATACTTAGAGGAAAACATTGGTGAAACACTTTCCCACCTAAACCTCAAGGACATCTTTGATGAAACAAACCCAAATGCAGGGAAGACTAAAGCAGAAACAAACCAATGGGACTACATCAAATTGAAAAGCTTCTGTACATCCAAAGAAACTATTAAACAAACAAAGAGACCCCTCACAGAATGGGAGATGATCTTCATATGGGATAGATCAGACAAGAAACTAATCACCAAAATATATAAAGAGCTCAGCAAACTTAGCACCAAAAAAGCAAATGACCCCATTCAAAAATGGGCAGAGGATATGGACAAAACATTCACCTCAGAGGAGATCCAAAAGGCTAACAAACATATGAAAAACTGCTTCAGGTCACTGATTGTCAGAGAAATGCAAATTAAGACAACATTGAGATACCACCTCACTCCTGTAAGAATGGCATACATCAAAATGGACAGCAGCAACAAATGCTGGAGAGGCTGTGGGGACAGAGGAACCCTTCTGCATTGCTTGTGGGAATGTAAATTGGTACAGCCTCTGTGGAGAGCAGTCTGGAAAACTCTCACAAGACTAGACATGGACCTTCCATATGATCCAGTAATTCCTCTCCTGGGGTTAGACCCCAAGGACTCCATAACACCCAACCAAAAAGAGGTGTGTACTCCTATGTTCATAGCAGCACAATTCATAATAGCTAAAACCTGGAAGCAACCCAGGTGCCCAACAGCAGATGAGTGGCTGAGAAAGCTGTGGTGTATATATACATAATGGAATACTATACAGCTATCAAGAACAATGAACCCACCTTCTCTGACCCATCTTGGACAGAGCTAGAAGGAATTATGTTAAGTGAGCTAAGTCAGAAAGATAAAGATGAGTATGGGATGATCCCATTCATCAACAGAAGTTGAGAAAGAAGATCTGAAAGGGAAACTAAAAGCAGGATTTGACTAAATTTGGAGTGGGGAACCAAAGTAAAAACCCTGTGGTGAGGGGTAGACATGCAGCTTCCTCGGCCGGTAGGGGGTGGGGGTGGGTGGGTGGGATGGAACATAGTCTTTTGGTGGTGGGAATGGTGTTTATATACACTCCTAGTAAAGTGTAGTCATATAAGTCACTGGTTAATTAATATGAGAGGGGGAAAATTAATTGTATGTCTCAAAGTTTTTAAAACACAGACTGAGTCTTTTTAATATATAGGCTGTGTCTTTGATATGCGGACTCTCTCAAAAGCCTAGACCAAGTAGATCAGAAGCAACCAATGGCACAGCTATAATACAAGATATTGGGTACTATACAGCAAACTCTAACAAAAGGACTTTTCAAAGTTAACCCAATTACCAAATAATGTGATGATAACATTAACCATCCATTGTCTTTTTGAACCCTAAGACAGCATGAACCTCATATCTCCACTAGAGAGTCTATATTTCACCCAGTCCTGGAACCTTAGGATAGGGCCCACATTCCCGTATGCCTCTCCCAATCCATATCAAATAATATCGCATCTGCTGATCGCAACCTAATCAACACAGTGATTGCCACCTCAACATGCTTCACTTCAGACTGTGTCCAGAGACTTCAGGTGTGGAATAACAACCCTTCAGCTTCATTACTCGGGTGAGACCTTTCCTTTCATAGTATTCTCTAATTCCATCGCAGGTGGTTCACTTTCTAACAAAGTCCCAAATCCTAGATATAGACCAGGTTCTGTGAGAGAGAGCATATGTTCACACTTATCCATAAACTAGTGCAAAATATATGCCTGGAGCAGAAGTACACTAGAGTTTGCAGTGAGTACTCCCCTAACACTTCCTCTCCACTATTCCACCCTTTGGGTCCATGATTGCTCAACAATTTGTTTGGCTTTGTTTGTTAACTCTCTTTTCAGCCACCAGGTTCCAGATGCCATCAGGATGCCGCCAGGCTTCCCTGGACTGAAGACCCCACCAATGTGCCCTGGAGCTCCGCTTCCCCAGAAACCCACCCTACTAGGGAAAGAGAGAGGCAGACTGGGAGTATGGACCAACCAGTCAACGTCCATGTTCAGCGGGGAAGCAATTACAGAAGCCAGACCTGCCACCTTCTGCAACCCACAACGACCCTGGGTCCATGCTCCCAGAGGGATAGAGAATGGGAAAGCTGTCAGGGGATGGGATGGGATATGGAGATTGGGTGGTGGGAAGTGTGTGGAGTTGTACCCCTCCTACCCTATGGTTTTGTTAATTTATCCTTTCTTAAATAAAAAATAAATTAAAAAAAAGATTTTATTTATGTATTAATGAGAAAGAAAAGAGGAGGGGAAATAAAGAGCCAAACATTACTCTGGTACATGTGCTGCCAGGGATTGAACTTGGGACCTCACGCTTGAGAAGCCTACACTTTACCCACTGCACCACCTCCTGGACCACAATAATTAATGTTTTCTTTCAGAATCTTTTTTGCTGTTCCCCCATTTCTGATATTATTACTTTCAAAAGCTATTCTCACTCCTGTAATTATTGCATTGATTAGTGTTTGGATGTTGTCTCATTCTTATGTGCTTCTATCATTTTGAGACTTTTATCTGGACTATTGTCTTGTTTCATTTCTCCAGTGTTTCTTCTCAGTTTAACCAATACAGTTGATGTGTTATGAGGTCCATTCCTCACTACTTTTCAATTCACTGATCACATTTGCCTGAATTGATTTGATTTAATAATGATCAAAAAGATCATAGGGTAAGATTACATACAATTCCCACCACCAGAGTTCTTTTTTTTTCTTTTTTATTTAAGAAAGGATTAATTAACAAAACCATAGGGTACGAGGGGTACAATTCCACACAATTCCCACCACCCAATCTCCATATCCCACCCCCTCCCCTGATAGCTTTCCCATTCTCTATCTCTCTGGGAGCATGGACCCAGGGTCATTGTGGGTTGCAGAAGGTAGAAGGTCTGACTTCTGTAATTGCTTCCCCGCTGAACATGGGCGTTGACTGGTCAGTCCATACTCCCAGTCTGCCTCTCTCTTTCCCTAGTAGGGTGGGTCTCTGGGGAAGCACCACCAGAGTTCTATATCCTATTCCCAACCATTGGTCGCCTTCCTATTCCTTATCTCTCTAGGAGTATGGACCAAAGATCTTTATGGGGTACAGAAGGTGGGAGGTCTAACTTCTGTAATTGCTTCTCCACTGGACATAAGTGTTGCCAGGTAGATCCATACTCCCAGCCTGTTTCTGTCTTTCCCTATTGGAGCAGGGCTCTGATTAGGTGGGTTTCCAGGACACATTGGTAAGGTTGCCTTTCTAGGGAAGTCAGGTTGGTGTCATGGCATCTAAAACTTGGTGGCTGAAAAGCATTAAGATATCAGAACAAGTTGTTTAATAATCAGGAACCTATAGGTAAGAATATGGAAGGTGATAACTGGGGTATTCATGTTGGGAGGATCTAGGAAATCTATTTTAGGTATATTCCAAAGTGTCCATGCTTTTATTAATTTTTGACTGAGTCCAACAGGCCACATGCAGGTGCGCTAAAAGTATTGTCTGGGGGGATGGTGTCAGAGTGGAAATAGGACTAGAAAGCTGGATCCAGGAAAAAGAGTAGCTCCCAAATATGAGAAAAGGATATAAATATTGTTAACTGTAGACCCCATCTATCTGATCTGATCTGGTGCCCATATTCAGCACAGGAGCCTGTGTAACCTCTGAATCCCTGTAGGTCTGAGCTTGCATTCCATAGTTATACCTAGGAACATTCTAGGCTGCACCTAATTCAGCACTAGTCTTCCTTGAGTGGCAGAGTATGTTGACCCAACCTTCTTTTAAAGAGTGGGGCAGTCCCTACCATTGTTGTTTCACCTTGAAGGCAAGGTTCTGTAGAGGCCCACATAAGTGTCCATGATGCTGTTCCTTATGGAGTTGACCAGGGATGGTGGAGAGAGGTACTTAAGAGTTCACAGTTGTGAATCTTAATATTTGTTTCCACATTATCTCACTCCCTGAGCTAAAAAGCACAGTGGCTGTTAAACCTTCTTATACTGTTATCTTCCCTGTAGGTTATAGGAACCTGAGGGATTTTCAACTATAAGTACATTTTTAGCCTAATTAGATAAGCAGAGTGGGTGATAGATAGCACAATTTTTATGTCAAGCCCTCCTGAGGGTCCACAGTCCTGGGCCCAATCCTCCCAGCTTCACTACTAGCAAAAGCCAAGCTGAGCAACACACTTTTCACCTTGTGATTTTTTTGAATAAATCCTTTTTTGTATTTGGTGTGTTCTGAGACAATTAGTTACTGTGCTTCCTAATTTAGCAGGAAAACAATGTGGAAAGGATCCTACTATATATCCATATCTCCAGACCACCAGGAGTGTAGATTTTCTTCTGAGTCACCAGGCCAGTTCTCTGATCCCCCCCCCCCCCCCATCAGTATAGGGTTTCCTTGCTGCTGTTCCAGCCTCTGAGGGACAACAGCAATGAAGACTCACAGTTGTAAACTGGTGTGTTTTGGTGACTTTCTCTTCCCTTAAGCAGTCTTTTTGTTGATAAAACTCAGACCTGAGGTGGTGCATCAACTGTCAAACTGCCAGACTGATATCAACTGCTCCTAATTATGGGCTTTTAGTCCCAGAAATCTCTCCTTAAGCCCCTCACTGTCCATGAGCCATGCGAGTTTGTACTCACCCATGGCTTTGTGGGTTTCTAAAGTAATCCTGGTCTTATCTTGTTACATTCTCAGGTGATCTTCTTTGCTATTCCTAGTTGATCAGAGAGAGCAAAATGCAGCTGCTGCTACTTCGTAGCCACAGCTCTGGAAGTCTGTATAAGGAAAACTATGGAGCATTGTTAAAATTAATTGAGAAGAACACACAGAAATGGAAGAATAATACGCAAGTACTCGAGTTCAAGCCCCTGTTGCCACATATAGGGAGGAAGCTCCACCAGTAGTGAATTAGAGCTGCAGCGCTCCCTCTCTCTCTCTCTCTCTCTCTCTCTCTCTCTCTCTCTCTCTCTCTCTCCCCTTTCCTCCCACTCCCCTCTCAATTTCTTTCTGTCTGGTCAAATAGAATGGAAAAATGGCCTCTGGGAGCAATGACTTTATCACAGATGCACTGAGCTCCAGTGATAACCCCTGGTGGTGATAAAGAATAAAGGGGCCAGGCAGTGGTGCATCTGATTGAGTGCACACATTACAGTACACAGGGTCCCAGCTTCAAGCCCCTGTTTCCCACCTGCAAGGAGAAAGCTTCACAGTGGTAAAGTATTGCTACAGGTCTGTCTCGTTGTCTCTCTCCATCTCTGTCTCCTTCCCCTCTCAATTTCTTTCTGTCTGTATCCAATAACGAATAAAAATATTTAGAAAAAGAATTAATAAATAAGCATAATAATATTAATAACAATAACTAAATGGCCTGTGTTCAGCTTTAGTTAGTTAGCAGATATACTATTTTGTTATAAGTTAGTGCTGATATCTCTAACTACTATAGAAACGTGGGATTGTTGGCCTATGCAGAAACCACTTATTAACTCTTTGGAAAAAAACAACATTGAATTTGTTTTCCTTAAAATGAAATAAATATGAGTTATACAGAAAAAGTTAACTATTTTGAAGAATATGAAACTTCTGATCTTGAAATTTAAAGAAAGTCTTTTAAAATGTAAAAATATAAATCATAAGACATAAAATAGGAGTGACTACATAAATATTTAAATATCTGAACATCTCTTCCTTGATGAATTAAAATCTATAAATTAAAAAGCAAATCAAAACCTGATTTTTTTGTTTTATTGGACAGAGAGAAATTGTGAGGAGTGGAGAGAGAGACCTGCAGACCTGCTTCATTGCTCTTAAAACATCCCTCCTGCAGGTGAGGATTCACAGGCTCAAACCTAGATCCTGTGCAGGTCCTTGCACTTGGTACTACATGTGTTTAGCCAGGTGCACCACCACCTGGCTCTCCTGAAATAAAATTTTAAAATAATATGTAAATGGTGCATATCCCAGTAGAAAAAAGGTGAACAAAAAGACATGGCAAGACAATTCACAGTAGAAATGCAAATTAAAAAAAAATGTTCCATTTTCTTGGAAGCCAAAGAAAAATAAAATGGAAATAGGGAAATGGAACATGATGTTATCAAACTGTTAATGATTTTTAAAGTTTAACATACATATAATATTAATATACATAATATATATATATATATATTAATTTAAACGAGAGAGAGATGCGGAAAGACCAGAGCACAGCTAGGTCTGGCTTATGGTGATGCTGGGGACTGAATCTAGAATGATGGGGCCTCATGCATGAAAGTCATTTACATAATAATTATGTTGTTTACCCAGTCCTAAAGTTAACTTTTAAAATTAATTCATTAGTAATTTCAAATGACGCTATACAAGTGTCTACCATCGCCATCTGTTGGTGACAAGCAGAGGTGAACTGATTTGACTCAGGTTTGACCATTTCTCTGTGGAAATCTACAAATCAAGCTTGGAAGTATAAAGACATCTGTATCTGTGTGGTTAGTGTTTGGGGAAATGACTTTCTCATTCTATGCAGAGAAACAAATGGTAAAATATAGGGGAGGCATTAATACCTAGGTGTAAAAATCATTTAAAATACATATATACCCATGTACAAGTAGTTATACTTATGCACATACTTAGGTTTACTGAATCATTTTGTATGAAACTATAGCAAGCAAATGATTTCAGGTGGGGAAATGCTAATCAGAAGCAGTGTATAGAATATCAAGATCTGGAAATTACTCTCTACACTAAATCTGTTAAACTATTCCTTTTGATGGTTATGTACAGCAATGTGAAGTTAAACTATGACTAGTGCGGTGACTAAACAGTATGTGTTTATGATTCCATTTTCTTACTTTTAAGTCTAGATCATTCATATATGCTAAATGCTAAAAGTGGTCATGTCTAGGAGGTGGATTTATAAATGTTTCCTTTCATTTTTTTTCTGTGTGTTCTATGTATGGCATATTTTCTGCAATAAATATATACTATTTTTGTAACCATAGTGGGAATTTTTTGAAAAAATGATCAGAGTGGGGAATGGGGAAACTAAGAGATTTGTCAAGTTCTTTTAATTAATATAATAAGTAAAAGTGACAAATGCTCAGAGTTAAATGGTCGAAGCTCTTCCAGTTTGTCTTTGAAGCGCCATTATTCCTACTCTTCTCATGTTTCCTCCAGCTCAGAAGTGTGCAAATTTCTGTACTCCTTGTGAATCCACCTCTGTAGAATAGCACTCCTTCCCTGCTTCTCCTGTTTATCTTTAGACAGTTTTTTATTTGTTTGTTTTTGTTTTCCAGAGCACTGCTCTACTCTGATTTACAGTGGTGTGAGGATCTCAACCAGGCAGGACAGTCACTATGCCATCGCTCCCATTCTCTGCTTACCTTTAATTTCTGCTTTGAAACCTTTTTGACATTTTTCTAACCTGTTCTAATCCATTAGAATAATATGTAAATTAATTAAAATCTCTGTGAATCTTTTTTTTTTAACAAAAGAGGAGATAATAAGAACATCCCTATCATAAAGTTGTGGTGATTAATAATTATGATTAATTTAAAAATTAGTAAAATGACTAAAATAATGTCTGGGGAAATAGGTAAGTCACAATAAGTGCTGGTTGGTATTATTATTTAATCTTATATTTTTTGCAGTCTTACAGCATTCTTGTCCTATAAACTATTAATTGGTATAAAATTGTTAAAAATGGGTATGAGATACGGAATTCTGGCTGTGGGAATTACATGGAATTGTACCCCTCATCCTACAATCTTGTTAATCATTATTAAATCACTAATGAAAAGTAAAAAAAAAATAAGCTCAAGTCCTAAAGGAGTATCTAAGTAGAACTAATAAGGTCTTTTCTTTTCTTTCCTTTTCTTTTCCTTTTTGCCTCTAGGGTTATTGCTGGGGCTCACTGCCTACACCATGAATCCTCTGCTCCTGGAGGCTACTTTTTTTCCCCTTTTGTTGCCCTTGTTCTTATTTTTCATTGTTGTTGTGGTTGTTATTGTCGTTTTTATTGATGTCGTTGTTGGATAGGACAGAGAGAAATGGAGAGAGATGAGGAAGACAGATAGTGAGAGAGAACGATAGACACCTACAGACCTACTTCACCACTTGTGAAGTGTCCCCCTCCCCCTGCAGGTGGGGAGCCAGGGGCTGGAACCAGGATCTGTAAGCTGGTCCTTGCTCTTCCTTCACACCATGTGACTTAACCCAGTGCACTACTGCCCGACCCCCTTTTCTTTTTTCTTTTAGTCAAATTATCAGCATCAGCATGTGACTGTGGGGAGCAGAATGTGGGAGTTTTCTAAACTTCAATTTTATAAGTCGTTGAACACCTTTTAAAAAATATTTTTATTTGTTATTGGATAGAGACAGAGAGAAATTGAGAGGTGAGTGGGAGGTAGGGAAAGAGACAGAGAGACACCTGCAGCCTTGCTTCACCACTCGCGAAGCATAACCCCCACAGGTAGGGTCCAGGGACTTGAACCCAGGCCCTTGTTCACTGTAATGAGAGTGCTTAACCAGGTGCGCTATTGCCTGCCCCCCTTTTCTTAAAGTATCTTAATAAGTGATGATTTGGAAAAGTCTATTATTTATAACTTATCACAGATATTTCTATCTTTCTCCTATTCATTTGTGCTCTATACGCTGAGATATTGTTAAACCTTGAAAACAATTAGTTTTTTTTTTTTGAAAATGCTTTGAAATAAGTATATGAATGAAAGATGATGTCTCCTTTCAAAAAGGTTTGCATTTCTGAGGCATGAAAACGTTGTTGCCTAATTGATGGGTTTGAAATAAACTTATTTAGGGATTTGGGCAGTGGTACCACTGGTAGAGCACATACATTACTATGTACATTATGCACATACACTATGTACAAGGGTGACTTGGGTTCTAACTCTAGCCCCCAACTCCAGGGAAGAAGCTTCACCTGTGGTGAAGCAGTTCTCTCTCTCTCTCTCTCTCTCTCTCTCCCTCCCTCTCTTTCTACTCCTTCCTTCCCTCTCAATTTTCTCATCACTGTCAGAGAGAGAGAGAGATATGTTTGGAAGGATGGAAAGAGCAAATAAATGCAAGGAAAATTACTCCAAAGTCTCAAATAATGAATTAAAATATGACTATCAAAAACTGATTAAGTAACTAATTGGAGAGCTGACAAAAGCAGTGGCTAGGGGAAGGAGTGTTGCATTCTATTATGAGATGCATGTCTTACATATACAATTTGCACCATGCTACTGCATCTGTTTAGGATTTAACTCAAGAAAGGCCTGTAACTCAAAAAGAAAATAAGACATCTGTGTCATGAAGACTCTCACAGACTGAACAAGTACAGGCACAAGAGGAGATTCAGTGTTTTAGCACAATCTAATCAGTGAAACCAAAGCTATTGACTGGCCACTTTTCAAGTATGTACAAGTCATCAGGGTTTGTAAACTTGGAGGTTCCTCTGTCCTCAGATTAAAATCCACACTTGTGTTCCACCCACTAGCAGACTTTTTAGCCTGTTGACCCTTGGTCACTCCAAAAATTATGTTTACACCAAGGATAGGAGTTTTATCTAAATAACAGGATGCTCAAGACTGGCCAGCCTTTGCAGATGATGGCTGCAGATTAGCCCATCTAAACAATTGTTAAAGAACAATCTGAGCCTTGGTGACAATTAGGATGTTTAAGGAATCTTGCTGACAGCTGTGGTGACAGCAGATGGACAGTAAAACTATCCCTCACTGAAATCAAGAAACTGGGTCTTTCTGAATCGCTGGCAGGATTTTCTTTTTTTTTCTCTTAGTTTTAGACGGGTTTGTTGTTGTTTATTTGCTTTTGTTTAATTTTGTTTTTGTGGGGTATCGGTTATAGACTCTTAAAGGACTTAAAACGAAAGTTTTGCAATAGCAGAAGGCTGCTACATCATGAAAAACATAGGAATTCTAATCTACAGTTCTAAACATTTCTCAAGTCCAGCCTTGCACAGTAATCCTCTGTTTTTAAAAATAATTTTTTTTCAAAGAAAACTGCTTGAAACAAATCAATCTTAAAAGGTAAGTGAAACTATTTTCAGAGACAGCACAATGGGATTCTCCCATCTCTTATTTTTCTAAAGTGTAAAAAATGTTTTCCCTATACTGTTGCTTCAGATTTCTATACTTCAGCCTTCACTATAATAGGTTGTAGAATTATATGGCTAGAAAAAACTTTTTAAGGAATTTAGATTTCTCAGATACCAACAGGAAACTACTGATGTACTATGACTCAAAAAAAAGGGATACTTATTAATTATAAATCTCAGCAGACAGAATTAATTTTTAAAATTTGATTATTTGTGTATGCTTATATAGGATCTTTTCCGAAATATCTCATCAACTGAAGAAGCCCATGGAGTGCTCAAAAGTGGTTCCTTCCTTATAGAAAAGAACACACTAAGGATTTTGAGGAATGTGTCCAAATCCTAAATCCCTTCTTCCCCATGAGAAATATTGGGGAGGAAATCAGGACATGGATTTCCATTTAAAGTCTTCTTTCTTAAATCTTTGAATTACAGGATATTAAAAATAAACCTAGAAAACATTGCAATGAATTTTTGGAGCAGCTGTAAAAGATACCATAAAACTAGTGATTACAATCAGCAAAGTGTGATAACAGCTGGACACATTAGATCCACTCCTAAGAAGCCAGACCTCACCCTCTTCCCCTTTCAGGTCTGCTAGATAGATGGGGGATGTCACACAATACAATCTAAACAAGTTCTCTCTATATTGGGTTAAGAAAATATAGCACTGGTCATTGTCCTCAAATGACAGACATCCACAGATGGAGAGTGGCAGGATCTGACTTCCACAGTTACTCATTCCATCAGGCAAACTTTGTTTGGATTACACACACCTGCACCAGGCTTTGGCCTACATACTGTAAAATTAATTAATTAATTAATTAATTAATGTCTGTCAGTTCTTCAAAGTGGTCACTGTCCGCTGGAAGTTTCCATAATGTCCCTTTGCACATATTTATTTGGTAATGATGATGAAAGGGAAATCCTGAGTAAGTAAATTTTCTTTGCCTTGCCTCTTCAAGAGTTCTCTTAAAACTTAAACATTGAAAGAATGTCATTTTCATCTAAACATTTCCATTTTTATTATTCAAATATATTTGAAGTGATTTCAACTGTAATGAGGAAAATTTAATGATGAAATTTGGGTGGATGGAAATAGTTATGGGATTAATTTTATCTTAATTTTCTTTGTTGTAAGATTAATTTATATTGATTTTGTGAAGATTTTCTTTATTTTCTCAATGACAGATTTTGAAAGAGGAAGTTTTTTTCCACAAAGAAATTATGACTGTGATATTTGCAAACAGATGTCAAAATAAAAATGAAATTGTTTAACTATCTATGAAAGAGTTTGTGCTCAAATACAAAAAAAGCATTTCAAGTAGATGCTATGTTTAACTCTGTATCAAGGGTACTCATTTATGTCTTCAAGTTTTCATTCATTATTTGGAGATCATTGATAAATTTTCTATGTTTTTATCAATATTTCAAGTGGGAAAAATCATTTTTAAGCACAACATGAAATATCCGATCCTCCAAAAGGTTTATAAAATAAAGGTAAGACATATTATTCTGTTAAAAAAGTTTTCTTTAAAGATTTAAAAATAGCTGCTTGATAAGAATTTATGGATGGAAACTGGTGAACTGGTATGATAACTCACCTAGAAGGGTGTCTGCTTTAACATTCTTGAAACCAAGGTTCAGGCACCCCTCCCCACAAAACGAGATGGAAGCACTAGAGCACTGAATGAAGCATAGATGCTATTCGTATCTCTCCCTCTCTTTCTATTTGACAATGTTGAATCAGAACAATGAAACACCAGCAATGATGACAAACAAAAAAGAATATATATGTGTGTGTGTGCATGTGTGTGTTTGTGTGTATGGCACATTTAAATATACACGTGATAACTTAATTAAACCATTATTTAGAAAAATGTATAACCTCCACTGATTTAGGACAGCTACCAAACAATCAGATTTTCTTTTTTTCTTTCTTTCTTTTTTTGCCTCCATGTTTATTGCACCGTGAATCCACTGTTCCTGGAGACTATTTTTTCCCCCTTTTGTAACACTTGTTATTTTATAGTTGTTGTGGTTATTATTATTGTTGTTATTGATGTCTTTCTTAGTGGACAGGACAGAGAGAAATAGAGAGGGAAGGGGAAGACCGAGAGGGGGAGAGAAAGATGGACACCTGCAGACCTGCTTCACCAACATTGAAGCGACCCCCCTGCAATTGGGGAGCTGGGGGCTTGAACAGGGATCTTTAAGCCATTCCTTGCACTTTGCATCATGTGTGATTAACCTGCTGCACTACTGCCCAACCCCCACAGTCAAATTTTCTAAGAGCTCATTTATTTATTTTGGGAGTGACCACTAATAAAATGATAGACAAAAGAAGTGGTAGATGTGACAAGATACAGAGTATGTGTATGGATGGGTATTTTCCCTTTGTCACTGGAAGATACTGAGGGCTGATCAGACCCTATGTCTTTATGAAGGCTTCATTTCAAAATGAATCGTATGTATTTTCATAGCTGTGAACCTTATCCTCTTTGTTTTTATCCCTTTGAAAACAGAGTAGTCTCTTTCCCCTTTTTATATCTGCCCAACTTAACAATAAAAATTATTGAGATTACTTGGAGAACAAGTTTAATTTGTAGTTTACTCCAAGGCTGCATATTTCTTCAGTGGATCTCATAAGACATATTCCAAGATGCTAAATGAAAAAAAAAAGTACTAACTTAAAAAAAATTCCGTTCATTTAAAATGTAGTTAAATTTCTTCTTTAATCATGAGAAAAATGTATACACCAACTTCCACTTGGGAAACAACTTTAAGTCACTTTACAGCATCGAATTTTTAAAATATTACTCTATAAAATGAGTGATTAAAAGCTAAAATAAATTTCTCAGAAGCTAGGGTATGTGGTAGGTATTTTTTAACCTACTAAAATGTTTTTCAGTAAAAATTCTCATTCAAACTGAAGACATTATAGTATTACTATTCCATTTATCCAAAAACTTCATTTTTACTACATGTATAAACAAATATATGTGGACTAGCTAAGTGTACTGATGTCTGACTTCTCATTTCTTTGTCAGTGCTAGACAGTTTTTACTACAAATACTTTTACATGTACAGTGAGACAGAGCTAAACGAGTGAGAGCTTGGGAAGGTTCATTTTTGTCTTACTTGTAAGAGCGCAGTGAAAGCGAGGGTGGGTAAATATGGGCCTTAGAGCGCCACCCCATGGTAATCTGAAGGAAGAGCACCGCACTCCTTGTTAGTTACCATAGAGAAGTTTGTTCACTTGGTTTATTTAAAACATCAGCAAAATCGAAGTAACTTGGCTTCTCTGCACTAGAGGATGAGCTATTACAGAATTTAGGAACATCTTCAAATACTTTGCACTCTAATTTAAAGAACAGCCTTTGTTTCTTTCAAGAAGTGTAAGGAAATGTGTGAGGGTAGGGCAAATATTACAACAAAGAAAGCTTTGTAAACTTTCATTACCAAATTTACTTATCAAAATTCTAGTTTAACTATCACTTTCAAAGTTTAAAAGTACTGTTCATATTTCTATATTTTTGCTTCACAAAGGAATCAGAAGATTTACTAAAGTTGTTAAAACCAACAAGCAAGAATACATGCAATCAAACTTGCTGTGATATTAAAACAAAAGCTGAATATGTGAGTCCTTTAACTTATGAGCAAGAAAATGAAGAAGAGTAAAAAGCTATTATAAAATTACAAATAAATCTTGCAAGGATTAAAATCATTTTAATGCTACACAACCCCTCCATTTTTACCCCCACAATTTTTTTATATAAGGTAGGAAGAAGATTATCTTTCCTGTGCTCATCACAAAAGTATTTGCAGAGTAAAATGAAAAAATAATAATAATTGAAATTCTACTTACCATTTGTGTATCCACATCAGCAAAATGAAAGTATTTTTAAACACTGACACTAATTACATTAACTATACAAAAATTTGTATCCTTGTGACATTTTTTTTTAGGATTAAGTCCTTTAAGACTCCCACACACAGTGGAAAAAAGATCCAGTAACAAATGTAACAAATCCTGACAGCGGCGTTTCTTCAGGCAATTTTCTTGGAAAGAAATAGGACAAGGGGCCAGATTCACGATAGATTCAGTATTTCTAAATCTCACAAACCCCATTTTGCAAAAATTCTTCTAGTGGACTTCACAAAATGTCTTTTGCAAGAATAATATGGGTGAAAACTAGCAGCAGTTGGTGGTGGGAATAAAAACCATATATAAAAATAAAATGTTAAGTGGAAAACTTCCCAGGAAAAGCACTTGGAAAATTGGACAGGAAGACCACTTAGATGGTATTTTCTGCCTGCACCCTGATTCTCTCTTTCAATGACTTCTTTTGTGTTGACGGAATTGGCTCTTTACTTATCTGTCCAGATTTTGTTTTCATAAAATGGTGATGATAGTAAAGTATCTTTAGTGAGCAGAGCCATTGTTTGCCCTCCTTTGCCCTCACTACTGAAGAGAAAGTCCCTTGTGTTTTAAAGATAGCATATGAAAGCTTTCCAACTTAAAGTTGATAAGCTTCTGCTTAGTGAATGGCATATAAAAACACACAAAATCAAATATACCCTCAAAATATGTGAAATAGATGGAAGAAAAGTAGCTTTCTATACTTTATAGTCCTGTATAACATGACCTTTTGTGAAATATAATACATAGGAAAGTGCATGTAAAAGTTTTATTACATAAAGTATAATAATAAAATAAAATGTAGCCATATATTGAGATAATGTTCTACCTTAGAAGCTCTCTCTTATTCATTATTCTTATTGCTTCCTCATTATTCACTCCCTTCCCATGAATTATCATTTTATTCTGACTTCTGTGATACTCATTTTCTTTCTCTTCCCCCCCCAAATACAGACTATCTATGTAAGTATAAGCTGAATGATTTTGCATGTTCTTAATCTTTCTCCCTTAGGGAGGAAACTTTAGAGTTGATATACTCCCACCTCTTTCTCCTGACCAAAATACTCAAGCTTTCCAGTTTCCATGTCCCCTTCCCAAGCAGATTCCAGTTTCCTTAATTCAAATTTGCTCTAAGAATCCTTGGGAGAAAATAATTGGGTACATTATGCGGGTGCTACTAATAAGCTTGTTCTATAAGACATTCTAAAATGCCAGGGCTGGGTGATGAATAATGTAGGAAGAGTAGGTGGACCACATACTGTATGATTTCAAGGCAATATTTTGTTATCTTACAATATATCTTGACATCGGATTAAAACCTATATAGTACACTTTGAGATTTTATTGCTTTGGTTTAAGAATATGTTTGAAAGCAAATAAATACAAGAGATGCTATTGTCTGCTTTATCAGATATGCACTTTTAAACTCATTTTTAAATTAGTGATTGGATAGCTATTTATGAAATTACAAATTTCAAGAGAATAGCTTCACATCATACCAATCATGAAATTTCTGAAACCCCTTCCCAATAATCAACATAGTTCTCACAAAGTCTGGAAGACAGTTTGGATGTCCTTTTTCCTTTCCTTTTCTTCTTTTAATTCCATTTTAACAATAGGGGTGAGGGGAAGGCGGTGGACATATAAGTTTACTGTATAGTTGTTGATATAAGGGTGCCATCTTTCATCTCCCCATGATAGGTGTCCATAAGATACTCTGTCCCGGGGCTCGGGTGGTAGCGCAGTGGATTATAACAGCACACATGGCGCAAAGCTCAAGGACTGGCATAAGGATCCTGGTTTGAGCCCCTGGCACCCCACCTGCAGGGAAGTCTCCTCTCAAGCAGTGAAGCAGATCTGCAGGTGTTTATCTTTCTTTTCCCCTTCCTGTCTCTCCTCCTCTCTCAATTTCTCTCTGTCCTATCCAACAACAACACAAATGGCAACAGTAACAACTGGAAAAAAAATAGGAAAAACAGCTTCCAGGAGCAGTGGATTTGTGGTGCAGGCACCGAACCCCAGAATACCCTAGAAGAGAAAAAAAATGTACTCTCTCCAACAACTGAAGCCCCTTTCCACCATCATACCCCAAGACCTCAGCTTTTTTTTTTTCTGTTCTTTTTATTTATTACTTTTTCTTTCTTTTCTTTTTTTTTACCAGAGCACTGCTCATGTCAGGCTTATGATGGTATCAGAACTGAATGCTTTTTTTCTTTTTAAATATTTATTCCCTTTTGTTGCCCTTGTTAATTTATTGTTGTAGTTATTATTGTTGTTATTTGATGTCGTCATTGTTGGATAGGACAGAGAGAAATGGAGGGAGAAGGGGAAGACAGAGAGAGGGAGAGAAAGATAGACACCTGCAGACCTGCTTCACTACTTGTGAAACAAATCCCCCCCACAAGTGGGGAGCAGGGGGCTCGAACCAGGATCTTTACGCCAGTCCTTGCGCTTTGCACCACCTGCGCTTAACCCCCTACTACCACTCAACTCCCCAGAACTGAACTGAATGTTAAACCTTGGAGCATAAATTACATTTTTCAGCTCTATTTTTCCCCATTTTTCATTTATGATTGATAGTGAGTTACAAGATGGTAAGATTATAGGATATAGTTCCACACTCCACCCATTACCAAAGTTCTGTGTCCATACCTTCCCATCTCCCAAAAGTAACCACCATAGTTCTCACAATGTCTTAGAAGCCATTTATTTGCTTTTGTACTTTATTTTTTTTTTTGCAAGTTTTCTATTCTCTAAATTCCACATATGAGTGAAGCCATCTGGTAGCAGTCGTCACATGAAAGATCTTTGCATAACCATTATGCTGTCTCCCTGACCCTTTCTTTTTCTTTCTCCTTTTCTCTCTCCCGTTCTTCCTTTTTTCTTTCCTCCTTTCTTCTTTCCTTCCTTCTTTCTTTCTTTCCTTCCTTCCTTCCTTCCTTTCTCTCCTTTGTCTAGTTCATTTACTTTAATTTTCTGTATTCTACATATGAGAAAAACTATCCTCTAGTTGCCTTTCACCTCATTTTCTGTAGTAAAAGAAGTTTTTTTGTTGTCATTAGGTTTTGCTGCCAGGGCTTTGCTGGAGCTTTATCTAAGTGATATTCCACTGCTCTGGGAGGACTCTTTATTTTTTCTTTTGATGGAAAGTGAAAGACAGAGAGGGAAGGAGGCAGAGAGAAAAGAAGAGAGGCCCCACCACTGTTCACTGTTCATGAATCTTTGCTTGTGTATCGTGCTTCCATGTGGTTTCTGAGAGCTTGAACTCAGACATAGTAAAGTATACATTTTACCAGGTGAGCTATCGCTTGGCCCCCAATTTTAAAATAACATAAACCTTAACTATTTTCTGGGATAACTTTTCCAGACAAGATGAGGCCATCAAGACAAAAGTAATTACTGACAGAAATTCTTCAAGACCTTCATTTAATGGCTACAGAGCCAAGGCAGGCAGGAAAGAGCAGTGCCTTGAGAATAACATAAATGTCAGCTAAGGACACTATTCTTTATCTATGTATGGGTAGTGGTGGTAGTGGTTGGGTGTGATACATGCTGGTTTCCTGAAACAGGTGGCACTGTACCAAATTTCATTCCAAGTTTCTTCCAGAAGTTTGCTGTGAATGGGAATTTGTAATGCATGCAGACATCCAGTGTATAGAGCAGTACTGACAGAAAATAACTGAAGGAAGACTGTGTCTCTCTCCCAGGACCACCATGTGACCATAAAGCTTGTGAGTCCTCTTTTCTCTTTTACTGTCTCTCTCTCTCTCTCTCTCTCATTCTCTCTCTCTCTTTCCATAACATGTTGTGTTTTCAATAAAAGTTTAATTTACCTTAATAAAAATATAAGAATACTTTGCCTACACTTTGGGTAACCTACCCAACAACATTATGTGCATTAATTAACACTCCAAGAGCTCTTGCACAAAGCAGTATGGTGCTTTTATTAGCAAGATAAGTTTAGAGACTTTAAGAAAGGGTTTTCCTAGCAACATAACGTTCCCAACACCATCTAAAGACAGTGTTTAAGTTTGGAGATGAAAGCTTAAATCTAGATACATCCTCACTAGGCAATGTGCTCTTGAATAAACAAGGTCATGAGGTGAAAATGTAGTTTCTCATGAGTTTCCATTGAGTTCTGTTTTAAATGCTCCCAGCAGATTCTATTCCATGAGTGTTGGTACAAACAACATCCAAAAATAGTGAGCAGGAGTCAAACACCATGATTTGCCTAAGTGAACTGATACCAGATGACTCAATTCATTGAGCTGATAAAGTCCAAAGATTCTGGTTTAATCCAGGGTCTCTAGGACCAATCTGAAATCAAACATCTGTCCAGGATGTGAGGGCAATCTGGCTATGACATCTGTCAACTCACTGATCACCAGGGTTGTGCCCTTCCTCCCTTACCACTCCTCCTGTAGCTGTGCTCTCCGTGGAAAAGGACGGCCTTCCGTGAATAGAGAAGGATAGTCTTTAGTCAAGGATATATGAGTAGCTGCACTCCCCTGCTAGAACCTCCAAACATGCTCTCAAACATGTGTCCAGTAGCCTCTAGTGTTAACTGCACATTAAAATCATCTGGGAAGCACTAATTGTAATAGCCAAAATCTGGACGCAACCTAGATGTCCAACTGATGAGTGGCTAAGAAAGTTGCTCGTGTGTGTGTGTGTGTGTGTGTGTGTGTGTGTGTGTGTGTGTGTGTGTATGTGAATTACTCAGCTATTAAAAATGATGAAGTTATCGTCTTTACTTCATCTTGGATAGAGCAAAGGAATCATTTTAGGTGAGATAAGCCAGAAAAAGAAGGCTGAATGTGGAATGATTTCTTTCAGAGTTAGAATTTAAAAAACAAGAACAGAAAGGAGAAATGCAAAGTGGAATTTGGACTGGGTTTGGTGTATTTCACCAAAACAAAGAACTCTGAGGAGATATTGTCCTTTGGGGTCTTGATGCATTATGGTGGAAAAGAATCTAAGTTGCAAGTGAGAATGGAGAGTGTTTTGCAGACACTTATCATGGTGAAATGAGGAATTTTAGCTATATGTCAACAACTGTACTGCAAACCATTAACCATCCCACTCCCAATGAAAAACAAAAAATACAGACTCTTGTATTCTACCCTTAGAGATTCTGATTTATGTTAAATCCTCATTTAATGTTGCAATAGGTTCTTGGAAATTTTGACATTATGTGAAATGAATAGAACAAATTCAGGCCCTGCAATACCAATTCATTCAATTTTATTTTTACAGATATTTGATGAAATGAAGCAATTTGAGGACCACCTATAACTATAATTCACTCTGGTAGGGAATTTTAAAAGACTTTCTGGTAGGTAATTCTAATATGTAGTCAAGAGTGAGAACTATGAAATTCATTCTTCTCAGTGTCCATTCATACATTTTTTTCCTTCGCACATTTTTATGATCTTAATAATACTTCACATAGGGTGCACTAGGGCTTGTTTATATAAACCGTGGGTTGAATTGTGGTTCTACAAAATATATATCCATATATATATATATATATATATATATATATACATATATATTTAATTTTACTGGGGAATTACTGTTTTATAGTAAATAAAGTTGTTGATACATATGTAAAATTTCTCAATTTTCTGCAAAACACTCTCACCCCCCCCCCCAGCCTAGGTCCTCCTTCACCATCATGGAACAGGATCTGAAAGCCAGCCCTACCCTGCCCCACAAGGCACCCCTACCCGTAAGTATATATACATACCTTAAACCCCAGAATCTCTGAACATAATCCTATTTGGAAAAGGGTCTTTGAAGATGAAAACATCTCTAAGTGGACTGAAAACCATCCTAGATTATCTGTCTAGGTCCTAAATTTAATGGCAAGTTTTGTTTTGTTTTGTTTTGTTTTGTTTTGTTTTGTTTTGGTTTGGTTTGGTTTTAACCAAAATACTGCTTAGCTCTCGTTATGGTGATGAGACTTTGGAGTCTCAGGCATGAAAGTCAATTTTTGCATAAACATCTATATCCTGGCCTGACAAGTATTTTTTAAATAAATCTGCAATTATTATTGTTATTATGTAGGACAGAGAGAAACTAAGAAAGGAGGGGAAATAGAGAGGGAGAGAGAAAGACACCTGCAGACCTGCTTCACCACTTGTGAAGTGACTCCCCTGAAGGTGGAGAGCAGAGGGCTTGAACCAAGATCCTTGCTCAGGTCCTTGCACTTCACACTATGTACGCTTAACCCACTGCACTACTATCCAGTCCCCTGACAAGTATTTTTGTAAGTCAAAGACTGAGGGAGATTGTAAGTGGATCCAAAGAAGAAAGTATCTGAAGAAAGAGGTTGAGATTAGAATTATGTACCCACAATCTAAGGAATGCCTGTGGCTAAGAGAAACTAGACAAAACAAGAAAGGATTATCCCTTACGGTTTTAGGAGGAACTATGACTCTGACAATGCATAAAACTCAGAGTTAATTAAATTCTCTAAAACTTTGAGATAATTTCTTTTTGTTGTACATCACTAAATTTGAGTCACTGTATTAGCTCAAATGTGGGGGCCCTGGGAAATTAATGCACTGTTCAACTATTTTGCTCTCACTATCTCATTTAATCCTTTTATTAAAAAATCCTACAAGTAAGTTATAATCCCCACTTTAGATACCAGGAAACCAAGAGAGTACAGATTGAATAGTTTGTCTAAAAGAAGAGCTAGTATTTAAGTTTGACTAGAGCTATGGTGGATGGAAGGATACGATTTAGAACACGGACTTTCAAAGTGTTTAACTATTCTTTGGAGCTAAGACATTCAGGCGCCAAGTCAATATGTTTAATCTTTAAATGAATTTAAACAACTGTGTAAATGAGTCTTCTCTCCTCACATCAATTGAAATATGTGACTATATTAGATATCTTGGAAGAAGGATGTTAAAATTTATATCCACTATAAAGTTGCTATGAAGATTTACCAGGTCCTGGAAAGCTGGGAGAGCTGTAAGTGTTTAGTGGTCATTAAAAGAACTAAATCTGGGCTAGATGTTCTAAAATTTGAATTGAATTTCCAGTTTGTTTTAAGATTTGGTTTCTAGTAGTGATTACTCCCTTCTTTATTATATCTCAGTGTCCATATCTGTATAGCAGCATAGAAGCTCTGCTTATTTCTCAAGATTGTGTGTGTGTAAATGCTTTGAAATTATAAAACTCCTTATATTGTTTATTTGCCATGGATGATTTCTTTGCCATGATGAGGTCACACAGTCTTTCAAGGAACTCTGGAGGGAAAAACAATCAAATGCCTTTTTAAAATTAATAACTGGGTGTTGAAATAGTAAAGAAGGAATTGTAAACTGCAGAGCCATTACATCTTTATAAGACTTTATTTTCTGAGAGCTCACACAATTGCTTTAACATGATTAATAATAAAAAATACCCTTGTTTAAAAGGAACTGTCATGATTCCAGTAGTTTATGCAAAAATTATTTTTACTGATACTTTCTTCTATAGCTCAAGTAATTCTTAATTCACATCTATTTTGAACTGATATGTTGAATCATTGACATAAGTTGAATGGATTTTTTTCCTTGCAGAGAACCACTTGGTTTTAAACATATAATGGATATTTAAAGTGATCTTCAAACTAGAGGTCAATTGTGACATAATGAATTTTCCTTAATTATTGATATCTTCTCTTGTTAATATATTTTGATAATATCTAATTTTATAGAAAACTAAATATTTTTGGCAAAAGTTTCACAGGACTTCATTGACAAAAAATATAGTAGTAGCATAAAACTTACTCACTTAAATAACCTGAGTATATTTGTATAATATGCTATCATTAAAATTAAAATAGTTTTGATCATTAACAACCCAATATTGATAGTCAAGATAATAGGGACAGAGCCTATTAGAATTATATAATATGCTATATTATATTATTATATTATATAATAATATAATATAATAATTATATAATATGCTTCTCAATTGCATGAGAAGAAAAGATAGAAATAATATCTACAAACATATGTTGTAGTGCATATTTCTCTATAATATTGCAGTATCTGAATGGACTTAAAATTAGAAACAATCTCCCATATGTGACTATTTAAAATTTTAAAAATACACATCATAGTAAAACAACTGTTTTCTTTCACATGACCAAGCTATTCTCATTTCATCCTGTTATAGCTGATATTAGACAGCTTGACTGAAATTTTCCATAATATCATATGAAAATGAGATTTTCCTTATGACATGAGAACAAATGCAACAACTTTTGAAGCTCAATTTCATGTAGCAAAGCAGGAAACTGGTCATTTTCTCAAGAAACAGAATTTTCCACTCTGCAGTCATTTCACTTATATTAGTGCAACAGCAGACCTCAATTCTCTTTATCATTATGAAGAATATGCAAATTTTCAAATCCCTACAGTGTGGCATCTTTACTCATTATCACTCACCAGGACTTTTCTAGAAAGTTATTACAACATAGTAGGAAAAAAAAAAAACATGCTCAGAAATACTTACTGCAACATTGTGAAATAAATATGCTCTCATTTTTCTTGTCTAGTTTACCAAATTAAAAGACAGGGAAAGTCAGACAAATAATGAGTAAAGATCAGAACTAATTTTCTTAAATAACAGGAAGATGTCTCAGGTTCCTGAAATTATCTTTTATGACTCCCTGATTCTCATTTTGGGAGTTATGAGACTATACTTCTAGTTTCAAGAAATACTTTATTTGGAAGTGTGAAAAGCTTACGCTATTTAGTGGTTAATGTTTTAGCTAGTTGTTAAATACCCTATTAGCATTTTCAGAGCCTGGGCTGATTGTGGGTATAGTGTGAGCTGTGGACTGAGATGTACAAAACTTTCATGGTCACATTTCAGTCTTTTTCACATTTCACAGTCATAGACTTATAAAACCACATTTTCTACCTAAAGCATTTTAATAAGTGTAATTTTTATGATAATCTAAATTACTCTTGTCTAACACTCTTTCTTGGGGCCTGCATAGTCTTTGCAGGCCACAGTCTTCTCACTTAGCTGGTTTAAAATTCCAAAACCCTCAGTTCAGTTGTTCTGAAGAGTCCCTGGTGCCTACACTGAGCTACTCCATACTTCCGCCACCTCTTCTGCCTTCTCTGGTCTGAACTAAGCTGTCCACATGCTCCAGGCATCTTTCAACAATAGTATCAGATTTGTGTAGTACTGGAGTAAATATTTTCATGGTCTGTCACCTTGAGTTTACTAAAGGTGTTAGGACTCAGATATTAAGCAAAGTTTAAAGCAAATATGCTCAAAGCTTCTGAAATGTTTAGAATTCACAATCACCCATCTTTTTCATCTTTACATCAACTGTCTTCACTTGAGGGCATGTCTACAACTAATCAGAAGTAAGACATTGCAGATTTTAGTCAAGGCGGCTAGAGTAGGGACCTTTTTTATTTATTTATTTAATTTTTTATTTAAGAAAGGATTAATGAACAAAACCATAAGGTAGGAGGGGTACAACTCCACACAATTCCCACCACCCAATCTCCATAACCCACCCCCTCCCCTGATAGCTTTCCCATTCTCTAGCCCTCTGGGAGCATGGACCCAGGGTCATTGAGGGTTGCAGAAGGTAGAAGGTCTGGCTTCTGTAATTGCTTCCCCGCTGAACATGGGTGTTGACTGGTAGGTCCATACTCCCAGTCTGCCTCTCTCTTTCCCTAGTAAGGTGTGTCTTTTTTAAGTCAAGTGGAGCTTTGCCTTGCTTACTGTGGTTAGGATCATGAGTTTTCAGGGCATATAATTTGAATATCAAAATGTTCCTACAAAACAATATCACTTATAGGAGGGACATCAGAAACATAGAAAAGTGACCCTTTAATTATCTGTTCATGCAGATCCAAGGAATCTAAAGGAGAAAAGTGAGAGGGAGTTAAAGGGGGCTGGTTGGTGTCTACGGTGGAGGAATATGACAAGTTGGTAGTAGCTGTGGTATGCTAGCATGTATCATGGAACTGTACCCCTCTGACTTGTAAATCAACATTTTCCCCCAGCAAAGTGATGTGGAAGACACACACGCACACGCACACGTGCGCGCACACACACACATTCACTCAGAAATCTATGTAACCTGGAATTTAACTATTTATGTGGAAATTATTTAGAAGACTATAGACTACATTTGTAAGCCAAACTGAACAAATTCTCTGTTCCATAACTGAATCAGTAAGTTAAGCTTTCATATGTGAGAAAGAAAACTATAAAGGAAAGAAAACAAAGTATTTTGGAGGAGTAGTCCTCTAGCTGATGCTAAACTAGTGATTTCACTCTCGTTAGCAGTCTAATGCATCATCCATTGGGCTACAATTCCACCTCACTATCATTTTTGAAGATTCTATTTTCAGAAATCAGCAGGTTAGGGATAGGTTTTTATTAAATTTTTATTCACCTCCCAGGCTCATGCAAAGTTATCTTAGTATTACTTTGATACTTGATTATTTTAAACAATATTTACATAAAAAACTGCTCCAATTTTAATTGAGATATCTGTGTAACTGATTTGCTATAATTTCAGAACTTGCAACTTAACTTATTTATACATATCCCCCACTTCCTAACCCTCTGTTTTTTTCTTAAAAGGAATATCCCCTGAAAATTAAGCTACTGGGAAGAAATACGTTCTTTTTAATAACACAGATGCTGAGTTTCTGAGCTAAGTTGCAAAATTTAATTAAATGGCAGGAGCCATCTAGTCCCCTCATGAAGCGCTCCGGGGCCGATGATAGGAGGATAAAGCAAAACAAGTGTACATTGTGGGGCCCCAGTGCTATGCAATTGAATTGTGTGTGGTCTGGATAGACATTTTTGTCATTCTGTTTAGGAATCAGTTCAGGATCTGTTTCTCTTGGCACTTTC
Source organism: Erinaceus europaeus (assembly GCF_950295315.1). Taxonomy (NCBI): domain Eukaryota; kingdom Metazoa; phylum Chordata; class Mammalia; order Eulipotyphla; family Erinaceidae; genus Erinaceus; species Erinaceus europaeus. Next base: position 27,354,302 of record NC_080174.1, on the reverse strand, counting down.
CTCCTGTTGTGAATATATTAGTGCATTTCTCTGTAGACCTGAAAAGTTGGTAATTCAAGCCCCAGGGCTATGACAGACAATTCTCAGTCAGTTCAAGCTTGGGTGATGAGATTTAACAGAAAGGAAGAAAGGTTGTCACAAAGCAATGGAAATAACTCTTGCCCAGAGAAAGGTAGATTTCTTATCTGTCTTTTAGTTTTTACCATAAATGTTCAAGAATACTTTATCTCTGGCCTGGGAAAGTTATGTGAAAAACCTGCTTTGTGCTCCAGACTTTCAAGTGATTTCTGACCCACAACTTGAAAAATGAAATGAGAAATATGGAGTTTTCCATAGGCCATAAACTTCAGATCATTGAGAAAGGCATGTTTACATGTACCTTATGAAGTGCTTTTGGCTCTCTCTTTGGTAGAGCCATTTGAAGGTTTTATTTCCACCTTATGATGCTGAGCTTATAAATGTGCAGCCAGTTATATGAAAATATTTTCTATTATGCAATTCACATAAAATAACTGTTTTCCTCAGTAGTCAGGAAAAGGAAAAAACAAAACTATCCAGATATTCCAGCTATTTAAAACATATTTCCAAGAAATATTGAGAATTCTTAAATAATAAAATGGAAAAACCTTGTGATCCATCAATACAATTTCTAAGACTTTATCCAAAAGTTATGAAAACACTAATTTGAAATAACACATGCATCCCCATGTTTATTTCCAGCTGCATTTTTCACAATAGCCAAAATATGGAAGCAACCTAAATGTTCCTCAACTGATGACTGGACAGAGTTATGGAGCATATACTCAGTGGAGTACTGCTCTACAGTTAACAACAATAAAAAGATGGAATTGAGCCCTTTGGGACAAAAGGATACAACTTGAGGTGATTATGTTTAATAAAGGAAGTGAAAGACAGTTAAGGGATGGTTTTACTTATATGTGGAATATAGAGAATTGAAACACATAAGATTACAACAACACAACTACACAACAAAAAATGTAGCAAAAAATATAGCCTACTTTTCTCTAAGTCTTTGGAAGAACAATGATGGTTATTGTTGGGGGGCTGAGGGGCTACACAGGCCTTTGGTGATGAAACTGTATCCATGTTATTTTATAATCCTGTAAATAACTGAGAAAAGAAAAAGTTTTGAAAAATGTCTAGACTTCTAAGACCATCTATACCAGAGAGTATTACATTAGTATACTGTTAGTTAAGAATACTCTGAGGATATTAACTTTTCCACAGATAGATGATATTTAAAGCCCTAATTAAAGCATAATATTCTGTTTAGCTACTGACACAAAATGAAAATAAGTAAAAAAACTAAAACATTGAATATAAAATCAAGATTCACAAAGTAAAAGTGATTAATAACCCTCCATTATTAGACTTAGACTTAATAAGCCTAGAATCCAAGTAGATGTGCTTAAAGAAGGCATCATAAATTCTCTAATCAATTAGACTCAGACAAAATAAGCTTACAAATCCAGTAGGAAGGCCCAAAGAAGGTGGACCCCATAAACCTAATACTGGTTGTATACAACAAATAACACTCAACACTTTAACTACTGGGAGAAAGTCTAAGACCCTCAGATGAAGAAAGGACTATAAAGCTGACTAACAGCAAGAGACTGGCTCCCTTAATACTAAGGTGCAGGTGGTAGTGCACAAGGTGAGCTACACAATACAGTGCATAAGGACCCAGGTTCAAGCCCCCAGTTCCCACCTTCACAAGTGGCAAAGCAGTGCTGGAAATGTCTCTCTGTATCACTCTGTATCTTCTCTCTGTCTCTGGCCTAAATAAATAAAATATAAAAAATTAAGTTAAAAAATTTACAAGTGGGGGCCAGGAGGTGGCACATCTGGTTAAGCACACACACACACACACACTATGCAAGGACCCAGGTTCAAGCCCCTGGTCTCCACCTGCAGGGGGAAATCTTCACAAGTGGTGAAGCAGCGCTACAGGTGTCTCTCTGTCTCTTTCCCTTCTTATCTCCCTCTCCTTTCTCAATTTCTATCTCTATCCAAAAATAAATAAATAAATGTATTTTTAATGAGTAAATGTAACTATCTCTTGGACATTTTTGCAGCTTTTTCTTTTTTAATTTTTTGCCTCCAGGATTATTATCACTGGGGCTTGATGCCTGCACTACAAATCCACTGTTCCTGGTGGCCATCTTTTCTACATAGTTGTTGTTGCTGTTATTGTTGTTGGATAAGACAGAGAGAAACTGAGAGATGAAGAGAAAGATAGACACCTGCAGTCCTGCTTCACTGCTTGTGAGGCAGCCCCCTGCAGGTGGGGAGCCAGGGCCTCGAACTAGGACACTTGAGCCACTGCCTTACCCCCAGCTTTTTTCTTTTTTAGTACATTTGTACTTTTTTTTTTTTTAACACAGTGATGTTTACACACAGTAGTATTATTCTTTGTACTTTTAAAAGCTAACAGCACCAATGAAAAGCTACCACATGGTCAAATTTTTTTTTAATTTTATTTAATAAAGGAGACATTAACAAAACCATAGGATAAGAGGGGTATAGTTCCACACAATTCCTGCCACCTGATCTCCATATCCCATCCCATCCCCTGATAGCTTTCTCATTCTCTATCCCTCTGGGAGTATGGACCCAGGGTTGTTGTGGGTTGCAGAAGGTGGAAGGTCTGGCTTCTGTAATTGCTTCCCCACTGAACATGGGCATTGACTCCCATATTGACTCCCAGTATGCCTCCCTCTTTCCCTAGTAGGGTGGGTCTCTGGGGAATCAGAGCTCTAGGACACACTGATGGGGTCATCTGTACAGGGAAGTCTGGTCTGAAGAAATCCCTAAGCAAAAGCAACCAGGAAAATTCATGTGTCTTCCCTGATGGTTCTCTGTATGTTCAACTATGTGACATTTCATACTGTTTGAAATTAATTGTTCACTTCACATCACAAAACAACCATCTACACTAACCACATCTGCAGCAATTTTTCCTTCCAAATTTGATTCCCGTTAATGAAGATGTGATTGTTTCTCTGTGACCTTTCGGCACACTTTAAATCCTCAGAAAAGAGCTGTTTCTTTCTATTGCACCACAGATGTTCCCATTCACATTGAGCATCTCTTATCTCACAATACTTCTGCCTCACCATTTCAGGGAAGGCTGAGCCCTCTCCCAGATTTGGGGCTGAAAATGAAGCATAAATCTTACAGGCTAATAAGAGCGGTAGTTACTTCAATAAAATGTTACTTAGAAGTCAATCGGCTGCACATGTTAAAAGATATTAGAGCTGTTAACAGACCATTGTAAAATAAGCAGAATCTTTAATAACAAGTGTTCAATGCTCAACTATTCCATTTTCAGCTCAGAGCAGCCTTAGCTCTTACAGTGAGGCAGCAGCACCGGTCACTTCTTTATCCTCAGAAAGGCACAGCCCAACAGGACTGTGTCACCTAGCTTAACATCCCAGGACTATGGGAAAACTGAAGAGCAAGAGAATCACTGTAGTGAGTGAAGAGGCAGCCAAGTGGCATCAGACCTACTGTCCCCAGTGCCTGGGTTGTTCAGCCTATAGTCTGAGAGACAGGAGACTCAGAACTGAATAGACCTAGTGTCTAGTTTCAAGGGCAGTCTTCAGAAATTCTTCTTCTTCTTCTAGCGTTTGCCCTTCTTCCGTAGCCAGTCAACAGCGTCAGGTTGAAAGCTGTCAGGAGCTGCTTGTTGCTGGCTTTGAAAGTGACTGGGATCCATGTGGATTCAGTCGGCTAGGAAGGATCGTCAGTTTCCCCAATGAATGGGTACTCACGGGATGCACCACGAGAAGGTCGATCCAATGCATCCCTCTTCAGAAATAGCTGGAAGGAACTCTAGTTGCCCTTTAACATTTCCTTCCAGAGCCAGCAAAATAATACACTTGGATAGTGAACTCCTTTACCAGGTGTGCAACCTAGGTTTGAGCCCAGCCTCTACCACACTGAAGAAAGTTTCTTCCAGAAACCAAACTGCAAATTCAGAAAAGGACAGCATTGGGATAATATAGAACAGCAAAAGAACAATTAGACAAAGCTATTCTTTAAGCATTTCATAGCATTTTTCTCCAAAAGAAAAACAATTATAATTCCTTCATATAAGTACACACAAATATAGACAAGTGAGATTTAACTGTAGAATATCTTACTACTTAGAGAGCAACACTTCAATGCCTTTGTGTTTATTTTCATTTACAGACTGTAGCTTTCTAAGGGGGGAGAAGGCAATGAAGAGAAACACATTGTCTTTCTCCTTCAGGGAATTCTTTAATTTGGCAAATGAACTAATGTGTTTATGTCTGAATTACTGAGACAATTCAAACTGATTAGAAATTCTGTTAATTATTTTAAGCTTTATTATTATTTATTTGGGTAAAAACATAGAGAAATAGAAAGGGGCATGGGAAACAGAGAGGGGGAGAGACAGAGAGACACTTTCAGCACTGCTTTACCATTCACAAAGATTTCCCCCTGCAGGTGGGGGCCAGGGACTTGAACCTGGGTCATTATGCATGGTAGCTCAATCAGGTGTACCATTACCTGGATCTCCCTATTTTAACCAGTCAACCTTTCTTTCTGGCAATACATCTTGTATCCTGATCACCACTTCTATTCAGAGGTAGAATTTAAAGGTCTTACAAAGAATGACCTAAAAGAAAATCATCTTCATCTAAAACTGAGAAAGTTGTGTTACTAACAGAATAACAATTTATATAGATAATTTCTAAATCAGAGACTGAGTCAAAATGAGGATAATTATCAAGAGTATGACAACTTTACAGAAATGTTTGACATGTGCAGGTCCTAATAATCCTACTACCATCCAAATCATCTGGCATGTTATTCCACATTCTACTTTAGTTTGCAGTGTAATAAATTGTTATAACACAGATCCTTGGTGATGTAAGTGGTAGAAAAATAAATTAATATGAAAATATTTTTAAATGAATTGTTATGATCACAAGTCCATGTTTTGAAGACTTGTTTAGCTCCAAGTTAGTTTGGGTTTGTGCTTGTTTTGGTGAGATGCTTTTGGAGTTGTGTATTAGGACTCATACTGAGGACAAATTGTTTTCAAAATCATGAGAATGAGTGCTCACTGGTGTGAACACTGGAAAAACTACTGTGACATAGGACAGTTAAATTCTAAATACCAAGAGACTTTGAGGATCTATTGTGAATGTGTAGTTTGAGAAGATCTTTCTTTGCTGATACCTTGGGGCATTAACTATAGCTTAAATAATACTAATCTTTGCCAGGAGTGGTGAAAACCTTGCAGTGTCCTATGAAGTTTTATTTTTATTGTTGTTTTTTTGTTTTGTGACTTTGATATTTTTTTATTTATAAAAAGGAAACACTGACAAAACCATAGGATAAGAGGGGTGCAACTCCACACAATTCCCACCACCAGTATCCCATCCCCTCCCCTGATAGCTTCCCTATTTTTTATCCCTCTGGAAGTGTAGACCCAAGGACATTATGGGTTGCAGAAGGTAGAAGTCTGGCTTCTGTAATTTCTTCCCTGATGAGCATGGGTGTTGACAGGTCGATCCATAATCCCAGCCTGCCTCTCTCTTTTCCTAGTGGGGTGGGGTTCTGGGGAATCAGGGTGCAGGACACATTGTGATTTTCTGCCCAGGGAAGTCTGGTTGGGATCATGGTAGCATCTGGAACCTAGTGGCTGAAAGAAGAATAAACATATAAATCCAAACAAATTGTTGATTAATCATGAACCTAAAGGCTGGAATAGTGCAGATGAAGAGTTTGGGGGTCTCCGTTTTGTAGATAGGTAGTAGGCCTATTTTAGTTATATTCCAAAGGGCCCATGACCATACCAGTTTTTTTTGTTTTGTTTTGTTTTTTTCCCCGAGCCTGAAACCTGATATGTAGGTGGATCCAAGTTATTGTCTGGGGAGATGATGTCACGACTGGAAAAAGGACCAGAAAGCTGGATCAGGGAAGCGAGTAGCTCCCAAATATGGGAAAGATGTATAAATATTGTTGACTGTAAACCTCATTGATTTTATCTGGCCTGGGGCCTACATTCAGCTTAGGAGCCTATGTGATCTCTGCAACCCTCTAGATCTGAGCTCACATTCTGTGGTCATGAGTAGGAATGTTTCAAGCTGCCCCAGTTTCAGGACCCATCTTCCTCAAGTGTAGCATAGAGAATTTGTCCATCCTCCCTTCAGAGGATGTAGTCCACCAAAGGTAAGATGGAGGTTGGGGGAGGGAAGCAAAACCATTATCAACAACAAACCTAGGATAAGCAAAGAATCTTGGCATCTAACCTGGGAGACAGAGCCAAATAACATAAGCTGGAGCATTCCTTGAAACTTTTGAAGAGGCACAAATTCCATAGGATGACTGGAAGATACTCCAAGAAAACATTTGGGAGAGGAGTGGGATAGAGAAGAAACTGAAGGATATCTTTTTGCATTTAAGAAATTATTTATTAATTCATACCCCTTTATCTAAATTGCTCACTTCTACAAAATACTCTAACTAGTTCTCATATCTACTTGGGACATAGCTTCTGGCCAAAGCATTTTTCCATCTTTAGTTCCCTGCCACAAGTCTCACATGAGGGTAATAGCTTATAGAATTCTATTGTCCTGTTGCACTGGTTGTAAAGGAAAGGCATGTGTATCATATGTGGTGTAATATATTTAACACCTCTCTGGAGAAAGAAAATCCTAATTGTGCACCTGAAATTGTCTGCCACACCAATTTCAGTTTGGAAGATTGACACGGAGTGTTTCACCAGATCAAGTACATGCCTATGAAAGACTTAGGAAGGTGAAGGAATGAAATTCTAGCCCACCTCACCACAACTTCCAACAAAATCACAAGGCCCTTTGGAGGAAGTGCTGCCTACAAAAAACCAGCCAAACTGTTCATGTGCTTTTCAGGTAATATTTTCATAAAAGCGATGGAGATGTCTTTTTGCCGTGGATGCCTGGTAAGAACATTTAGAGAATAACGAGTAGCTACTAAAACTAACCAGGGACATTTTTCCACCCAGGGAATTTTCATTATGTTCAACATTTGGTAATTTCAGCTAAAGATAATTGCACATAAGCATTCACCAGCAGATGTATTCATTTTCCATTGTGCTTTGTTAAATGGGTACTTGTATACAAAAAAAAAAAAAAAAAAAACTCCTTCCTGTACATTTCAATTCTCCAGGGTACAATTACATGAAATTATTCAGCAGCCAGGTTTGCTTTGTATCACTTGACTGGGTAAAGACACAGAGAAAGCTGTTGCTCCCTATGGCACTGAAAGCTGCAAATCTTTTTTGCCTAAATGTTTAACAGCCACATTCATCACAGTCTAATAACAAGGCCTCCTATAGACAACCTAGGTCACTTGTTTTCACCCTCCTATTAAGAGTTTACCAGAAACACCAGCTTAGGTCTTAAAGTTGATTTGATATGCCACCTCACTGCTCACTAGATTAAAACCTTCTTAATGATCAACACACTGGACTGGTAAAATACAAACTAATTTTTCTGACTATTGACCACTTCTCAATACTATCTAGGATTTAGATAATGTTAATATTATTTCTTCTTTTAAGTAGTAAAATCTCAAGTCCCAATAAATTCAATAACTATAATGTTATCTTATACTTGAAATTTATTTTGCAAAGTATAAAGCACACTGAAATGTAAATATAATTGTGTTATTATAACTTAGTTGTTAAGATAATTAATCAGAGAATACACCATTCATAGTTTAACAGTGATGTAACTGATGGTAAGAAAATGTCAAATTTTCTTTTGTCTTTGGTAAAAGAGAAAATTTGGGTAACGGATTCATTCCATAAACCTTCAGTGCCCTGCAAGTAGGTCTTGTTCATTTTTGTGAATTTGTTGTTGCTCTCATTTCAAGTTTTCATTTTATAAATATGATGTTCTAGTTTTGAAACAAAGTTTTTGGGGGGGATTTCTCATGTATGAATTTAATAAGAATATGATTTTTCTTGATTTAATAATGTTTAACAAGACTGTAGGTAAGATAAAAGGGTACAATTCCACACAATTTCCATCATCAGAGTTCTATATCCCATCCCCTCCATTGGAAGCTTTCCTATTCTTTATCCCTCTGGGAGCATGGACTCAGGATCATTATGAGGTCCAGAAGATTCTGTAATCACTTCTCCACTGGACATGGCATTGGCAGGTCGATCCATGCTCCCAGACTGTCCCTATCTTTCCCTAGTGGGGTAGGGGTCTGAGGAGGTACGGTTCCAGGGCACATCAGTGATGTCATCCATCCAGTGAATTCAGGTTTGGAGTCATGATGTCAGAGTTGGAAATAGGACTAGAAAGCTGGATGATGGAAGAGATTAGCTTCCAATTATGGGGAAAGTATACAGATGCATAGCATCTTTTTTTATACTAGCCTCAAAAGAAGAGCAGCTCAAATATTCACCAATAGGTAAATAGGAAAAACAATTTTAGTGCTTCATATAATAAAATACTAGTGAGCAGTAAAAAGACACACAGGAGGACAAATGAAACTCATATTATCACAACATGCAATGCAAGCCACTCATGGAATCATGCATGCTAATCATTCTATTAATAGTGATATAAATAAAATTTCAGTAGTTGTACGGACATCTAATTGACTGCAGAAATATAAGAAGGAACTTTTGGGGTGATGGAAGTGTGTTTCTACAGAATGGCAGTGGTTACATGGGCAGAATATTTGTCAGAACTCAACTAACCATATCTTTGAAAATGGATGCATTTTGTTATCTAAATTATATAACTCAAAAATTTTGTTTAGACATGGACCTTCCATATGGCTCTGTACTTCCTCTCCTAGGGATATATCCCAAGGACTCCGTAATACCCAAGGAAATGTGTTTTTTAAATAATTTTAATTTATGCGGCTTCCTGGGCTGGCGGGGGGGGGGGTGTGGGATGGGACACAATCTTTTGGTGGTGGGAATGGTGTTTATGTACATACCTATTAAATTGTAGTCATATAAATCACTATTTAATTGATATGAGAGGGAGGAAAATTGATTGTACGTCTAAAAAAGGAACTTTTCAAGGTTAACCCAATTACCAAATAATGTGATGTTAACAATAACTATCCATTGTCTTCTTGAACCTTAAGACAGCAGTAATCTCATATTTCCACTATAGAGCCTAAACTTCCCCCAGTCCTGGGACCCTAGGGCCCACTTTCCCGTATGCTTCTCCCAATTCTTATCAAATAATATTGCATCCGCTGATTGCAACCTAATCAACACAATGAGTGCCACCCCAGCATGCTTCACTTCAGACTGTGTCCAGAGACTTCAGGTGTGGAATGACAACCCTTCAGCTTCATCACTTGGGTGAGACCTTGCCTTTCATAGTATTCCCTAATTCCATCCCAGGTGGTTCACTTCCTAACAAAGTCCCAAAACCTAGATATAGACCAGGTTCCAGGAGATCGAGCATATGTCCACACGTATCCGTAAAGCAGGGCAAATATATACCTGAAAGCAGTAGTACAATAGAGTTTGCAGTGAGTACCCCCCAACACTTTAACTCCACTGTTCCATCCTTTGGGTCCATGATTGCTCAGCAATTTGTTTGGCTTCGTATGTTAACTCTCTTTTCAGCCACCATGTTCCAGATGCCATCAGGAGCCAGCCAGGCTTCCCTGGACTGAAGACCCCACCAATGCTTCCTGAAGCTCCGCTTCCCCAGAAACCCACCCTACTAGGGAAAGAGAGAGGCAGCCTGGGAGTATGGATCGACTAGGCAAGCCCATGTTCAGTGGGGAAGCAATTACAGAAGCCAGACCTTCCACCTTCTACAACCCACAACAACCCTGGTCCACACTCCCAGAGAGATAGAGAATGGGAAAGCTAGTGGGGAGGGGACAGGATATAGAGATTGGGTGGTGGGAATTGTGTGGAGTTGTACCCCTCCCCATCCTATGATTTTGTTAATGTCTCCTTTCTTAAATAAAAAAAAGAAAAAAAATAATTGCATTTGCCTTAACATATCCATTTTTACCTCTCCATGTTTTCTTACATTCCTTTTTTATTTTTATTTTTTAATATTTTTATTTATTCCCTTTTTTGCCCTTGTTTTATTGTTGTAGTTATTATTGTTGTCGTCATCATAGTTGTTAGATAGGACAGAGAGAAATGGAGGGAGGAGGGTTAGACAGAGATGGGGAAAGAAAGATAGACACCTGCAGACCTGCTTCACTGCAGGTGGGGAGTCCAGGGCTCGAACCAGGATTCTTACGCAGGTCCTTGCGCTTTGTGCCAAGTGTGCTTAACCCGCTGCACTACCACCAGACTCCCTTCTTACATTCCTTTATCCTTCCTTTTCAAGTGTAAATAGATCCATGCTGTAAAAACATTCATAACTTCCAATTGGTAATGTTAACTATAAATCTTTAGAGAAGATGTAAGAGACAGTATCCCCAAGTTTGAAAATCATTTCACAGAGTACCTCATTATACTGTGAACACACATTTCAGGAATGCTGCATCCAAATGTCATACTGTATGTATTTTTTTTCTTTTGACATTAAATGTCTTTAGCCTCAAGAAGCACATATAAGGTGGGGCAATGGAGAGAGTTGAAAGATAACAAAAGTGGTGAGTGGAGAAAGTTAGCAGAATCATTTAACACACTTGCCTATAAAACCAACCAACTAAAGTGCTATAGAATTTCTTCACACTGGTCCAGAGAGGATTCATTAATTAATGTTTGAAAAACAGATCATTGGGAAAGGTACTATGTGAATGCGGTAATAATCAGCACCATTTACAATCACGTCAGTAACATGTGGTGATGGCATGTTGACTCTGATTGTGAACAGTTGTTGCTGTTGATAAAGCTGTGAACTTTGAATTGCTGAATGAGTTTGCTCTGTGGTTTTAAAATCCCATAGCAGATGTTATGTGGTAGAGTTAACTTGTGTCTTGAATGTGTTCCTGTTCCTGAAGACTGGAGTAAAGAAAAAAAACATCAAAGAGTCCAAGGCACATGACAAAATGATTGTGACAAAACCTCTCCTATGAGAGCCACTACTGAAAAGTGATATGATAGGTTAGTTCCATTGTCCCATTTCTTTTTCCTGCTGAAAAACATTTGCCAGCTCGGCTTACAGTACATTGAATTTCATAGTTGACTGTCAACCTTAATAAAATTTCCATCAGCTTTTATTCATTTGAAACACAAAGAGCCAGAAAAAAGTGTTTGGATGATCAAATACATTCCCAAATGACTCTTCACTCCTTAAAATGGACAGGGCAATTTGAGGATAATTTTAAAAATGGATAATCTTCTGAAAAATCTTCATGAAATGTTGTCTTCCCATTCCCACTTGCCAACTGTATTATCTCACAGAAAACTTATTTTTATGCCAGAGGGGAATATATAGGGAAAAGAGCCAAAGCACTGAAATCTATCTCTCATCCATTGAAATGAACTCTTTAAAGGGTTAAAAGAGAAAGATGTGCTTTATTATTTTGACATTTAACTTCTGTTTGTTTTTGCTGTTATCTAATTTTTATTTAATTCACTCCCTGGCTATTCCAACTAGTATCTGAAATAATCCCAAATTACTCTCCCTCCCACCTCACCCCCCAGTTACTCTTTTCATCTGTTTCCAAACCTCCTAAAACTTCATATTTAATTTTGGGTCTACCTACCTGGTACTAAATTTCACTATATGTACTATTACCAGGTACTTACATAAAATGGACATATTACAGCAGAGTATGCAACAATTAAGAGCACCCACCTTAGCCTTAACTTTCTTGATTCTAGATTTGTATTGCATTTTATGATACCATTCTTGACCACAGTGTAGAATTAAAAAAAAATCTGACCTTCTGTACCCCATAAAGAATTTTGGTCCATACCCTCAGGAGGATAGAGAATAGGGAAATCTGATGGTGGGAATTTTATGGAATTGTGCCCCTGTTAGTTATAATCTTGTTAATCATTATTAAATCACTAATGAGAAAAATTCTGAACTTTCCTCCAAGCATTTGGAGAAAAAGTGGTTAGCAAACACACTTATTAAAAAAATATCTGTGCATACCTATGTTCATAGCAGCACAATTTGTAATAGACAAAACCCAGAAGCAACCAGGGTGTCCAATAAAAGATGAGTGGCTGAGAAAGTTGGGGTATATATACACAATGGAATGCAGCTGTTACGAATGATGAATTCACCTTCTTCACCTCATCTTGGATGGAGCTTGAAGGAATCATGTTAAGTGAGATAAGCCAGAAAGAGAAGGATGCCTATGGGATGGTCACACTCGTAGACTGAAGTTGATAAATAAGAACAGAAAGAGGAAGCACAAAGTAGAACTTGGACTGGGTTTGGTATATTTCAGTAAAGTAAAGAATTCAGGTCTGGGCTGCAGTGACTTTCAGGTAGGTGTCCCTGATGGTAGAGTGAGACTTGGGCTTGGAGTGAGAGTATTTAGCAGAAAATTAAGACATCTTACACATATACCAAGAACTGTTTTACTGTAAACCATTCACCCCCTGCCAATAAAACTATTTAAAAATAGAAACCCACTTCCTTCTTTTCAAAAAGTTAACTAACTTTCAAATTTTTGGTTGTACTATATAAATATTATTTACTTGGTATTCTTCATTAGATCTTGGATGGTGGTTGAAGGAATCATGTTAAGTCAGATAAGCCCAAAAGAGAAGGATGAATATGGGATGATCACACTCATAGACAGAAATTGATAAATAAGAAAAGAAGGGAAAACACAAAGTAGAACTTGGACTGGAGTTGGTGTGTAAGTCAGGGGTGAGATGGAGTGTTCATGTCCTGGAGCATGATAAATAGAGGAGGACCTGGGGTGCAGTTAAGTAGTTATAAGGAAAATTGAGACATGTGACACATGTACAAACGACTACATTTTACTGCTGATGGTAAACCATTTATCCCCCAATAAACAAAAAAAATAAATAAATAAGGGGCCAGGCAGTAGCGCAGCAGGTTAAGAGAACATAGCACAGGAGTCCGGCTTAAGCGTGGGTTAAGCACAGAGGGAGCAAAGTGCGAGGACCTGTGGAAGGATCCCAGTTTGAGTCCCCGGCTCCTCACCTGCAGGGGAGTCATTTCACAGGCAGTGAAGCAGGTCTGTATGTGTCTATCTTCCTGTCCTCCTCTCTGTCTTCCCCTCCTCTCTCCATTTCTCTCTGTCCTATCCAACAACAACGACATCAGTAACAACAACAATAATAACTACAACAATAAAACAACAAGGGCAACAAAAGGGAAAATAAATAAAACAGCACATGGCACAAAGCTCAAGGACGGGTGTAAGGATCCCGGTTTGAGAGCCTCCCCACCCCAGATCCCCACCTGCAGGGGGGTCACTTCACAAGCAGTGAAGCAGGTCTGCAGGTATCTATCTTTCTCTCCCCTTATCTGCCTTCCCGTTCTCTCTAGATTTCTCTCTGTTCTAACCAACAGCAATAATAAAAACGATAAACAACAAGGGCAACAAAATTGAAAAAAAAAAAATAGCCTCCAGGAGCAGTGGATCCGTGGTACAGGCACCAAGCCCCAGCAATAACCCTGGGGGGAAAAAAAAAGTAAGAAAAAAATATATATATAATGAAAAAAATAAATAAATAAAACTCATGAGACATGATTTTGTCTAGAAGGATGTATCTGTCCTATTAAAATATTTTACTTATTTTTATTGAATTAATAATGATTGACAAGGTAAGAGGGGCAGAATTCCTACCACCAGAGTCCCATATCCCATCCATTGGAAGCTTCACTATTCTTTATGCTTCTGGGAGTATGGACCAAAGGTCTTTATGGGATGCAGAAGGTGGGAATTTTGGCTTCTGTAACTTCTCCAATGGACATGGGCATTGGCAGGTCGATCCATACTCCCAGCCTGTCTCTATATTTTCCTAGTGGGACAGTGCTCTGGGGAGATGGGGTTCTGGGACACATTGATAAGGTCATCTGCCCAGGGAATTCAGGATGGCCTCAAGTAGAAACTGCAACTTGGTAATTGAAAAGCATTAAGATATACAGCAGAAGGAGTCAGGTGGTGGCACACCTGGTTGTGCGAATATACTATAGTGCACAAGGATCAGGGTTCAAGCCCCTGGTCTCCACCTGCATGGGGAAAGCTGTTGTATGCTTCACATTGGTTTTGGTCTCACCCCCCACCCCCGCCTCTGGGAGATTGTGGTATGGCCCCTGCTAGTTCCGCAGGCCCTCTTCTCCCCGCCCCGGAACCCCGACAGACTTCCAGAGTTCTGGCCACAGCCACCGGGGGAGAAGGATGCAGGACAGATCTGTGTAGTGATTGGTTTGGGTTAGTTTATGAATCGTTGTTCGTGAATACAGAAAGATAGCTTCTCAGCTCAGCTGTGTGTCTCTGGTCATCTCTGTCAACCGCCACGAAGCTAGCCCGGCCTGCTGGAGCCCCAACCTTAACAACAAATGGTGCCCACATGGAACTGACCTGCGCATCTCTCAGATAAGTGAAGACAATTTGGCTACCTATGCACTATGGCCTTCTCTTCTGCTTGTGAAGAGATCTCCAAAGGTCTCTGCCCTTTCTTCACAAGATTTTCACTGTTTCTGGAACATTTATCTCTGGACCACTCTGTGGTTTCCTCCCAACGCCAGCCTGCAGGAGCCCAACGCCAGCCCGCATGAGCCGGCTTTCCGCCATATGGCGTGGGGCATTGGGCGTGGGCTCCTCCCACACTGCTCGGCAGCCAAGAGCAGGGCACCAGACATGGCAGGCAAAGCTGCAGCCTCTCATGGCCACCACCCCGGGGCACCTCTGCCCACGCTTTCTGCATGGCTGGCTCACCCGCCCTCCTGCTATGAAGTCTGGGCAGATCCCGGACCACCCAGAGACCGCGGGCTCCCTGCCAAAACTGGGCCCCCTAGCCGAGATCTCCAGCTTGGGTCTGAAGGCAGATGAGCTAGAATACACAGAGATTCGTCCAGAGATCACTACCTACAATTCCTGAAGCTGAAGTTGTGCAAGAAGCCACCGCTGGACAATGCACTCCCCGCACAGCTAAGACAGTACAGATCTAAATTTGTGTTTAAAATGGCATGTCTTTGTAACAAAGGTTTCTCTCCTTGTGTATTAAAGACCATGTTTATGTGTGTGTTTAAAGTTTGGTAACATTAACTTTAAGGTTAAAAATATAACTTTATGGCTATATTCTTACCAGACAGAGTTAAATTAAAAAGGGTTTCAACATAGTTCTCATAAAGGTAAAATTAACTTACATTCAAAGTCTGAGTTAAAAATTAGTTAAAAATCAATATATTTTAACTAAGTTAGTCTAAAAAAAAAACCTGCGCACACCTAGGGTGTGTCTCCATCTTGAATGGGTGTAACAAAAGGTTAAAAAGATGCTGTTGATATGTAAAACTCTCAAATTCCTTCTCAATTAAAAAACGTTAGATTGCGCTATGGTTATGCTAATGATTCTCATGCATGAGGCTTTTTTTTTCCCATGGTTCTTAAGTTTACCTTTCCACATTCTATTGTTTAAACTTTAAACAACCTTAAAATCATACTAAAAAAGACTTCCAATTGTAATAGAGTTATCAATTGTGATAAACTTCTAACCTGCTACAAGTTTTGTTTCATAGTAAGTAAATTGCAGCTGTCAAGTTCTCTACAGAAAAGTGGAATTCCAGCAGCTGACCTTCCTCATACAATGTTCCACCCCCTGGCATTCTTCCGTGGACATCTGCTTTGGACTGGCATTTCTTTTTTTTTTTTCCCTCCAGGGTTACTGCTGGGCTCGGTGCCTGCACCATGAATCCACCGCTCCTGGAGGCCATCTTTCCCCCTTTTGTTGTAGCCTTGTTGTGGTTATTATTATTGCCATTGTTGATGTTGTTAGTTGTTGGACAGGACAGAGAGAAATGGAGAGGGGAGGGGAAGACAGAGGGTGAGAGAAAGATAGACACCTGCAGACCTGCTTCACCACCTGTGAAGCAACTCCCCTGCAGGTGGGGAGCCAGGGCTCGAACCGGGATCCTTATGCCGCTCCTTGCGCTTTGCGCCACATGCACTTAACCCACTGCGCCATCGCCCGACCCCCTGGACTTGCATTTCTATCGGACTCACTGGTACACCTCTCAGACACTTTGCACAAAACTAGCAGCTTCCCTTTATGCTGCTGGCAGCCAGCTGCCTTGATACTCTAGGCCTCACCCTCCCCCCATGCTAGAAAATGCCTGTCGAGGCAAGTAACTCCCCCCAGAGGCAAGTAACTCCCCCCAGAGGAATCCTTCCCTTGGCAGCACACTGGTTCTTGTTACTCGCTTACATGTTCCTCCATGTTTGTGCCAGTTTCTTTTTTTTAAAAAAATGCCTGTACGATATAGGTTTCTGTTCACCCCTCACACCCCTGATGCTATGGTCATTTAGTTAAAAAGAAAAGGGGCAATTGTTGTATGCTTCACATTGGTTTTGGTCTCACCCCCCCACACCTCTGGGAGATTGTGGTATGGCCCCTGCTAGTTTCGTGGGCCCTCTTCTCCCCGTCCCCAGAACCCTTACAGAATTCGAGAGATCTTGGTGCAGCCGCCGGGAGAGAAGGATGCAGAACAGATCTGTGTGGTGATTAGTTTGGGTTAGTTTATGAATCGTTGTTCGTGAATAAAGAAATATAGCCATGTGTCCCTGAGTCTCTGTTTACCGTCACGAAGCTAGCCCGGCCTGCTGGAGCCCCGAACTTTAACGACAGAGGGAGAGGGAGAGGAGAGAGGGAGAGGGAGAGGGAGAGGGAGAGGGAGAGGGAGAGGGAGAGGAGAGAGGGAGAGGGAGAGGGAGAGGAGAGAGGGAGAGGGAGAGGGAGAGGGAGAGGGAGAGGGAGAGGAGAGAGGGAGAGGGAGAGGGAGAGGGAGAGGGAGAGGGAGAGGAGAGAGGGAGAGGGAGAGGGAGAGGGAGAGGGAGAGGGAGAGAGGGAGAGGGAGAGAGGGAGAGGGAGAGAGGGAGAGGGAGAGAGGGAGAGGGAGAGGGAGAGGAGAGAGGGAGAGGGAGAGGGAGAGGGAGAAGTGGCGAAGCATGTTTGCAGGTGTCTCTCTTTCTTTCTCCCTCTCTGTCTCCACCTCCACCACTCAATTTCTCTCCATCCAATAATAAATAAATAAATACATCTTTAAAAGATAAAAAGCAGAAAAAATGTTTAATAATGAGAAAACTAAAATAATATGGCAGACAATATTGAGATCTCCATTTTGGAAAAAGCTAGGAAGTCTGTTTTAGGTCCATTCCAAGGGGTCAATGACTTTACATGACTTTTGCCTGAGCCCAGCAGTTAACATGTAGGTGGGCTAAAGGTATTGTCTGGGGAAATGGTTTCAGAGTTGGAAACATGACTAGAAAACTGGATCAGGGAAGAAAGGAGCTCCCAATTATGGGAAAATATATAAATAGTGTTAACTGTAAACCCCACTGATCCAGTCTGGGGCCCATATTCATTAAGCACAGGAACCTGTGTAACCTACTGCAGGTATGAACTCCCATTCCATGGTCATAGCTAAGAACATTCTAGGCCTGATTTCCTTGAGTGGCAGAGTATGTAACCCCAACTTCCATTCGGAGAGTGGGGCAGTTCCTACCATTGTTGTTTCACATTGAGGGCAAAGTCCTATAAAGGCCTACAAGCGGGTACATGATGCTGTTCCTGATAGAGATGACTAGTGATGGTGGAGAGAGGGATCTTTTAAAGGTTTAGGCCCATCATATCTATGTGGGAATCCCAGAATTTCCTACTAGGGCCCGAAATGGTAGGGTGGCCTGGTAGTAATCAAAAGGGCCATTGTTAGAGTGTATTAGTCTCTTGCCTTATCCAGTTTTTGCAGACCTTACTTTATCTGAAATGGTTAGCTTTAGAGTAATTGAGGTAAGTGAAATGGAAGTAGTCAAGGAGGGTATCTAGGTATAAGTAGAAACTATTTGAATAAGTATTTTATGGTAACTAAAACAAAAAGTTTCCTTTTTAGGTTTTTGTGCTTGCTTGGTATTACTTACTGAGTCTTTGCAAACTTTTGTGCACTTTTACTTCAAGGTGTATCCCTAACTTATGGATACATGTGCACATGTGCTCTATTTCATGTGTTCTCACCTATGTCTAGGTTCTGTAACTTTGTTAGTAAGTGTGCCACCCAAGATGGAATTAAGGAGTCCTATTTGCTAGTAAAAGTCTCCGCAGAATGATGGTGCTGAAGGGTTGACATTCCACACCTGGAATCTGTGGACACAATCCAAGGTGAAATGTGGTGATGTGGAACTGGTTGTATTGATTTGGCTGAGATGAGCAGATGTAGTATTAAATGGTATAGATCAAGAGAAGCATGAAGGAGAATGAGCCAAACCCCAGAGGTTCCAGGACAGGGAGAAATATGGGTTTTATAGAGAATGAGCAAGGTTCCTTGCTGTCTTAGAGTTTAAGATGGCAATAGGTAGTTTTTGTTATATCCAATTTATTTGGGAATTTGGTTTACTTTGAAAATCCCATGGTTAGGATTAACTGTTCCATACAAGACCTTACCATGATTTATGTCATTTACTGCTATTTACAAATAACTGTATCTTATATACTGACAAGACCAATTGCTTCTCATCTCCCTGGTATAAGATTATAGGTGATTTAATATTTTAAAATTGTCATTATTGGAACTGCATCAACAATTTAAGCCCATTGTTAAAATTCAATCAGTTTACTAATTTGAAATCTTAAGTCATTACATTGAAGGAATATATACTCATAACTGAGTACTATGCATTAAAAGTTTGAGACATTTAATCTGCTTTCCCCTCTCACATTTAATAAATAGTAATTTATAAGATTATAGGTTAATAGGACTGTATATTAATACTATCCTGACACCAAAGGTCTGTGTCCTTATCCCAACCCTTCTGTAGTTGAGCTGAAAATCTATGCTCCCCTTCACCCCAGAGTTTTTTACTTTGGTGCAGTACTTCAAACTCAGTCAGATTCTGCTTTGCATTTCCCTTTCTGTTCTTCTTTCCCAGATTCCGTTTATAAGTGGTATCATCCCATACTCTTCTTTCTCTTTCTGACTTACTTCACTCAAATTAATTCCTTCTAGCTCCATTCAAGATGGATTGGAGAAAATAGTTCATTATTATTTTACTTTTTAATTTATGAAAAGGAAAAATTGACAAAACCGTAGGATAAGAGGAGTAGAACTCCACACAGTTCCCACTATCAGAACTCCATATCCCATCCCCTTTCCTTATAGCTTTCCTATTCTTTATCCCTCTGGGAGTAAGGACCCAAGGACATTATGGGGTGCAGAAGGTGGAAGGTCTGGCTTCTGAAATTGCTTCCCCACTGAACATGGACGTTGACAGGTCAATCCATAATCCCAGTCTGCCTCTCTCTTTCCCTACTGGTTCAGGGTTCTGGGGTATCTGAAGTCCAGGACACATTGGTGGGGTTGTCTGTGGGGGGAAGTCTGGTCAGCATCATGCTAATATCTGGAACCTGGTGGCTGAAAAGAGAGTTAACATACAAAGCCAAACAAATTGTTGACTAATAATGAAACTAAAGGCTAGAATAGTGCAAATGAAATGTTGGGGGGTCCTCCATTTTGTAGATAGCTAGTAGGCCTATTTTAGTTATATTCCAAAGGGCCCTTGACTATACTAGTTGTTTTTTTTTTTCCCCTGAGCCTGAAACCTGATATGCAGGTGGATCCAAGATATTGTCTGGAGAGATGATGTCGTGGCTGGAAAAAGGACCAGAAAGATGAATCAGAGAAGAGTGTAGCCCCCAAATATGGGAAAGGTGTATAAATATTGTTGACTGTAAACCCCATCGATTTGATCTGATCTGGGGCCTATATTCAGCCTAGGAGCCTATGTGACCTCTGCATCCCTGTAGATAGTAGCTCACATTCTGTGGTCATGAGTAAGAACATTCCAAGGTGTCCCAATTTCAGAACCCATCTTCTTGGGTGGAGCATAGAGTATGTTGTCCATCCTACCTTCAGAGGATGGAACATTCTCTACCATTGTTGATCTACATTGAGTGCAAAGTCCTATGGGAGCCCACAAATGGCTCTATTGTGTTGTTCCTGATAAGAGATGACTCATAACATTGGGGAGAGGGATTTATTCAAGGTCTAGGCCCATCATGTCTGTTTGTGAATCTCAGGACTCCCCGACTAGGGCCCCAGCTGATAAGGTGGCCTGATAGTGACTAAAGAGTCATCTTTAAAGTATGACAGTCCCTTGCCCTTATTCAGCTTTTGAAGTCCTTGTTTTGGAATGAGTGAGGGATAAGGTGGCCTGATAGTGACTAAAGAGTCATCTTTAAAGTATGACAGTCCCTTGCCCTTATTCAGCTTTTGCAGTCCTTGCTTTGGAATGAGTGAGGGAAGTATAATAGGAAGTCAGTGAAGAGAGTATCTAAGTCTAAGTAGACACTATTTCACTATGAACTGTATAGTGTCTTCTTAGGTCTTTCTACTTGCTTGCTGCATATACTGGCTGCAGACTATTGTGTACTTTTGCTTTCCGGTGTATATTTTGCCCTAATTTATGGATACATGTGAACATATGCCCTATCTCATTGGACCTGGTCTATAACTAGGTTTTGGGATTGTTAGGAAATAAACCACCTGAAATGGAATTAGAGAATCCTCTGAAAGAAAAGGTCTCACCTGAGTAATTAGGGTGAGGGTTGACATTCCATTTTTCATTACTGACATCTCTGGACACAGTCTGAAGTGAAGCATGCTGAGTTGGTATTCGTTATGTTGATTATATTGGGATCAGCAGATGCAGTATCAGTTGGTATGAATTGAGAGAAGTATGTAATAAAATGAGCCCCACCCTGGAGGTTCCAGGACTGGGGGAAATATAGGCTCTATAGAGGAAGCAAGAGGTTCCTGTTATCTTAGGGTTTAATAAGGGAATAGATAATTATTGCTGTAATCAAATCATTTGGCAGTTGGTTTAACTTTGAAAATCCCAATGTTATGATTTGCTGTATAATACACAACATCACTGTAATTTATGTCCTTTGACATTTGTATATAGATGTACTTTACAGAGTAATGCCACCAGTTGCTTCTGTTCTCCCTGGTCTAAGCTTTTAAGAAAGCCAACATTTCAAAGACTCAGCCTATGGTCTGTGCATTAAAAAGTTTGAGACATTCAATCAACTTTCCCCTCTCATATTAATTAAATAATGGCTTATATAACTACAAGTTAATAGAAATGTACATAAACACCATTCCACCACCAAAAGACTGGGTCCCATCCCATCCTTCTCCCTCCACTTCTCCCCAGTGGAGATGAACATGCACTCTCATCCTCAACCCAGAGGTTTTTACTTTGGTGCCCTTCTCCAAATTCAGTCAAATCCTGCTTTGAGTTTCCATTTCTGTTCTTCTTTCTCAACTTCTATTTATGTGCAATGAAAGAATTTTAAGAACTGAGCAAAATTTAACCCACTGCGCTATTGCCCAGCCCCCCTACTTCATTTTTCTTTCTAGAACCTACTATCTGGTATGTTATATGTATTTCTTTTGTTTAGTGCAATAACATCAACACCTATAAAATATCTAGTATGTACCTATTTTTTTAATGGTGAACTACTGTAATTCCTGAAGTCACTTCTATGATGAGTTGTCACGTTCTGCTTCAGAGAAATTCATCTCATGTGTTTAATATTTATCTTCTTATTGGTATTTAGGATACTTAAAATTTCTGTATAAATAAGCTACTCAAAATGTGTGTGTGTGTGGTTCTCACTGTATACAAACTGTTCATAATTGTTTACCATTTAATCCCCATGTAGTTCTCTAAAAAGGACCTTTTATTATTTCCCACTTACAGATGAAAGGAATGCACCACAGAAAGAGAAGTTATCTTGCCCAGGGCCACATGGCCCTTATGAAACAAAGGCAATAGTTGAACATGGACAATCTCACTTATTGCCCTTTACTTATCACTAAGCAGCATTGCCCAAAAGTTCATGCTGGACAATAAAACAGTCTATTATGTATTGCCTTCAACTTAGCTAATTTATTAAACCTCCTACAAATTTAACATTATAAAACTTATATGAACTTTTATTGACTCTCTTTATTTTTGTCCAAATATTAAAATTATCACCACTCAGTGGCAACATTTGCTTCAGAGACAACATACGCCAATTAATCTAAATAGTCATAATTTATTAAATGTAGGGGCAAGTTATTTCCCACTTAAATCTCCTAATTAAAATAATGAAGGCTAAAAGTAAAAAAGTGGTGTTATAATTTCATTACTATTTTCCCCAAGTAAAACAGTGTAATATCTTCATTTTTTGGTATCTTGATTATAGTCTACAAATATTTTCCTAACAATGCCATCTCCAGTATTGAACAAACCCTGAGCACATTTCTCAGCAAACTCTAGGAAATCTCAGCAGCAAGTCACTCCATAACCACATACATATGTATGTAGAAATTTACAAGCTGCAATAGCCAGACATCACTGAAGCTAGGCTCATAATTTTCTTAACCTCACCAGACTGCAGCAACATTTATGATCTGGAGATTTATTGATTTTAGTTTTTATCCTCTCATAATAGGAAACCACGCTTTAGACCAATGACCCTCTCTTGTTATAATGAGAGTAGAACAGAGAAATATATTTATAAAGCCATTCTTGGAAACAGGCAAGTTTTTAAGGTGTCATAAAGAAGTACAGGTAATATAGTGGTAGTGATTGTATCAGGGGTTGTAAAATAGACATTTAATGCTTGAAAATAGGAAAGCTTATGTTAATTGGATGGGTTTTCCTCTTGTATTACAACTTGAGTATTTTGGCCGTATTTCATATTTAACTGGTTATTTAAATAATTGAGTATATTTTTAAAAACTCATTCTAGAAATCTAAAGATCTCCAAATAAAATCATATGTCAAAACAGGTCATCATCTAGTCTTGAATATGGACTAGTCTAGAAAGAATTTTATTAAATAAAGATATATATATATATACATATATATATATATATAGAGAGAGAGAGAGAGAAAGAAAGAAATAATGTATTTGTGTTCAAGTAATGAAGATATAGAAACCAAAAATTTTCAGTCTTGTACTAACCTTGAGAAGAAAGTACGGAAAACACATGGTTAATATTTCAAGTCTAGTGATCTTAATATGTTTATTGTTCAGAAATCTGGGTATATGCAAGTAACTAAATCTCTTTTTTTCCTTTTATTTTACTGGGGCTATAATGGATCCCAGTATAGTTTTTAATTTATAGATACAACTAGATCTTAACAACTCTTTATCTTGTCCTTTTTTCTTCTTCCCAAGAGTCCTTTCCTTTTGGTGCCCTACTCCATACAGAGTCCAAGTTTCACCTTACTTTTTCCTTGACTGTTCTTTATTGTTAGTTCCACCTATAGGTAAGATCATTTGGTATTGGTCTTTCTTTACATGAATATTCTCACTCAATATAATGTATATGTGTTTTTATTTTCTCTGAATAAATAACTAGAAAAAGGATTAGTGGGTATTAAGGTAGGCCCATTTCTAGTGTTCTGATGAATTTCCAGAATGTTTTCCATAGGGGCTAGATGAACTTCCATACTGACCTGAAATGTAGGAGCCCTATTCTTCTTTTTTTCCTGTAATTTATTTTTATTGATTTAATAATGATCAACAAGACTGTAGGATAAGAAGGGTACAATTGCATAAAATTGTCATCACAAGAGTTCTGCATCCCATTGGAAGCTTTCCTATTCTTTATCCTACTTGAAGTTTGGATCCAGGATCACTATGAGTGCAGAAGGTAGAAGTTCTGGCTTCTGTAATTGCTTCTCCACTGAATATGGGCATATGCAGATTGATATATACTCTGAGCCTGTTTCTATCTTTCCCTAGTATGGCCAGGCCCTGGAAAGGTGGAGTTCCAGGACACATTGATGAGGTCATCTGCTCAAGGAAGTCCTGTTGGTGTCATGGTAGCAACTTAACTTGGTGGATGAAAAGCAATAAGATATACAGCAAAACAAATTGTTTAATAATCAGGAACCTAAAGGTAAGAATATAGAAGATGAGATTTGGGGTCTCCATTTTGGAAAAAGCTAGGAAGTCTGTTTTAGGTCTATTCTAAGGGACCCATGACTTTACTAATTTTTGCCTGAACCTGACAGCTAACATGTAGGTGGGCTAAAGGTATTTTCTGGGAAGATGGTGTCAGAGTTGGAAATAAGACTAGAAAGCTATATCAGGGAAGAGAGTAGCTCCAAAATATGAGAAAAATATAAATACTGTTAACTATAAACTCCATTGGTCTGATCTGGGACCCATATTCAGCAGAGGAGCCTGTGTAACTTCCACATTACTACAGGTCTGAGATTCCATTCCATAGTCATAGCTAGGAACATCTCACTTGGGGACCCATCTTCTTTGAGTGGAAGAGTGTCTTCCCTCCCTTCAGAGAGTTGTTTCACAACAAGAACAAGGTCCTATAGAGGCAGGTCCACTATGTTTTTTTTGATAGATATTACCAGTACTGGTGGAGAGAGGGATCTGTTAGAGGTCTAGGCCCATCATATCTATGTGGAAGTCCCAGAATTCTGTGATTAGGGCCCCAGATCATGGGGTGGCCTGATAGTGACGAAGAGAGCCATAATTAGAGTGTATCAGTCTCTTGCCATCCAGATTTTGTAGTCCATACTTTATCTGACATGGTTAGCTTTAGAGTGATTGAGTGAAGTGAAATAGGAAGTAGGCAAGGAAGGTATCTAGGTAGTAGAAACTAGTTGATTAAGTACTTTATGGTGACTTTTTTATCTTTCTACTGTTTGTTGTACTTGTTGAGTTGCTGAAAACTATTGTGCACTTTTACTTTAAGGTGCACATGTTCTCTATCTCTTGTGCCCTGACCTATATCTAGGTTCTGTGGCTTTGTTAAGAAATGCACCACCCAAGATGGAATTAAAAAGTCCTATGAGCTAGGAAAGGTTTCACCAGAGTAATGGGGCTGAAGGGTTAACATTCCACACCTGGAATCTCTGAACATAGTCCAAAGTGAAACATGTGGAGGTGGTACTGGCTGCATTGATTTGGTTGAGATCAGCAGATGCAGCATCAAATGGTATGGATCAAGAGAAGCATGAAGGAAATGAGCAAACCCCAGAGGTTCCAGGACAGGGAGAAATATGGGTTTTATAGAGAATGAGGAAGGTTCCTTGCTGTCTTAGAGTTTAAGATGGCAATAGGTAGATATTGTTATATCCAATTTATTTAGGAATTTGGTTTACTTTGAAAATACCATAGTTAGGGAGTGGAGCCAAGATGGTGACTCAGAGACAATGCATGGCCTGATCTCTGCAAGGAGGCTGCTTCAAAATGGGGAAGTTGGAGTGAAGGTAGGAATTCTGGGTCAGTAATGGGATAGGGGTGTACTGTGGGCAGATAAGAACTAAAGAAGAGTCCTATAATTCATTTTTGGGCTGGCAAACAGAGGTCAAAAAGGGAAAAAGGAATCAGGGGGATTGGCTAGGAGTTTTCTTTTTTGCTATTTCCCAACCCCCACATCAGCTACTCCATGTGGGACTCCTGTGTAGAGAATTTCTTTAGCAAGATTCCTGAATCATCAGGGGTGTCTTTCCAATATGTGTTTTTCAAAAGACATTGAAGGTATGAGGAACTCAATCTGAGTGACAGAATACCTAAAGGCTGCAAGAGAAAAACAAAAAATCACATACAAGTAGAAACCCATAAGACTATTAACAGACTTCTGCAGCCAGAGCCTAAAAGCCAGAAGAGAATGGCAAGATATTTATCAAGCCCACAACAAAAAAGGACTTCAACCAAGGATACTATATCCAACTAGACTTTCATTCAGACTAGATGAAGGAATAAAAACCTTCTCAGACAAGCAACAGTTAAAGGAGGCAAATGACATAAAGCTGACCCTGAAAGAGGTTCTAAAAGATCTCCCATAAACAAGAACCTCACCAAAATATTTTCTATATGTCAGAGAAAAAAACTGTTGAATAATGGCACTTTAATACCTTAAATCCATAATGTCAATAAATGTCAACGGCTTAAATTCACCCATTAAAAGTAACAGAGTAGGAGGATGGATCAGACAACTGAACCAAACCATATGCTGCTTGCAAGCATCCCACCTCACCCAACAAGACAAACACAGACTTAAAGTGAAAGGATGGAAAACTATCCTACAGGCTAATGGACCACAAAAAAGGGCAAGAACAGCCATTCTCATCTCTGACACCATAGACTTTAAATTAAATAAAGTAATAAAAGATAGGCAAGGTCATTACATAATGATCACAGGATCAGTCAGTTAAGAAGACTTAATAATTATTAACATGTATGCACCCAATGAGGGCCCACCTAAATACATCACTTACTGAAAGAGCTACAAAATACATCAATAGTAATACAGTAATAGTAGGAGACTTTAACATGCCCACTGTCACATTTAGATGAATTGAATAGATAATCAACAAAGAAACAAGCAAATTAATTGAAGAAATGGATAGACTAGACCTCCTGGACATTTTCAGAGTTCTTCACTCCAAGAAATTGGAATACACAATCTTTTCAAATCCACACAGCATATCTTCAAGGATACACCACCTGTTAGGCCACAAAAACTGTATCAACAAATTCAAGAGCATTAATTTATCCCAAGCATCTTCTCAGAACACAATGGAGTAAAGCTAACATTCAACAAGAAATATAAAGATACTAAAAGTCACAAAACTTGTAAACTCAACAACACACTTCTTAATAACCATTGGGTCAAAGAGACACTCATGCAAGAAATTCAGATGTTTCTCAAAACTAGGGCCCTAGTCTGGGAGTCCTGGGATTTCCACACAAAGACTATGAGCCTAGACCTCAAATAGATCCCTCTCTACACTGTCACTGGTCATTTCCTTCAGGAACAACATAATGGTCCTTTTTGGGGCCCCATAGGACCTTGCCTTCAATGTGGATCAATGATGATAGAGAATGTTCCATCATCCAAAGGGGGTTAGATAACATACACTATCTACTACCTGAATATGTGTCCTGAAATTAGTGCAATTTAGAATGTTCCTACTGATGGCCACAGAATGCAATTTCTGACCTACAGGGATGTAAAGGTTACAGAGGCTCCTGTGGTGAATATTGGCCCCATATCAAATAGATGGGGTTTACAGTAAATAATATTTATATACTTTTCCCATATTTGGGAGCTACTCTCTTCCCTGGTCCAGCTTTCTAGACCTTTTTCCAGCCATGACACCATCTCCCCAGACAATAACTTGGGTCCACCTGAATATCAGATGTCAAGTTCAGGCAAAAATTTATAAAGCCATGGGCCCTTTGGGATATACTTAAAATAGACCTACTAGCTATTTCCAAAATGGAGACCCCAGATATTCATCAGCAATATTCCAGTCTTTAGGTTCATGATTAATCAACAATTTTTATGGCTTTATATGTTAATTCTTTTTTGGGCCACCATATTCCAGATGCTACCATGGTGCCAACAAGACTTCCCTGGAAAGATGATCCCACCAATGTGTCCTGGAGGTCTGCTTCCTCAGAGCTCTGCCCCACTAGGGAAAGAGAGAGATAGGCTGGGAGTTGCATCGACCTGTCAATGCTGGGAAATTGTGCAGATGCAGTCACATCTGCCATGTTGTCCCCTCAGGCTATTGCTAGTTCCCACGAGAGTTGGGACATTCTCAGAGAGCCTGTTCCACCATGTTGTGCCCTCAGGGCATTGTCGATTCCCCTCAATAGTTGAAATGCCTTGGTTACTCCTCCCTCTTCCCATTCTCAAGAGAACTACTCCCATAAAATCCCTTCTTCTTCTGCACCTCTCTCTCTTGCCAGCCCTTCACTTCGGTGGTTAGACGCAGGGAAGGTTGCTGCATGAGGCAGCCATTTTTGATACCTCCACATGGCCCAAGCTGCTTCTCTCTCACCAAACTCTGAGGTGCCAGCGCAAATAAAGATTTGTGTTCCCTCTTTGCTCCGGATCTCCTCTCTCTCTTCTCTGCAGTGCAGCTCGACACCTGGCGCCCAACATGGGGCGCACTCACGCCCCACTGGGTGGCCTGTTCTGAGATCCAGAAAAGCCGCCCAGACACAGGTAAGTGGCAGCCACCTGACTCTGTGACCCTGCGTTTCCCCCCACCAAGGGATTTTTTCCGCTTTACGCGTCCCAGACATTCTATTCTTTTCTCATGGGACAGTTTCTCTATCTCAGAGACGCTTTAATTGGAGCTGCACCGTGGGTTCTCTTGGCTATGTTTGCAACTCTCAGGATATGTATAAGGCATCCTGCCAAAAAGTTAAGAGACCTTGAGGCTGAGATACAAGAGTTAAAGGATATGTTTTCGGTGCTTAAACACCCTAAGCCTTCTCCAGTCTGCCCCGAGAGTTCTGCTTCCACAGACACGTGTTCAGTTTCTCTGGCAGCCACACAGTGGCTTCCATTTCCATGACCCCTCCCCCCGCTGATACCTCATCATTAAGAGGCCTTGAGGCTGAGATACAAAAGTTAAAAGAGATGTTCTTGGCGCTTAACCACCCTAATTTCTCTACAGTTTGCCCCAAGAGTTCTCTTCCGGAATCTCTGGCAGCCACTACCTGAGCAGCCGTTACCTGAGCAGCTGTTACCCCAGCAGCTTCTACTTCCGTGACTCCTTCCCCTGCGTCATCAAACCAAGTCTGCACCTTCCCAGTAAATGTGGCCCCCAATAGACAAAACCCTCAAGTGTGGCATCCATTCTCCTCCAAAGAACTTAGATAACTCAGGCAGGCAGTGAAGGAGGATGGGTATCATGCCCCATGGACCAAGTCCATTTTATGAGGCTTTTTCCAGCACCTTAATAACCCCCAAGATTGGAGGGACTTACCTCGTGCTGCGCTCCCAGACCCCCTCTACCTGCAATGGGAGGCATGCCCTCATGATGAATGCTCAAAACAATCCCAGAAAAATAGTCACAAACAGCTAGAATGGAATTTCAATGCATTGTTTGGTGTGGGAGAGTTTGAAACTGGAATTCAGCAGGCAAAAGCCAAGTTTCCAACCAGTTATTTTGAACAGGTATGCATCTGTGCAACACAAGCATGGGAGAGGTTAACCCCACCCACAGGAGGGGCCTCAGTCCCCATTAACTCCCTTTGCCAAAAAACCGATGAATCCTTAGCTGACTTCATTTCCAGGGTGCAGTCAACCTTAGAGAGAAAGATTTATAAACCTGAAGTCCGTTCTCTCCTCCTGAGTTCTATTGTCTAGGATGGCATGATTCCAGAATTCTGTCAAGCATGCCTCAGTCTTAAACACCAACACCCAGATAATTGGATTTTAGCGACACAGGAACTTAGACAAGGCTCTTATGGGGCACCCATTATGACACAGGCTTATGCAGTTACCCCCACATAATCAAGGCAATAACCAATGTCCAGATAACCTGCGACCATGCCTCCAGTCAGGGCAACCATGCCTCCAGTTAGGGCAACCACTCCTCCAGTCAGGGCAACCCCGCCTTCAGTCAGGGAGCCAGAGGCCATGAACACCTTGTCCTAGATGTCAGAAAGGTTTTCATTGGAAGACAGATTGTTGGTCCAAGTTTCATAAAGATGGCCGCCCCATGAATGGTACAAATTCAGGGCCTGAGATTTTATGGACCACTCCTGTTTTAGAACAAGGTCACCCTACTATGACAGTAAGGATTGACAATATTCCTTTTAAATGTTTGATTGACACGGGGGCAGAAAAGACGATTTTAAATCAGGCAGAGGTTCCCCAAAATTGGGAACTTCTCCCAGGACCCCGCTTAGACAGAGTTGGAGGGTTGACCCAAGCCTTTCTCACATGAGATTCACTCATGTGGGAAGACCCTGAAGGGACTACTGGACACTTCCACCCTTTGGTAGCTGAAATTAGCACCAACCTACTGGGCAGGGATCTTCTGGAATGTCTTGATGTTAGGATATCCACAGATGCCTCTGCAAAGAGTAACATCTGCTCCTGCGAGACTACATCTAATCAGCACCCCCAATACTAACTGCCACTGTACGTAAACAAACTCCCTGCTTAGACTAGCTTTCCAATGAGCCTGTCTGGGTGAAACAGTGGCCTTTGCCTAGGGATAAGCTAGAAATTATAAAAGAGCTCTTCCGAGAGCAGTTGTCCTTGGGACACATTCGTCATTCCAGAAGCCCATGGAATACTCCTGTCTTTGTGATTAAAAAGCACTTGGGAAAATGGCACCTCCTCTAAGATCTCCATGCTGTAAATAAAACCATGCAGGTCTGGGGCTCCCCTCAAAGGGGTTTGCCTGTTGCTTCTGCAATTCCCACGGGAATTCCAATCATAGCTATTGATATACAAGATTGTTTTTTCTTTATTCCCTTGCATCCACAAGATTGTAAATGTTTTGCCTTCTCTGTTCTTCTATTAATAATGCCAGCCCTGCCAATAGCTTTGAATGGGTGGTGCTGCCCCAGGGCATGGCCAATAGTCCTACAATTTGTCAAGAGGCTGTTAAATCTGCCTTTTTTCCATATATTCATAAGGGCCTTAATGTTTTTCACTACATGGATGATGCCTTAATATGGGGAGAATTAGATACAGATCTCTGTGCCCTACATGATTTTCTCATTCCTGCCTTAAAGAAAAGCGGCTTTAATGTAGCTCCTGAGAAAATACAGCTAATTCCTCTAATATCTTTCTTAGGTTCAGAGATTTCTCTAATGCAAATTCGTCCCTTAAAACCTAGTGTTACTTTTCCTTCTAACCTTACTCTTGCTTCTTTACAAAGTTTTCTTGGAAATTTAAATTGGCTTAGGCAGTATCTTTATCTGCCTACTAGCTGCCTCCAACCACTTTTTGACCTGTTAAAAGGAAACAAACAGCCCTCCTCAAAACGTAGGTTAACTCCTGAGGCCTCCTTGGCACTGGAAAGGGTTAACCAGGCCCTCCAGTACATGCACCTTGTTTGATTCTCCCCCTCCTTTTCGGTAAACCTTCTAATCTTTAACTCCACCCCCACAGTAGTGGGGACATTGTGGCAGAACCATGGGGTTCTCGAGTGGCTTCACATGCCAGTAGGCAGAGCTCCAAGACTCCTCACTGAGATAGACACATTAGCATTCATGTTTCGCCAAGGAAGAAATAGGTCTGTGCAGATATTAGGGAAAGAACCAGATTAATTATTCTTCCCTTTCCTCTCACAGATACAGAGTGGCTCATACGCCATCATTCCCATTTTGCCATAAGCTTTGTGGGGTTTCCAGGACAAATAGATAACCATTTTCCTACTAATAAATTGATAGCTTCTTTTGCCTCTACTAGTACCTAAACTTTTCTCTCGATATCCCATCCCCTCTGCTCCTACAGTCTTCACTGATGGTGGAATAAAGGGAGCTGCTGCTCTTATATATTACCCAGACAAACAATCCCCTAAACCTCTCTTTACTGAGCTTCCTGATAATTCCCCTCAGTACAAAGCACTTTATGCTGTTTTCCTTGCATTAAAAGCTGTACCAGAATCCTTCAACCTTTTTTCTGACAGTGTGTATACTGTTAACTTACTTCCATGGCTTCTTCGTTCTTGAAAATTGATGACAACCCACTTTCCCCTCTCTTGATTCAAATCGCCTCTATGCTCTGTTCTCGAACCCAACCACTGTATATTCAACACTTTCGTTCCCACAGCCCTCTTCCTGGTTCCCTGTCTGAAGGGAATGCTGCAGCTGACCGCCTTGCCTCCACAGGCTTATAAGCCATATGCTCTCCTGTTTTGTTGTAATGGGCTTACCTCTTCAACTGAAAACTGACAATGGACCTGCATTTACCAACAAACAATTTAAAGATTTTTGTTCCTTCTGGAACATTACTCATACCACGGGCATTCCCTCTAATCCACAGGGGCAAGGCATTGTCGAGAGGGCCCATCAAACACTTAAGGCTCAATTAAATAAAGATAAAGGAGGAATGTACCCCCCCAATATCCAGCTAGTAAAAGCCTTAACTACATTAAATCTCTTTAATATTTACAATAACTCAAACCTACCTCCTATTATTCTTCACTGGCAAACACCATCTACACTCCCAGCTATTACGGTCAAATGGAAAGACCCACTTGATAAAATTTGGAAAGGGCCTGACCCCCTATTGACCATGGGGAGGGGTTTTGCATGAGTTTTCCCACAGAATTACTCTAAACCTGTCTGGGTTCCTGCCCGCCATGTCCAACAATACCCACATGATGGCACTGCTATCCCTGAAGAACAAGAAATACTACAAGAGGACTAGATGCAGGATACATCCCAGGATCTATAATATGACATGGTAGAATCTGGAAAATATGGCTCACAGAGCCCTCTCTCCTACCCCTTCTCTGGATGTCTTATGTTATGACTGGCCAGTTGTGATTTGTGAGTGAGTGTGTTGAATGACCAAAATTTTTGTATGACCCATCTTCTCAGAGTATGCTAAAAGATAATTGACTATATAAAAATGCTGGATGCAGCCAAAGTTTCTGTAGACATCCAGAACATTCCAAAAAATTTTTCTTCTCTCTTTTGATTTTTATATATATATAATCTTGGTATATGTGTAAAGTGCTTAGTCTTAAACTTTGTGAGTAAAGACGTACATAAACTTTTTTTTAAATGATATGTTTTTATAACAAAAGTTTTTCTCCTCCTGTGTGTTATAACAAAATTTTTATAGGTATGTTTCATGTTTGGTAAACATTAACTTAACAGTTAAAAGTGTACCCTTGAAGCTATATTACTACCAGGCAAGGTAAAGTTAATTTGCTAAAAGTAACTAACTATTTAAGGTAAAGTCTAAATATTTAACTTGACAATATATCCCCAAAACTAAAATGCAAATTCTCTATACAGGGCACTTTTGTAGGGCCCCCAAAAGTGCCCTGTAAACTATCTTGTGGAAATTAATCCACAAGAGATCTGGCATCAATCTGGCACTGTAAATGTTAAAACCATTGTCACTAACATGCGTTAACTCTCTAAGTAACCTGAGTCTGTTTATAGGCCAAAGTAAAAATAGTTAAAAAATCAAAATATATATTTTAACTAAAACTGGTCTGAATGTCCTGCTGTAGAGACTGCAACAAGAGGTCACATTAGATGACCTTTAAACAAAATCATACAGATATTTAAACCAATTATAATCATCGAGGTATCAATTATAGTAAACCTCTAACTTGTTACAAGTTTTTTTTTTTTCACAAGTAAGTGATTACAGCTATCAAGCATTCATATGAAGAATCATCTGTTCATATGGTAAGGTATTAAACTATAAAAAGTTCCTCCATATACAACTCATGTGAATTAACAACATTCACATATTTTTCTACACTTAACGGATGTATCTCTTCTTGCCACTTATATGCCTGCCTTTGTCAGCCAACAATTTAAAGATATTGCCCTTTATTACATCACCTATGCCACAGACATCTTTTAATACCCCCAAATACAAATGGCTGTTGAGAAGGCCTGCCAAA
The DNA here is from genome assembly GCF_950295315.1 of Erinaceus europaeus. NCBI lineage: Eukaryota > Metazoa > Chordata > Mammalia > Eulipotyphla > Erinaceidae > Erinaceus > Erinaceus europaeus. The sequence goes on along the minus strand of NC_080174.1, from coordinate 27,320,720 downwards.
CGCCTAGGCTCAATTAAGTAAAATAAATAAATAAATATATAAATAAAATAATAATAAATAAATAGGAAAGATACATCCCCCAATACTCAGTTGGCTAAGGCACCAAACCTTTTTCTATAAAAAATTCAAATCAGATGCCCTGCTAACCATGAGAAGCAGATTGTTTGTGTTTCTTTCACAGAAATCCCGGAAAAAACCATCTGGACCCCTGCACACCCTGATGTCACCCACTAGATGGCACGACTACAGTGGCACACCCCCTGAAACCCTAGATCTCACCTGATGTGATCTAAAGAACCTGATTCACAGACTCCAAGGACAGAACTTTTTTACTGCCTGTCTGCCTTTCCTGCGTCTGCTTTGTCTGTCAGGTTTTGGCGGTTCCAGCTCACTCTACAGAAAAGCAGAATTCCAGCAGCTGACCTTCCTCATGCAGCGTTTCATCCCCTGCCATTTCTCCCTCTAGTTGCCTACTTTGGACTGAGACTTCCATTAGACTTGCTGGTATATCCTTTGGACACTTTAGACAATTTTCAGCAGCTTCCTTCCCTTCACGCTGCTGGTTTTTCATAGACTGACCCTGAGTAGTTCATAGACTTTGCAGACTGTTGCCTTGAGGACTATACAATGCCAAATAGCCCCTCTGCTTGGTGGGCCATGCCCTCCCGCCTACAAGTCCTGCCCTTTGAGTCAGGAAATGCCCCCTCATTACAAACCCTTGCTCCTCCCCAGAGACAGGAACATTCCTTTGCACACCAATCCTTCCCTTGATATCACACTGGCTTTTACTGCTCCCCTACTTGTCCCTTCCTGTTTTATTATATCATTCAGGTTTATTGCTCAAAAGGTTTCTGCTCACCCCTACACCACTATTCCTCGGTTACAAATGGAGTCTTTTACAGACATTGACCCATCTTAATGCGATGACTAGATAGAAAGATAGGGAAAGATGTAGAAAAATTGTGAGCAGATGGTGGAGCCTGGAAGAGCTTAACCTATGAGATGAGTCCCTCCAGGTCAGTCTACAGAGGGGCTGAGCACAGGGGTAACACATAATCTCACAAGGTTGTCAGCCATGTAAGTCTTCCCACCCCCACAAAAATGTTCTACATCTTCCCACCTGAGCACGGCATCCCTTAAAAACATTTAAGCCAGCTCCACTCTAAATTTCCTATACTGTGGCCATTAGATAAAAGGAAAGGGGGAGATGCTGGGAAATTGTGCAGATGCAGTCACATCTGCCATGTTGTCCCCTCAGGCTATTGCTAGTTCCTGGGAGAGTTGGGACATTCTCGGAGCACCTGTTCCACCATATTGTGCCCTCAGGGCATTGTCGATTCCCCTCAATAGTTGAAGTGCTTTGGTTACTCCTCCCTCTTCCCATTCTCAAGAGAGTTATTATCCTACCCTAGAGTGCTATGGTTACTCCTCCCCCTTCCCATTTTCACGAGAGCTATTCCCATAAAAGCCCTTCTTCTTCCACACCTTTCTCTCTTGCCGGCCCTTCACTTTGGTGGTTAGACACAGGGAAGGTTGCTGCATGAGGCAGCCATTTTTTCTACCTCCACATAGACCAAGCTGCTTCTCTCTCACCCAACTCTGAGGTGCCAGTGCAAATAAAGATTTGTGTTCCCAGATCTCCTCTCTTCTCCGTGGCGCAGCTCAACATGTCAATGCCCATATTCAGTGGTGAAGCAAATACAGAAGCCTGATTTTCCAACTTCTCAACCCATAATGACCCTGGGTTCATACTCCCAAGGAATTAAAAGATAGGAAATCTATCAGGAGAGGGGATGGAATAAGGAGCTCTGGTGGTGGGAATTGTACCCCTCTTATCCTATGGTCTTGTCAGTGTTTCCATTTTATAAATAAATAAATTAAAATGAAAATATTCCCAGTGCAAGGACTGGAGTAAGTATCTTGCTTCAAGCCCTTGGCACCCCACCTGCAGGGGAGTTGATTCACAGGTGGTGAAGCAGGTCTTCAGGTGTCTATCTTCCTCTCCACCTGTCTTCCCCTACTTTCTCCATTTCTCTCTCTTATCCACCAACAACAACATCAATAATAACAACAATTATAACTACAACAAGGGCTACAAAAGGGAATAAATAAATATTTTTAAAAATCCCATTGTTAGGATTGACTGAGCCATATAAAACCTTACCATGATTTATGTCATTTAATGCTATTCACGAATAACTATATCTTATATACTGACAAAACTAGTTGCTTCTTGTCTTACTGGTATAAGATCATAAGTTATTTAATATTTCAAAGAAAAAGTCATTATTAGAAATTTACTGGGAGTTGGGGGGTAGCACAGCAGTTTAAGTACACGTGGCACAAAGAACAAGGACCAGCATAAGGATCCCAGTTCCAGCCCCAGGCTCCCTACCTGCAGGGGAGTCACTTCACAAGTGGTGAAGCAGGTCTTCAGGTGTCTATCTTTCTCTCCCCCTCCCCCGCCTTCCCCTCCTTTCTCCATTTATCTCTGTCCTATCCAACAATGATATCAATAACAACAATGGCATCAATAACAACAACAATAAAACAATAAGAGCAACAAAGGAAATAAATAAATATTTAAAAATTCTTAAAAAAATGTATTAACAATTTAAGGCCAGTGTTTAAATCCAGCTAGGTTACTAGTTTGAAACCTTCAGTACTTATATTGAAGGAATATATACTCATAACTGGGGCCTATGTATCAAAATTTCAAGACATTCAGTCTATTTCCCCCTTTCATATTGATTAAATAGTGATTTATAAGACTATGAGTTAATAGGACTGTATATTAACACCATTCCATCTACCAAAGGTCTGTGTCCCTATCCTCACCCCCCAGTAGTGGAGCTGAAAATCTACCCTCACCTCCGAGTTTTTTACTTTGGTGCAATACTACAAACTCAGTCAATACCTGCTTTATGTTTCCCTTTCTGTTCTTTCTCAGCTTCTTCTGAGAGGTATCATCCCATACTCATCTTTCTTTTTCTCACTTACCTCACTTAAAATAAAATTCCTTCTAGCTCCATCCACGATGGATTGGAGAAGGTGGGCTTATTATTCATAATAGCTGAGTAATATTCCATTGTGTGTATATACCATAACTTTCTCAGCCATTCATCTGTTGTTGGGCACCTGGGTTGTTTTCAGTTTTTGGCTATTAACAAATTGTGCTGCTATGAATATAGATGTATTCATGTCTTTTTGGAAGGGTTGGTTATGACTCCTTAGGATATATCCCTAGGATAGGTTTTATTGGGTCATAGGGAAGGTCATGATGAAGGTCCATTTCTCCCGAATGTTCTTCTTAGTGGTTGGACCAATTTATACTCCTATCAGCAGTGCAAGAAGGACCCTTTTCCCCCACAACCTCTCCAGTGTTTGTTGTTGCTATCTTTCTGATGTATGACATTCTCACAGGGTTGAGGTGGTATTTCATTGTTGTCTTTATTTGCATTTCTCTCATAATCACTGACTTGGGGCAATTTTTCATGTGTCTGTTGGTCTTCTGTAATGAATATTCTGTTTATATCCTCTCCCTACTTTTGAATTGAGTTATTTGTTTTCCAGTTGCTAAGTTTGGTGAACTCTTTATATAAGCTGGTTATTAACCTTTTATCTAATGTATGACATGTAAAGATCTTCTCCCTTTCTACCCACATCATCTCCAACAGTTGGTGTTTTGGTCTTTTCTAATGTATGACATTCTCAGTGGTGTAAATTAGTAACTTTTTTGTTTTATTTGCACTTCTCTGATGATATTTGACTTTGAGTATTATTCACCTCTTTGTTGGCATTTGGATGTCTTCTTTTGAGAATATTTTCCCATATATTATTCTCATTTTTAATGATTTATTGAACTATTTTATTTACTTATTATTGGATAGAGACAGAGAGAAATTGAGAGGGTAGGGTAGAAAGGGAGAAACAGACACACAGAGATACCAGCAGCCCTGCTTCACCACTTGTGAAGCTCCCCCCCCGACAGGTGGGGATCGGAAGCTTGAACCTGGTTCTTGAGCACTGAAATGTGGATGCTTAATCAGATGCTCTACCCCCAGGCCCCTTCCTCTCAGTTATTTTTTAAAAATATTTATTTATTTCTCTTTTTGTTGTCCTTTTTATTGTTGTTGTAGTTATTATTGTTGTTGATGCTATGATTGTTGGATAGGACAGAGAGAAATGGAGAGAGGAGGGGAAGATAAAGATGAGGGAAGAAAGATAGACACCTGCAGACCTGCTTCACCACCTGTGAAGCAACTCCCCTGCAGGTGGGGAGCAGGGGGCTCAAACCGGGATCCTCACGAGGGTCCTTGTGCTTTGTGCCACATGTGCTTGAACTGCTATGCTACCACCTGACTCCCTTCCTCTCAGTTTTTTATGGGGTCATTTATCTTTTTGTTTTTGGTTATCCATCCTCTCTGTCTGATGAATGACACAGATATTTTCTCCCAGTATGTGGGGGGGTATGTTTGTTAAGGTGGCAATTTCCTTTGCTGTGCATAAGCTTTTCAGTTGGATATAATCCCATTTGCTTATTTTTCTATTGTTTTCCTTGCAA